>NC_136987.1:16764367-16841867 GCF_032717465.1 Coenobita brevimanus | reverse complement strand
TCATCAGCATCAAAGGTTACTTGCAGTTCAGGTTCCGTTTGTATAATTGCCCTTCGTGTTGTCTTTGAAAGCGTGTGCCAACTTTCCCTCACTTCCTCCATATTTCTGTGTCTCTATGTAGTTTTTATAGTTGACAGAGAGAGAGAGAGAGAGAGAGAGGGAATTGTGGAAACTATATATTATGTACCTGTCCGCATAAATTTTTCGTTTATTGATCGTTTTATAAAGCACTCTCTCTCTCTATACATATATATCATCATCATCATCAGTCGTTTGAGTATCCACTGCAGGACAGGCCTATCCCTACCGAAGCAGGGACGATACAGCCAATGTATCTCTACCTAGTGGCTTAGGCTGTCTGGTAGAGACTGTATGTAGGGTAAGAAGTGCTTATGAGTGTGATTGTAGTGTTGTAGTGGCTTTGGATATGTGTGTAGTCTGTGAACCAAGTGTAATCGACCCGCGGAAGCTGACTGGGTGCAAGCATACTTTTATAGTAAGCGACACTGGTTCAACCACAGCACCCCTGATGTCCGCCAATGCAGTACGTGGCCGGGTGAACACTCCCAAAGTTTATTACCCTGGCGGGGCGCGAACCCTGGTTCACCCGTGTACGAAACGCACACTCTACCACTGTACCACAGAGGCTTCATACAGTATATATATATATATATATATATATATATATATATATATATATATATGGTCGTTTTATAAAGCACTCTCTCTCTCTCTCTCTCTCTCTCTCTCTCTCTCTCTCTCTCTATATATATATATATATATATATATATATATATATATATATATATGCGTGTGTGTGTGTGTGTGTGTGTGTGTGTGTGTGTGTGTGTGTGTAGTTTTATTTAGTGTTTTCATGTAGGAAAGATTGTGTTGTGTAAAGTATCTGTAAATTTGTTTTTCTGTTTAGTTTTCAACACCAGACGCTCTCAGGGGCTGGATTATAAATGCCTTTACCCATAGTAACTGAACAACAAATGACCCCGTTATCTTATGTCAGTCATTCTCGAGGACCGCTACGTTGTCGTGCCACGGGACGCATTCCATGTCGTGCTTCTGTAGGTTCAGTGTGAAGACACTTTGAGGTTTTGCTGTTTAACATTTGAGTTTCTGACTAGGAGGTTGAAATCTGACTACTTCTGAAGTCGTCTGACGCAGCTCAGTTTCGTTCTAGGGAAAGTGGTTTTAATGTGTATTTCTCTCTTTAGGCAGGCACGCAACAAACGCTTTTTCACCCATTCTCCTCTATTCTGACAAACTGCACTGGAAGTGCCAAGATGATTATCACTATTTCGTAACCTTAAATTGGTAAGCTGCAGAAATGATTTCCACATAATCTTTCTCCTTCCCTAGGAAATTCGACCTTCTCTTCTTAAATATAGTGTCTAGGCATCTTGAATTAAAAAGGTCATGTTTAGTAATTACTGAATTTCCAGAGAACAAAGTGTAAAACGTTTGGAAGACTACCCTTGCATCTCAGATATTCATATGTGTATCATACAGTTCATACTCTCATGAAGCTAATTGTTAAGCCTCTGACTGTGAGTGGAGTCAGTTTTGGTTTATTCTTGCTTGTGCCTGATTATATTATTCAGCTCAGGAGAGGCCTTTCGTTTTTAAGGGATTTATCAAATCAGTGTCCAATTCTGCCTTCTCGAAAAACACTTCTGAAGTAGAATAAAATTATGAGGTAGGGAGCATTAAAAAAAGTAAATCATCTGGCTGAATATATTCTAAACACAGAAAGAAGACGCTGGTAAGGAACCAAACGTGATGATGATGTGTACACTGAATGGAGCGAAGAAGCTGTGGCGTCCACCCAGGAGCTAAACTTCCTGATATTTCCCTGCATCTCCCCATGGGGAGGATCCCTGGGGAGGCACAGTCTTCCACAATGGAATACAGTTCCCTTCACGGTGTACGTACAGTACAATAGTGTACCTACTGGACGGCTTCACAGATGCATTTGCTTACTTATGGTCAACGGGTCTACTCACCCAGACAGACCACGGTCAAACAACAATAACAACAATACAGAACGGGACAACCAATGTAAAATGCTGCAGCTCCAAACATATCATTAACGTAATGGTATGCAATTACCATCTAGTTGATAACACATTACTTCACTGCAATGTAAAGCAGAATAAATTCAAACGTAAATTTAGCACAGATAGAAGTTTTCATGAACTGCTCCACAGTGTTTAAAAAATTAGTTTTTTAACGGTAATAGAAACTGCGGTTGGTATTGGCTATATGTCCGTAACGAGTTGCAGTGTGAGCGTGTTTTGGCTGTACAGTTGGCTCCACTCTCGAATCTGACACTTAGCGTTGCCAATCCTCTCACTTCCTGAGGTGTGACCCCTAACTCCACTGTGCGGGTTTTGAAGCATTTCGAAGCAAATGTGTGGGAGGAGTGTTAGTACTGGTGTCTATATGCGGGGAAGGAATGGTCGCTGACAAGGAGAGATTACAAAGTAGATTAATGTTTTAACGGGCTTAATTACACGAGTGTAATTAACAATCTGATTCCCAGCAAATTTTCCTAGTGTCCAAAGAGTGTGATTGGCTTTATCCTCTGCAGACATTAGTATTATTATCATAATAATTATTATTATTATTGATATTATTATCATTATTATTATTATTATTATTATTATCTATTGCCAGACGCCTTTAACCCGTATGGGGTGACCACAAACGAATCGCCTTCATGTCGCCCTATTCCCCGCCATTTCACTGACCTGCTCCCAGTTCACACCCCCTCTCTCATATACCTCTCCACTCCATCCCTCCATCTCATCCTTTGCCTCCGTCTCCCCCCCCCCTCCACCTCACCCACATAACACTCTCCTCGTTAGTCTCTCGCTCTCCATCCCCTCCACATTGGGGGGAGGCGGTGGCTTAGTCGGTAAAGAGGTGGTCCTACAGGACCCAGGTTCAAATCCCCGCTGGGGTAGGGAACAGTTTTGACTTTCATAAAATCAGACTTTACTGATCTACTAGAGGACCGGCTGACATGTAAAAACACCCCCGCTAATACAAGTACTACAGTCCTGTATGAGACAACATTACCATGTATTCAGTATGGACGGTGGGTCTTAGCGCCGAGGTGGTGACATGTAGAGGTGTATGGTATGTAGAAGGACTACTGGGCCTTGGGAGCAGGCTGTGAAGCCTATGCACAGAGTTGGATGCATTAAAAAAAAATGGATTTCTCCTAACTCTTTCTAACACATCCACATTCACAATGTTCCTTCACTTCCACATTTGTCAGTCTATCTCTCCATGTAACTCCACATGCTTCTCTCAAATAACTTAATTCCACTGCTCTCACTTTTGACTTGTGTCCCTCCAACATGGTCCAAGCTTCACATTCATACATTAGAGTTGGTTTCACAATAAAAGCAGCGACTTTTTTACTTCCATGCTCACTTTCCTGTTCCTTATCACTGCTTTCAAAGAATCAGCATTCTTTCTTCCTTGTCGCACCCTTTCAAGCACTTCACCCTCTAAACTTCCATCATTACTCTTCATATTACACAAGTAATTAAACGAACTCACATTTTCCATTTCCTCCCCATCCAACCTCACTGTACATTCAGTGACTTAATTTCTCTCGAAGACCATAGCTTTACTCTTCCCTACATTCACTTTTAGATTCCGTTTCATACACGCTTTCCCAGACTCATTCATCAAGCCTTGCAGCTCCCCTTCTTCACTTAACAACATAGTTTCATCTGCCAACAACAGTTCAGGCAGTTTCCAAACACTGCCCATCTCTCATTAGGGCTGCTCTAACATTCACTGCCGTATCTTGTATCTCTTTTATAACCCCATCTATTTACAAATTTAACAACAATGGAGTCATGGCACAACCCTGTTTCAATCCAAACTTCAAATAGAAAAATTCACTCAGTTCACTGTCCACACGCACTGCAGCCTTGGCACCCTCATACATACTCTTCACTGCATTCAGCAACTTCCCATGTACTCCATATATTCCTAATACTTTCAATATTCCTTGTCTATCCACCTTGTTATATGCTTTATCCAAATCCACGAAGGCTGCATACAATTTCTTTCCCTTCTCTAGAAACTTTTCCACTAAAAACCCAAGAATGAAATCTGATTTACACATCCTCTTCCCTTCCTAAAACCTCCCTGTTTTTCTCCACCTAATTCCTCTGTTATTTCCCTATATCTGTCAATAAGTATCCTGCTATATATATTTCCTATAACATTATGAAAAAAAATGCCCCTGTGATCACCACACATTTATTTTTCCCCTTTTCCTTTGCACAGGGGAATAATTATAGCTTACCTGACTTCCAATGCGCCGGGACTCTATCTTCCTTCCAATCCAAACTGCACATCTTCCACATCCATTCTACTACAATCTCCCTCTCATGCTTCAGCATTTCACCACACACTCCATCAATTCCTGGGACTTTCTCGATTCTGAATTCCTTCACTGCATCCACAACTTCCATCCTACTGATTTCTTCCTTTCTTCTCACATCCCTTCTTCTCCCAGCCATTCCCCACTCTCTTATACTCGCAATACTTTCATTATCTACGTTGAAAAACTCCTTGGTGTATTCTCCATCTTCTCGCCTTTTCTCCCTTCTTCATTAGCAATCTACCATTTTTATCTTTCCTCCCCGACTAACTTCTTAATCACCCTAACTCTCTCTTTCCCTTTCCACAATATTTTCTCACATTATTATTATTATTATTATTATTATGTATTATTATTATTATTATTATTATTCGTTCTAGTAGTAGTAGTAGTAGTAGTAGTAGTGGCTATAAGTGCAGCAGTACTAACTATATTAATTGTAGTCGGAGACTGAGTTTTTTAGTAGTTTGTATTATAGTTGTATTTAATGTTGTTGCAGCTGTTGTAGTTATAGCTGCAGTAGTGGTGGTGTGGTGGTGATTATGGTGAAGTGGTGATGGTATCGTTAGTGGAGGTCGATTGACCGACTGATTACATAAAAAGATCCTGACATCGTGGCAGCGTATGGCAATGGTCGGCATCATGGTAATAGTAATAGTAGTGGTGGTGGTGTCCATGGTGGTAATGGTGGTAGTGGTGACGATAGTGATGTTCATGGTGGTGGTGATGTTGTTGGAAGTGGTAGTGGTGGTGGTGGTGTTTGTGGTGATGGAATTGGTAGTGCTGGTGGTGGTGGTTGTAGTGGTGGTGGCAATAGTGGTGGTGATAGTGGTAGTGGTGGTGGCGATAGTGGTGGTGATGGTGGCAGTGGTAGTGGTGGTAGTGGTAGTGAAGGCAGTGGTAGTGATAGTGATAACGGTTTCACTTCTGAAATTCTGGAATTTAGTCTCTAGGGTTCAGGAGGTAGGATGAGCTTTAAACTTCATTCCAAGAAGGTCATGTGTGCCTTCAGCATGTACAACAAACCAGTCTTTATGGTGGCGAGTGCAGAATCCTAGGGTTTCCTCTGCAGTGCTTTCATGCAATTTTTAATGTTCAGCCACCCTGCGTCTAAGTTTCTTTCATTGTTGTTTGGATCAAGTGTGGGAATTTAGAGAGTTTGTCTGTATTAGTGCTGCGGAAGATGTCACAAGTTGCAGCATGCTTTGAAATACTTCAGCTTAATTTCTTGTAGGATGGTCTACAGCATTTTGGGGGGAGATGAAAAGGAGCCTGCAGTGAGTCTGAGAAAACTGATGACATGAAGAACAAATGGTAGACTGAACATGTAAAACAGCTGCAAAGACTTGTGTATGTTGACGACTAACATGGGTTCTACAAGAGCATAAAAACCAACTGTGGGCCAACCAAACATAACATAACCCCTATTTGATCGGCCGAAGATGAACTCCTGAAAGACAAGCAAGCAATACTAGAATGATGGGCATAATACTTCAATACCTTACTGAATCCAAGAAACAGGATGGAGCACAATATCCTTGATAACATCCTAAATTCTCTTCAAGCGGCAGATTTCGACGTCATACCTACACTTACAGTAACTGTTCATGGTATTTGATCTATAAAAAAATAATAATAATAATAAAAAAAAAAAGCCCTGGCCCTGATGGCATACCATCTGAACTAATCAGAGAGGGTGACCAGTTGCTACACCAGCACCTCCATAATCTCATAATGACTACTTGGAACCAAGACCGAATTATATTTGAATGACTTCTGATACTTTATCATCTACACTCAAACTGTGACAGCATCACAGGTATCCTCCTCTTTCTGAATGCCAGCAAAGCACTAGCTGTGGGAAATATTTTCCCTCACAGTGGTTACACTCCTTACCTTTTGAAACAGTCGTTCCTGTTAAAAGCAGAGGAAAACCCGGAGAACATTAATGACTATTTCAAGCGGTTTTATATCCCAGAGATTATGTTCTCTTTAATTATTCTTATTATTAATAAATTGAATGCTACTGCGCTTAACCCTTGTGGACAACTATATTGTATGTACATACATGGAAATACTTAGGAATTTTCCATTTACCTAACTACTCCTCTGTGGTGGGTATGACATGCCCTCACGTGAAAAGTTGATGAGGTTTAATACATATTTTCATAGGTAAAGGGAATATTTAGCTTTCGTTCAATTAAAACTAAGATTAAATTAAGTTAGATTTGCCTTGTATATTTAATGAAGTAATCTAATTGTATTTAGCCTTGTAAAAAATTAATAGTTAGCATCTCTAGAATCCTATGAGGGAGAAGAGACTCGCCATGTTTGATCACTCTGCTTCTGAAGCCCGTTGAAGTTGCACGCTGTATAATGCGCACCTAAGGAAGCTTGGAAGCCCCAGGCAACTGAATGAATCATCAGGCCCGTCGTCATCTGTTGTTCCAACTCTATCTAGCTAAGTAACCTTTATGCTTTGAGCAAATCTGGGGGGAACTGGCTAGGAGATAAAAATAATTACCGGTGAGTTAGAATATTAATTATACTTTAATCTCCTGAGAGACTGTTGTAAAATAACTTTAAGGTCGTGTTTAGACTAACACTTGTCAGATAAAGGCGTGTATAAAATTTTATACTCGAGCCAAGATAATGTTATCCAGACTGACAAAACATCTGAGTCAACACTCCCTGAAATACAGTGTGGATTTTGGAAGGTAAGAAGTACCAGCGGTATGATCTTTGTTGCCTGACAGATACAAGAGAAATGCCACAAGCTCAGTCATGACCTATACAATAGTCGCGGCGCGCGACTCTGAGGTTATTATCGTGCCCTGCCAACCTACCATTCAAAAGAGCGTCTGATTTCGTGCATATGAGACGCATGTCTATCTATCTATCTATCTATAGCCCGACGCCCTAATCCCGCAAAGGGTGGCCGCAGACAAAACGCCTCCAAGTCACTCTGTCACCCACCATTTGACTCCCCTCCCCCCAACTCACCCCCCCCCTCCCTCATATACCTCTCAACTCCATCCCTCCACCTCATCCTCGATCTACCCCTCCCTCTCCCTCCCTCCACCTCACCTACATACACCCTCTTAGTCAGTCTTTCGTTCTCCATCCTCTCCACATGTCCAAACCACCTCAGTGTATTTCTCCTAATCTTTTCAACCACATCCACATCTACCCCACAACGTTCCTTCACTTCTTCATTCGTCAACCTGCCCCTCCATGTCACTCCACATGCTCCTCTCAAGTAACTCATTTCCACTGCTCTCACTCTTGACTTGTTCCCCTCTTGCAAGGTCCACGCCTCGCTTCCATACGTCAGGGTAGGGATCACAATACCATCATGCAGTGACTTCTTAACTTCCATACTCACCTCCCTATTTCTCATCACTGCTTTCAGTGTGCCAACAACCTTCCTTCCCTGCTGTACCCTTTCACGTACTTCATCCCCCAAAGTGACGCATGTGATTCATGTATATATTCGTGTATAATAATATTCGTGTATAATATCTTAGGGCATAATAATATGATTCGTGTATAAAATGATGCGGGATCGGACACACTTTTGAATGGTTGGTTGCCAGGGTATGATAATGACAACCTCAGAGTCGTGCGCTGCAACTATAATATTGCATTCATCGATCTTGCAGTAACATTAGACACTGCCGACAGAGAACTTTTATGAAATGCTCTATCAAAATTTTTATGTCCAAACAAATTTTTTACCACTTCGAAGGGGTCTGCATGTCAACATGAATGATAGTATGTCCATAAGTGGAAGCAAATCCAAACCCTTCAGTGTGGATGTGGGCGTAAACCAAGGTCGTGTCCTGCCTTCTGTAATTTTCTACATCTATCTACTGCAGTTACCTTTTTAAGTCAAGAACAAACGAACCCTAATTATGGAATGAATATCCAGTTCCATCTTAAAGGTAACTTATTTAATCACTCACACTGACAAGCACAACCAAAAACTGGAATGGGTCATCTCTTAGAGCTGCAATACATGAGCCCAGGAAGCCCTACAACAGAGTCTCACCTTGGTTTTCAACATGTACCATGCAATGCCTCTGCATTTCACATAAATGGTGAAATAAACAACAGGTTGAGACCATTACCTACCTTGGAAGTTTGCTCACAGATAAACATAATATTGATACAGAAATCCTTGCATGAATCAACCATGCCTCGGTCTCTTTTTGACGTCTCAGATCCAGTCTTTGAAAACACCAACTTGAGAATCAAGATGATGGTATCAGTATATATGGCTGTATGGCTCTCCACTCTCTTATACAGTGTTGAATTCTGGACAACTTACCTGCATCACATCAAACAGTTTGAGTCGTTTCGCATCAGATGCTGACAACGTGTCCCAGAACTTACATGGGAGGATAAAGTCCCTCGCTCACAAATTTTCCAGTGGGCAAAGTCAACCAGCGAGAACACGTGTCCAACTGGACACGTGTTCCGCATGCCTGAGCACTGTATAGCCAACTCCCTGCATCACGTCGCAACCAAGGGGCAGAAGAAGATATATAAAGATCATATGAGGACAACCCTTCAGAGCTGTCCTCATATGATCTTTATATGAAATGTAACATCATACCAAAAGAGCCTGAGACTAATTTCTCTGACAGAAAACAATGGCAAACCCCCTGAAGCGAAGGAACCATTCATCTCAAAGAAGCTGAAAACCTGGCTAGAGAAGAGCATAGAGAATGGAGGCACAACCAAAACAGAGTTCTCTGAGCAAACCTGAAGCTGACATGCCGACTGTGTGGCGATGTTTGCACATCCAAAATTGGTCTCCATAGCCAAACATGATTACAACAACGACTGAGAAACACAACATCCTAGTGAGTACAGTAACCGTTGCCTCCTGTAGTAGAAAGGCAGCTTTAAGTGTGTGTGTGTGTGTGTGTGTGTGTGTGTGTGTGTGTGTGTGTGTGTGTGTGTGTGTGTGTGTGTGTGTGTGTGTGTGTGTGTGTGTGTGTGTGTGTGTGTGTGTGTGTGTGGTTAATGAAGTTGTCTGGCGCCAACAACGATTCATTTTCAATGATGGCTTACTCTGAACCAAATATAATGATTGAACGTTATTAGCAATAAAATAGCAAGTTTGAAGAACGCAGAGCCAAAGGGTTAGGCCTAATCGAATATGAAAATAATATGACGCCATTTCGGTTGTTCTTCTGTAATTTGTGGCAGACTGATCTCCTCGCATTTATTCTAGGCTCTCATCAATGTGAGTTTTCCAACAAAAGCAAGTCCGGATCATAAGAACTTCAAAACCGTAATATGCCGCATACATATAGTACTACACTGATATAATTATAATACTTCCATTAACCCATTCTTTACTTTGAAAAAAAAAAATCGTTTGGTGGTAGCAAGAAAATTAAAAAAATATATCACATTCCTAACAAAAGGGACAATGGAGGTTGCTTTAGTCCATTCCGTCACGGGTGTCCTTCTTGAGCATTTTTAACCCCGCGAATCCGGTGAAATAATTTCAGAAGTTATTTTTTGCTACCTCCTGACAATTTTATTCATCTGTAAGACACACTTTTCGAACAAACTGGGTAAGATCAGGCATTCACTTGCCGTTTTACTAATAGATGTATATCCTAATCTGAACAAAATCTTCTCGAAGTAGGAAGAATACAAAAATCACCATCGAAGAAATGTAAACATTGCCCAAAGGTCGCCAGAATAATATTAAAGACATATCCTCCGGGTGAAATGGTGTTACATTATCACTGAGTTTTCCTACATCCCAAAGATTGGTTTCCCCGAAATGTTTAGCTGCTTCATTACGACGCATCTTTTTTTTTTTTTTTATAACCCCTACTCCAGACGATTTTGCCCAACTGAAGTATTCAAGTTTGTGAACCTTTTGGCATCTTTCTTTTCTGAAACTCGAACTTACTTATACGTAAACTGATTCTACTTGTTTCGTTTCATGAACTTTAATTTCTAACTATCTGTAACTATCCTACGTTCTGAAGCTTTGATAACCGGTACATCCTTTTAACATTTAACCATTGTTTTTCTGAAAGACTAAGCGTTTCCTTATACTGTACGTGCACTGAATGTGATTTCAAATATCAGTTTACCATTATTAAAGGCTCTATTCATTCATCAGTTTTATTTTTATCTTTCACGATTTTCTACCAGTTTTTCCACCTACTGTCGTTACATACTGCATCACTGGAATGGTCTAGCCTAGTAATAACACGGAGCGGGCAACAGTGTCCTATATTTCTTTCAAGTGGTGGCAACCATCATCCTCTTACTTGGTGTAGTGCTGCCTACTTTTTTCTTCACTTTTCATTTATTTGTGTCTGCCCTCCTTTCTTCCTATTTCTCTACCATTCCTGTCACGGTTTGTTACACTTTTCTCTCCATTTCAGGTGCCTATACAGTGAGTGACAAGTCTAATGGTTTTCTGTATCCTAGGGACCATTTATAACGCTGGGTTGTAACCATATAACCAGACCAAGGGCTGAAGTGAAGCCTACTTTAGTGCTCCTGTCAACTGGGTGGTGAGACGCGAATATGATATTCAACCAGGAGCCAAATAAATTTCCACACTTTTCTCGCCTTGCTGTGGTAAGGCATTGCCAGTTCACTGCAGGCACGGCCCTGTTGCCTGTGGTTGACAGGTCAGCTCGGCCAGACAGAGTGGGGCTGATCAACAACAACAGCCACAGCTGATATATTAGTATTTTCAAGGATATACCGGAAAAACATTTTTAATATAATTATCATCGTTTTCAAAGTGTACTATATATATATTATTATTTTACGGAAATAAAAATTCAGAAGTTTAAAACAACACTAACCCAACTATATTCATTGGTATGAACCATTCATAGTGTCTATTATCACTTAGAACTTACTTTCTTCAATACTATTTTCAGGATGCTACACCAATACATTAACTAATATAATATTTTAAATCTAAAAATCATTTTGAACATTAATATTCCAGGGAAAGAGCACATCACCAAATTCTTTTCTAAGCAATAGAACACTCTTAAAGTTATTATTTTCATTTGCGAACTTACTTATGGCAATATTATTAGAGATATATGTAGGTTTTCAGAACTCATAATACATTCTTTAATTCATACGTTCTAACTAGGTGGCGATTTTCATCCTTTTGCAACTTATTTTCAGAAGCCCTTTCACAAATAGACAGTGCTACGTCTCTCTATCATTGCCATAGCACACCAGAGTGAGTAATGCGATATTCTAGTTTTGATCTCCCCTATGCGGCGGAGACTATACTGTACTTCTCGCTGTCTCTCTTCTTTCTTTTTTCGAAACAGTGATCACTCCTTTAGCTCCTTGCCAACTGACTCCGAACTTACTATATTTTTCGTCTGGGAAAACATAAACATATGACTTCATATTTCTTTTCCCCCTTTAATATAAAGGGTTTCGTGGGGTCACAGGTAAAGCTATATATCATACATGACCTAGGGCAACATGAATTCCTAGAGTATATTCAGTCGTGCGAGGAGCTGCGAGTGCTCGAGTAATTTATTACTGAATTTTTTTATTTGCAATGGTAGAGCCTATTCTGTACACTCTCGGAAATTTTGGCAATCTTTATATTAATCTTTAATATTTTATCATCCAAAATGAAGAGATGCTATTTTCACACACACACACACACACACACACACACACACACACACACACACACACACACACACACACACACACACTGACGCAGTGGTAGCGTTCTCGCTTGCCATCTGGTAGACGGGAGTTCGCGCCTCGCTCAGGTTGCGAAAAGTTTCACTGACGAAGTGGGTGGTTACTGTCCCCCTTGAGCAAGGGGACGGGTATGTGCGTGTGTGAAGCTCACAGCCTTGCCCTTAGATCGGACTATATGAGCTCTCAGCTCCCTTCCGGGAGGGTAAAAGCTGACGATCACGACCATCAAGTGATCCTGACCGACCCGGTGAATTACACACACACACACACACATGTATCTCTCTCTCTCTCTCTCTCTCTCTCTCTCTCTCTCTCTCTCTCTCTCTCTCTCTCTCTATGTATGATAGAGAGCATTAAGAAGGAAGAGCTCCAGCAGTGCTTCCATTAGTGGTAGCATCGTTGAAACAAGTGAGTGGATGCAGGACAGGAGCACTTTGAAAGACGTGGCTGAGGTATACGCGTAATCCTTAATAAGTTTACCAACCATTATCAGATATTTAAAAAATCATAATTTGTAGTATTTTCTTGGGCAGTAACTTGAAATTCAATCGGAAAGTGTTCAAAACCTTACCATTATCAGACTTTTAAAATCATAACGTGCTATTTTCTTCAGAACTAACTTATAATCCGAGGAGGAAATGTCCCAAATCGTACCTCGGAGGGTGCGAATTGTGAGTTTAGATCCACCTTTACACTCCTGTAAGTATTTACATCTTCCCAGCCCACGTTGCATGCATTTGTTTCTCACATACTCTCGCTTTTACCTTCCCTTCTCTAACAGGTTTTACTTTTATTCCCTGTTCATTGCATCGGCTTTCATAACGGCGAAACCATACTGCGCTCCCCTCACCAATTTTTCCTGTCCTGGTCCTGCCTCCACCCTTCCACCACATCTCCCTCCCCTAACCCCAAAGCTCTCCCGCTCCTCACCCTCCGCTTATCCCCCACACCCGCCTCCACCCTTCCTCCACCTTTCCCCTCACCTCCCACCCCTCTCACGTGATTCTCTAATAAAAATTCCAGGGGCTCCCTCACCCCGCTTCTAATTTTTGTAGTGGATGTTAGTACCTATACTGAAATTCACTGTGGTTGCTGTATATTCTCCTGGTCCACGTCTTTTGGCAAAACTGCAGTCAACTCTTTTGGCCCTTTACTGCAGAGATTCAATCGAAAATATTTTTGCTGTTTCAGTCTCTTGTTTCTCTGACCCCACCTGCAGAACGTGATACTGCAAATCGCCCAACTGTTAAATCTTTCACGGTCGCGTCTTTTCATGTTTTTTTTTTTTTTTCACTCCAACTACAGTCATTTGTATTCAGCCGAGAGTGGCAGTGTTAATACTGTCGACATTAACCCTCTCCTGATCGGGACAACTCGTCATTTATTCGAGCTGAAAATGGGTAATTTTATTCATATAAAAGGGAATCATAGGAACCTGAACGTTAGCGTCTGTTAAATGTTCACCGACAACAGAGACGTACATTTTCTTACAAAGTAAGGAACAGTCATAAGCACATCGATCAAACAAGTTCAACAGAACATGTTTCAAAGACTGTAGCCTATTACCGCTAGGTTAGGAGGCATTCTACTATTTCGTTCTTACCTGTTTATTTCCTTATATAGGCGGAGGATGAGGTGGAGGGATGGAGTGGAGAGGTATATAAGAGGGGTGTGTGAACTGGTGGGAGGGCAGCTTAATGGCGGGGGAAAGGGCGAGATGGAGGCGATTTGTTTGTGGCCACCCCTTACGGGATTAAGGCGTGTGAATATAGACAGATATTGTTCATGAAGTCTGTCGATATTAAACTGATAATAGCAGAGCAAAGTAAAGCAGAATACAATTTTGTAATAAGACGCAAAACGTAGTACACTGATGTGATGAGAAACGTATCCCACTCAGAAACTGGTTAGTAAGCCTCCGTAGCAGACGAGCATACGCTCTTCATTTTATGTAGGTTAGTGATGGCTAGTCTTTCAACGTCTAAGGATCTCTTTTATATACTTTATTTCCCAATCAGTACAAGTTCCACCAAACTGGAATAACGTCACTGAAGGTAATGAAGGAAAGGGGCGAATAAGGCAAGGAACAATGTAATACAGGTGGAAATGACTAAAGCAGAAACAGCAGAAAATACATATAAGGATAAACGGGTTCGCATGGAAGTACTCAAGGATTCATGAGTGATCATGAGTAATTAGCTCCACGCTCTCAAGAATATTCTTCCAATTAGAGCAAGACTGAGTTATTCAGCTGAGAGTGAGTCATAGCAGCCTGAGTGTTGACCCGACACCATTAGTTTCTGCACGGCAGGGAAAACTCTGGCATTTTCCCAGATAACCTTGATCATTTGTATTCAACTGAAAATGTCTCACAGGATCCTGAGTGTTAATGATTTCGCCATTAATCCTCACATGATCGCTGCAAATCTTGTACTTTATTCCAGGCACTGTCAGATGATTTTATTGATCTGAGAGGCAGTCATGATTGCCTGTCAGATGATTTTATTGATCTGAGAGGCAGTCATGGTTGCCTGAGAATGTTAGAATATTTGTCCGGGTTATATGGATACATGAGATAAGAAAAGGGAGAAGGAGAGTGGTAAGAATGTTCATCAAAACATCAGTGTGAGCATCTGACACAAACGTACTATATAACAAACAAGGGTGTCTACAACAGTCGATAAATTAATAAGAAACAATATAACAGGAGAGGGGGTGAGAAGAACATTACAGAGCTTGCAGGTCATTGCACTCTAAAAATAACCAAGTGGGATGAAAGCTAATGTGAAGGTGAACCCTTATTGATTTCTAGAGTCATATAGACTCTTTTCTCAGCGTAGCAGATACTTTTCGAGGTAGAGCGGTCTGGTACTGCCTTTATTAATCCTTCATTGACGGAAGGCACTTCCTAAGTTAAGTAATATCGTCTAATAATAAGCTATATATGACATGACCAGGTAGAACAGATTAAATGTCTGGATAACCTAATACAACACCACAATATTTCCCTTTACCGGTGTTCCTTACAAAGTGAAATTAAATTTTAACTTCATATTGGAAGATATACTCGTTTTTCCAGGCTTCGTTATTAAGAGACTAATATCGCGCACCACAACTTTCTTTCTCAGTGTTTCTTACCACTGTAAGTGCACTTGAATTTGTTCTTTTCATTGGAAGAAAGTTTTGTGAAGGTCAGCACCTTCAGCCACAAGATGTCTATCTATTGCCAGACGCCTTAACCACAGTATGTCATTTTATTCTTCTCTTACTGCAACCAGACTATTTTATTCAGGTTAGTAGAGGCCCCTGACAGTGAAGCAACAAATGAAGGCTGTATGTAAGAGTTCCAATTCCAAATATTTATTATATAGGCATTTAAAATCGTCTGGAAATATCGAGTTATATTCAATAATGTCCTTTATTTTCTAAGGCAGTTAAATCGGAAAAAAATACAACACTACTTTTTATTCTCCTACAAGGAGAGTATGTTTTAACCCCTGTTTTTTTGTTTGTAAACATGATTAATCATAAAATAATAGAGTTGTAGACCAAATTTGTTGGGCAGATACCTCGTGTCCCAGGGAACGATATATTTTGGGACAGATCTGGATCCTATTACAGATTCTGGATCCGGAAAACACTTTTTGCGAAATCCCAATCGATGATGAGAAAACCAAGCCTATTATGAAGAGTGGTTTGGAAATTATGTTGCCCTTGTTGGAGAGAAACTCTCCACTGCGTGCTCCACGTTCCCAAGAGAATATATAATAGTATTAGGATATGCGCACTGACAGGCCACTGGCTTTGCAACAGTAATAAACACTGGATACCATAGAGTTAGTCGCAGCACTAAGGTTTCTCCTCCGAGTGGTCAAAAGAGCAGAGCACACTGACACGACTCAACTGCGCGACATCCATGAGCAAGACTGAGACCGCAGAGGTATTCTTGGCGCGCCGGGTGAGTGGCACCTGCAATAGATTCTGATTGGCTGGTGTGTAGCAGGCGTTTTCATTGGTTCGTGTGTTTCGGGGTTTTCCCAGGAGCCGGTTAGCTACAACTTACGAGCTGGTTCATTCGCGTGAACGCCGAATATTACATATGAGCAGAGTTGTAAAAAGTACCCTGCTTTGACACTTCGTAAAAGTATTGATACACTGACAAAATATTACTCAAAGTACAAGTGGAAGTACTCAAAGTTAAATGTACTCAAGTAAAAGTAAAAAAGTACCTTGTTCATGAAGTACTCAAGTAATAAAAGTAAAAAGTAACTATTAAACTGTCTATCATCTCAGAGATTATATACAAATTATAAACTACCTAATTATTTGGTAAAAATAAAAGACACAAACGAACTGAACATATTTATTGACATATCTTTTGATTATGTTTGATCAGCAACTGATTCTCAAAATTACGGCTATCCAATAATAAATGAGTGAGCAGACTTACAATAAGGTATTATTATATTAATTATTGTAACTATAATCACTATATATAGACTACCGGTACATCTACAGTAAGTTTAAAAGCATGGGTACTCACCTCCACGAGTTTCTTCAAATTTGAAGGGGAATTGCTATATGCAGTCACCTCTGTGATTTTGGGTGAACACAGCAAACATCGCAGCTTCACTGATTTTCCCAGTCTTCTTGTATTTTAAGATTCCAAGTATGGCCAAGGGTGGGAATCACTACTGTCTATTTCACTACTTGTGGAAATCATGATGTGATAGTGGCTACAGCAAAGATGTAAACAACTGACAGCGGGAGGGACGAAAGCGTGCCTGTATCGCTTGGGCAATATGAAAGGACGCATGTGATTGGTCCAAACATGAATAAGTGCTTGTGATTGTTCAGCTTCCGACTTTGCGTTCTTGTACATCCTGTAATAGGCTGAAAATCGATTCCTGACTTTGAGATGTAACGAGTAATGACTTCTATTTTTTTTCAATTGTAGTGAAGTAAAAGTAATAGAAAAGAATACTTAAGTAAAAGTGAAAGTGCTGAAAATCTTGAGTACTTTTTAAAAAGTAAATACTGAAAATAGTTAAGTACAGACTCAAGTATTTTTACTTCGTTACTTTACAACATTGCATATAAGTGCCGGTTATGTCCCGTTTCGGCACTGGATGTTGCATAATTTTGCTGGATATTGTTATAATATAGATGAGCCAGCTGCGCCAGATACTGTGTTGGGCTAGATATTGTGATCACTGATAACTGGGAGATTATATATATATATATATATATATATATATATATATATATATATATATATATATATATATATATATATATACATATATATATATATATATATATTTTATGCGAGGAAGAAGGAGCCAAAGGACATGAGCCCGCAGTAACAGTTCCCTCCAAGAGAAAAACAAAATACAATAGAGAGCCAAATTCAAGATCCGATCATTTTGAGATGCCTGGACACACTACGTTTGAAAGACTGGAGATCATAGGCAGAAGGAAACACAGACAGAGGGAGACAGTTCCAGAGCTGACCTGTTGCATAAATGAAAGACTGGGAGTAACGGTTAACTCTTGCATTAGAGAGTTGGACAGAAAAGGGATGAGAGTTTGCTGCCAGACGGGTGCTACGCGCCCGTCGTAGAGGTGGAGGAATGCAAGCAGACAGTTCAGAGGAGCAGTGACCATTAAAGTAGCGATAGAAAAGAGATAAAGATGCAACAGTGCGGCGAAGAGACAGAGGTTGAAGGGAGTCAGTAAGAGGAGGAGAGTTAATGAGACGAAAAGCCTTTGACTCCACCCTATTGAGAAGAGCTGTATGTGGGGAGCCTCCCCACACATGAGAGTTGTACTCCACACAGGGGCGGATAAAACCCCTGTATAGAGTCAACAATTGTGCAGGGGTAAAGAAAGAGCGGAGTCGGCTTAGCACACCCAATCTCTTGGAAGCAGATTTTACAAGAGATGTAATATGATCTTTCCAAGATAAGTCCCGAGTAAATGAAACCCCAAGCATGTTCAAGGATGATGCAGGATTAATCTGAATATTATTAAACATTAGTGGGTATACCTGTGGAAGATTTTGTTGGGTTGATAGGTGTAAGAACTGAGTCTTAGATGCATTAAAGACAACCATATTATTTTTACCCCAGTCAGAGATATGAGCCAAGTCAGACATTAGGTGTGCCATAGCCTCATCCCTTGTTTCTTGAAGTAACTGTTGAGATGGGCGTTGCGGGAACCGAATGGAAAGGTGAAGGGTGGAGTCATCAGCGTATGAGTGGATAGGGTTAGATGTACAGCTTAGAAGATCATTGATGAATAAAAGGAAGAGAGTTGGTGATAGGACAGAGCCCTGAGGAACACCACTGTTGATAGATCTAGGAGAAGAACGATGGCCGTCTACGACAGCAGCTATAGAACGACCAGAAAGGAAGCTAGCGATGAAGGCACAGATAGAAGGATAGAAACCGTAGGAGGGCAGTTTGGAAATTAAAGATTTATGCCAGACTCGATCGAAAGCCTTTGAGATGTCAAGTGCAATGGCAAAGCTTTCGCCAAAGTCCCGAAAGGAGGATGACCAGTAGTCTGAAAGGTAGGTGAGAAGATCGCCAGTGGAGCGTCCCTGACGGAACCCGTACTGACGATCGGAAAGAAGGTTGTGATAGGAAAGATGCCTTAAAATTTTTCTATATATATATATATATATATATATATATATATATATATATATATATATTGTTACGTCCCGGTCCCACACTGCCACAGGCTCTAACAGCAGGCTAACTGGCAGCTCTGACTCGTACAGGAACTTACGGTACCAGAAACGTCTCGAAGGTACGAGACTACCTAACTGGCAAATCTCCCTTCATAACACTACCCCCTCCCTAGTTCTTTGTCGTCTCGACAAAACTAAACAATATACACAAACATAAACCTTAATCCTACTGAAACCTCTAGCTATACACAAAATAATCCTTCAACTTATCAGGTCTTCTTTGATGCCGCTTCTGACGATGTCCTTTCTCCTTCACACAGTCCACTTCTCCTGGAAGGTCTTGGTCCTCTTCTTGGTTCACTTCTTCTCTTGGGGAACTGTCACCATCCTCTTGAACTTCAGTTTCTTGGTCCTCCTCAACATCCTCGGCTGCAGTTGAGCACAATTCCTCAGAGACGTCCCAGCTGAACTGTCCTGGCCCATGGTACTGCCACAGACGGTTCACGTGTACCACCTTTGGGCGAGACTTCCTGCCTCCCCGAATCCGATACGTTACATCTGATAGGCGGTCCAACACAGTGTAAGGCCCATCCCATGGAGTCTGCAGCTTCGGTGACTGTCCCTTCTTACGCTGAGGATTGTATAACCAGACTTGGTCACCATCCTTGAAGCTCACTTCACTTGCCTTGGCATCATACTTGCACTTCATCACTTCTCCTGAAAACTTGATGACTCCTCGCACTTGATGATGTACCTCAGCCAGACTTTTCTGAAGGTGCTTCGCATAGCTGGAGGTGTCTGTAGGCAGCTCTTCACCAGGTGGTCTTCCCTTTAACAAGTCAACGGGTAAGCATAACTCGTGGCCCAACATCAGTTTTGCAGGAGTGTAGCCAGTAGACTCATGGGATGCAGACTGATATGCCATCAGCAATGCAGGTAACTTCTGGTCCCATTCTGTTTGTCCATCTATGCAGTACTTGGCCAGTTCTTGTCGTAGGGTCCAGTTGAATTTCTTCACCATTCCATCTGACTGTGGCCTTAGTGGGGTCGTCCTGGTCTTCTTGATCCCCAGTAACTTGCAGCACTCACGGAACACAGCAGACTCGAAATTCCTACCCTGGTCTGAATGTAGCTCTTGTGGCATCCCAAAACGACAGATAAACTGATCAACCAACACTTGAGCAACAGTCACAGCCTCTTGATCGGGGATAGCATAGGCTTCTGGCCACTTTGTGAAGTAGTCCATGGAGACACATATATACCGGTTTCCTAAATCAGTGAGTGGCAAAGGTTCAGCAATGTCCACCGTGACTCTTTCCATCAGTGCACCCACTTGGTACAGCTGGAGAGGAGCACAGCCACGTTTCTTGGGTCCCTTCTTGGCACAGCACACATCACAGGCCCGTCACCACTCTTCAACATCCTGACGCATGCCAATCCAGTAGAACCTCTGTCGCAGCTGACTTAAAGTTTTCTTCACTCCCAGGTGCCCACTTGTGATCTGGTTATGGGACTCATCCAAGATCTCGGACCTCATTTTCTTCGGAACCACCAGTTGCCAATACTTGTTGAGGCCATCGGCTGTCTCCCACTGATGCTCCAGTAGTCCGTTGTTCAAGCAAAGAAGGTCCCACTGACTCCAGTAGCTCTTGGTTGCAGGGCTTAACCTGGAAACTTCTTCCCAAGATGGTCGCACTGCACTCCACTGCAGCCACTCCAGCACCAGTTGCAAATCTGCACCTTCCATCTACATCCTCCCCAGGTCTTCTCCGTCCAACCCCAGCCCCGTCACTACAATACAGCAGCATTTCTTCCTATGATTCCCATTCCTACTACACTCCTTGCTGTCTGTTCCTCTGTCTTCTCGCACACTATTCATCAAGGTTCTCTTGCATTTCTTCAGTGGTGGGTCTTCTGCAGCCTTCTTCTCATCCCAACCATTCTGATCCGCAAGTAACTCAAACTGTGAACGGTAAGCTTCCCAAGATACTCTACCATCACTTTCTTGAGGTTTCTTCTTTACTGGATCCCCATTAGCGCCATGTACTTCACTGGTTTGGGGCCTAAAGACTGAGGCATCATAATTATGTCCAGGACTTGAACCTCCAACATTCTGATTATTCAACCCTGCAATGCCGTCTTCAGATGCCCGGGATCTGCCAAGATTCACCATACGCTGTCCACTGCTTTCATATGCTCTCTCTTCACCAACCTGAGGCCCAGCAGTGCGATACTTCTCTACAGCCTCCATATTCTCACTAATTATCTTCTCATGACCGACTGCATGCTTCAACTGGCTATCTACATGCTGTCTGCACTCTATCACATTTCCCTCATTAAATGTCTTCAGCTGGTTTTCCACATGCTGTTTGCACTCTGTCACTATTTCCTCACTAACTGTCTTCAACTGTTCGTCTACATGCTGTTTACACTCTGCCACATTATTGCTTACCTCATACTTCTGCTGCTCTAGCTTGGCATCTACTTCCTCCTTAAGCTGTTGCTGTTCTTCCTTGATTTCCCCGATGAATGCATCTGGCTATCCTTGCATGGTCAGTTGTTGTTCCCCCTGTTGCTTCTCTGATGCCTCTTGAATTTGTTCATATCGTTCTTTTTGTTCTTCTCATTGTGCCTCTAGTTGTTCACTGTGACTTCAATTGTACCCTTCGTGCATGTAATAGTTCTTTGAGTTCTTTCTCCACTTCATTCAGTGAATGTATTTGTTCTTCAATCTTGTTCCTGTGCTCTTTCTTTTCTTCACTTAGGGCCTGTAACAGTTTTTGGAGTTGTCGAATTTCTGCTTGTACTAGCTCTAAAATTGCCGTCAATGGCACCTCGTCCTCCTACCCAGCTGGAGATCTAGGCTTCACACCTTCTGTTTCCATGTCGAAGGTTAGACTCACTGCAGCCCTGAAATAATAATCCCACTCCTGACACCAGTGTTACGTCCCAGTCCCACACTGCCACAGGCTCCAACAGCAGAAGTACAGTACAGGAAGGAAGTTGCCCAGTGAGTTGTTCTTCCTATGGTCAGCCTTTAGGTGTGCAGTACATAAGATCAGCTGAGGCGAAAATAAACACTGGCTCCTTAAAGTTCACCATCTTTATTTTCCAAATAATTCCACTTAATTATTTCCAACTTCGCTGTTCTCACAAGCACTTGATGTATACACACTTTACTAACTGCTATTACTCTTAATGCTTAACACTTTACAGTTGTTACTCTTACTGGTTGACACTTTATTGTTTTCTCAAGTTCCAGTGACATACGAACTTCAGTAACCCGTCACTGTTTGCCACTGTTTTCACAAGTACCAAAAATATACAATCTTCGCAGACAGTAATTTCACTTAATGCTTGCAAAGCAACTCTCCACAAACTTCACTACCAGCACTGCACCAAAACCGACTGCACTTCACTCACACTGAACTGAAACCCGACTAGCAACTCAAAACACAACTGACACTCGACTAAACTTGTTATAATCTCTACCCCATCTTATATAAGCTTGCATTGCTCTCGAAACTTCTACATTTTACGAGAACAACAGTTGCCAACTCAGAAACAGCCCAAAACATGTTAGAGTTGTCTCACATTACATAACACTCTAAATCATATACCATACGAACTTAAATTACATAATTTAACAAGCAATCACTTAAATAAAACATTATTGAGAAAAAGCACATTAAATTAATGCATAACTTACGAAATAACTACGCTCACAAACAGCAGGCTAACTGGCAACTCTGACTCGTACTGGAACTTACGGTACCAGAAACGTCTCGAAGGTACGAGACTACCTAACTGGCAAATCTCCCTTCATAACAATATATATATATATATATATATATATATATATATATATATATATATATATATATATATATATATATATATATATATATATATATATATATAGTATATGTGTGTGTGTGTGTGTGTGTGTGTGTGTGCAGGGATCTACTGATATTACTGTACTTTACTATAACTAACCCCACATTTTTCATTCAGTGACTTAACACAATATTTTTTTCCTGGCTGTGGGGGTCACCTTTCAGGAAAAAAAAAAAAAATCTGATTCACTAAAACATTATTAGGTAGAATTAGGGATAGTACAGTTATCCCAGTGGATAAGCTGCACCAAAAAATCCGCTTGTTTGAAGCACAGGGTTCAGTTATGTTTAAAAGCTGAAGGGGACCTATTTCAGTACTTGTTGTAACTGCATGAACTGTAGTGAAGAAAATGCGTAGAGTTTTTCGCTTAATCCAGTACATTGACAACGAAAAAAAAAAAAAAGGGAATTCTTAAGAGCTAGCAGATGCACACAGCTGCCCTGCTGCCGCCTTCTTGATCCCAGACATCACGGTACATTACACTGCACGCCACACTTATGTGAAGCAACACTAACGAAGCCCAGCAGAAATAGAGTATAGAACAAATTCAAGGTAACGGCGATAACAGAGAGAGTGATGCAACACTGGCAACAAGAGAGTGAGAGAAGTCAATGGGAGGAGGGAAGCTTATGAAACGATAACTACTTAATCGTGTTCAGAAAAGATGTATGTGTCTCCACATGGGAAGTTTACACAATACAGGGACAAATAATGTATGTGTATACAGTAAGCTACAGTGCATGGTCAAAGTCGGCATAGTGTTGTTTCAACAAGTCCAACATCTGTAACAGATTTCGTGAAAGGTATATTGTGCCTTCTCTTAAAAAGATCACGGCGAAGAGAATTGTGTATCATAATGTATTTTTCAATACCAGTACAAGAAAAATCAGTTGTAGTTTTTTTTGTTTTTTTTTCAGACGCTCACTGTTGAACACCAATGGGTCGGCGAAGTCTAGAGTGTCGCCGTTGTAATCTTCTGATAGTGAAAGTTCTTTTATGCCAGAGCAAATATAACTATAATATCGCACTGAAGAAAGCCAGGTGGTCTCACTGGCCTGGCCCCAGACGTAACCGATGCATGGAACAGAGCTATGCTCATAGTCTACTGGTTTTGTCCCACTCTGTTTAAAGTATAACTTAATCATCCCGCTGGGAAAAATAAGGAATTGGTGCAAAATTTCCAACACTACCCGCTGACACTTTGGAAAAACAGAAACATCTTCGTTTCAGCTCAACCCCTTCTTCCCGAGGACGTCTAGTACATTTAGCTTTGCTATTTTCAAAGGATGTGATGCAGACATGGGAAGACTGACTGAGCTAGTTGCTGACTATATGCTGCATTTACCCCTTCATCACTACAGATCCCTTCCATAATGTTTGAAAGAAAACAGACAAAGGTCATAAAGCTAAATGAGTTAATATGATTTGATGATGTCCCTAAGAAAATATTGCAATAAAAGTTTTACTTTTAATATTGAATCCCTTCAATTCTGACTTTCATACAATCATGCTGTCTAATATTATGTTCCTTTTAGGAGATCTACTTAAGAATCGGCCTGTTGTAACTGATGTCCACTGGTACAGGACCGCGGTAGTTGTGCTGCCAATTTGATTTCGGTCAATCAGTTAATCAGTCGGCTTGAGAAGGAAAGTAAGGGATCAGTGAAGGCTATATCTAACCCAGGCAGTAGAAAAAAATCCCTCATGAGCTGAAAATATCGTGTGGAAATAGAAAGAGAACTGTGGAAAATGACATATTTGCTTCTCTAATAAAGCAACCAGCCCTCATCATGACTACTCCAGTTCAAATAAGCCAGGGTTTAGTTGAGGATATTCGGTTCAGGAGTTTAACAATATTATATTTATCTATTTCTCGGACAGTCGGTCTCGGTACAGTGTTTGGTTAACCACTTGCTTCAAGCACGTAATTTTTGTTTTGTTCTTTCTATTACCTGAGGATTTTATTCAGCTTCGGAGAGTCCGTTAATGGTGAACCGTACAGTGATGGCTATATCTAACACCTCCAGTTTGAGGTGTTTATTTCAGCTATCAGCCTCTCTCTGACGAAGTCTGGTCTTGTAGTTGACCTCACATGGACATTTATGGTTCAGTTACAGTTAAGTGACGGTGAAAAGTACTGAAAGAGCAAGAAAACCATCGCAAGTTACCTCTTCGAGGCGGACCGTGTTTTATGAAGACCATCTCTCCCCTACCCAGTCCCTATCGCACAACTGCTATGTTCTACTGTAAGTGAAAACAATGAACGTCCCATAACATCCTGACAGAAAATAAGCTCATATGCATGCCCTATGACTCATAACATTACTTTTGGTTATTGAAGACTTCCATCTACTTTCACTGAACCAACCAGAATTGGACTCACCCTAAAGATCAAAGGCAGCCACTCACTGAAGCAAGTCCACGGCCCGAGGAAATGATGCTCTGACGGAACCTGGCTACTAGCTCACCTGAAGCTCCTCGAGAATCCCAGGGAGAGGATACATAAAATCTTATTCAGAGTAAACTCGACTGCAAGAGCCAACAGTTCACTTAGACAGGAATCAACGTTATTTCCTAAATCAACTAATAATGCAACATCGGGCAAATCAGTTTGATTACGAAACTAGTTCACTCTTTCACTGTAAATTCTTCCCGTAGAGATCAGTCAGTCAACAGACCTCTGGAAAAAAAAAATTACATTAACTAATGTTTTTGTAATTAATACTTGAAAATGCAGCGCACTCCTAACATTATTCCGTGGTACAGTAATATGAATTTGAATCTGGTGCTGCAGGGCGCAGTGTGCACATTGTAGGCTATTGCTTTGCCACCTTTGGTCAGAAATATAAATGGTATTGCGCTCTAAAATGTTGACTTTTGTTCAGCATTAACTTTCTTTCAGGATATATCATGATAATGCTGGAATATCAGTTGGTAAGGATCTCTAAAGAGTTATTAGTAAATGGAAATGAATATCTTGTTGATCTGGCAACAGTTTTGGTAACTTCTGTAACCTGAGGACGTCATATATATTTCCATTCTTGCTTCCTCCTGGTGATTTTATTCATCTTAAAAAAAGATATCTGGCTCTGAATAGGCTAATGGAGACTATGGGAGCTCTCCAGCTCCTAAGAATTTCTTAAGTTGAGAAAAGGTAGTCAACAAAAAGATAAAAAACTTTGCCATCTGAAAGAATCTGTGACCGTGTGGGAGGGAGGCGGGAGGTTTAGGGAGGAAAAATGCAAGGTGTCAGACTAGCAGCTGCTGGATGGATATTGCCTTCCTGCGTCAACATTCAAATGTCTGGGGTCAATCTGCAACTTTCCTGTGAAGAGACACCAGCGCTGCATCCAAATATGACGCAGATGACCGGTGACACTTTCGGTACGATGTCACCTTCCCTGCATTTGTCCCGGGTATTTCTAGGCGATTTCATTCAGCTTATAAGGGACTTCTAATATTGCTTTTTAAGAAGTAATAGAAATCTTCAATAACCCTTGACGTGGCCAAAGAAAATTTACTAAATTCTGAAAGATATTTTTTTCCTACTTTGTTCTGTGTAGCGCCGTGTAATATATTTTTTCTCAACAAAGGAATGACTTCTGTTACTTAAAATGTGAAAAGTAATCGCCATGAAAGCTGTATGCTCGATGGATCTTGTAGTAGAATAATAGTCAGGTTTAGCTATGTTCAAATGATCGTACTGTTTCTTGTCCCAGCCTAGGATCGAAATCGCCTCCTCTCAGACAACAAATCACTCTCCAACCACCTGACCGTCACCCCCTTGCCGTTAACTTACAGAATAGTTTGTTGGTTAAACTTTCTCTACTTGAAACAGTCTCGAAATGATCAACAGATTTGTTTTCTTTTGTACTCCTTTGTTCTCTTTTGAGAGAGATTTCATCTTTGGGGGTTCAGTGGTTGTTCTAAAGCCAAGGAACACAGTCACGCAGTTGCCGATATCAAACAATACAAGTTTTGTATGACATTCTTGTCTATTAGTATGCAGAAACGCGATACCAAGCACAAAATGTCTACAAAAATTTGTAAATTTGTTTCTTCGAAAGAAAGCGTAACTGAAATCATGCTAAACATATTTTCTTTCATTCTTGGATATTTACTGTTTGAAAGCCTAATGGTAACAGGCAGGGCAATGATTGATTGAAAAATCTGTGTTAGAGTTACAGATCTTGTATATTAGGGAAAAAAACGTGGGGCAAAGAGGTGAACTTGTAGATAGATAGATTTAGCGTGCCCACCTTTCGGTAGATATTTTAGTAGAACAGTGATCAGTGTACAAGCAAGAGAAAAACATAGTGATTCAACACTGCATCAGAAAGACACAGGAAGTTAATAAGAGCAGGGGGGTTGATGATGAGGCGAAAAGCCTTTGACTTCGCCATATTTAGAGGAGTTCTGTGAGACGAGCCTGGTGTATTAACTCTTGCAGCCGATGTCGTATTTTTCGTTTTATTCTTTTCACCACATAAACAGTTTATTGAAGTATAAGGAGACTATTCATGATTGTGGAGTTTAATGGAGATCGTTCCTAACCCTCCATTGTGATAAATTTACCTCGAGGTTTTTAAAATTCTTTGGAAACAGGAAAGAAAAAAAAAGCTTCATCGTAGAGAAGGCTTATGTAAGTGTCGTGCACGTGATGTAGTATACGTGTATCGCGGTGGGATATGACACAGTTGTAGTGAGGTGTAGTCTGATAGTGTGCTTGGTACACATAGTTCAGTTGATGATTTGGGGTAAAGATCTGCAAAAGCACCTTGACAATAATATGGCTGTTTAGGCAATAAGATACTATTATTACCATTCATGAAGGGAGTGGACACATTTAGTACTCTACTCCACCTAACATAGAAACGATTTTATTCATTTGAAAGTGAGAATAAGAAATTTTAATGCCAATACCACTACTTTTAATCCTCTCATTGCTGTAAAAAAAAAAAATCAGTAACTTATTCCAAACGCATTAATGCAGCTGTGACTGAGTCATAAGACGCTGGTGGTGTAACTGTTTTAGTACAGCAATGTGGTCGTGTGAATCAAGAATATTGTACAATTTGTGGCATGGCAAGGGATTAATGTGATGGACTAATGTGGAATTGTGATGCGAATGAGTATTGTTGAAGAGTTATAGGCCATGTGGTGGTGTAGTTGTTGTGATGTGGCTTGTGGTATTACGAGATAAGGTTATCGCAGTGTGCATGGTAGTAGGAGCTTTGGGGTATAGTTGTATGAAGTGTGGGTATGGTAGTATAAGGTGTGGTTATGGTTGTTTGTGGTAGTATAAGGTGTGGGATATGGTATGTAATATAAACTCTCTAATATACTATAGCAGTAGCTGTGTGTGTGTGTGTGTGTGTGTGTGTGTGTGTGTGTGTGTGTGTGTGTGTGTGTGTGTTTGTATTTTGGGCAGCCGAAACTACACATTCAAATCGCACAAAAGTTGGCACAAAAATCACAAAAAAATCGCTGATGCAGAAAAACTTGGTCCCATCACGATTGAAAAATTTTACTATATTTAATGAGCGATCACATTTTGACTAAAAAACGCTGCTCCCGGAGCCCGGCATAGGATCTCTGTAGAATGTTTTGCCCAGAGGTAGAACTAAAATAAACAACTTGGGTTCCATTCCTGAAACTGCAAATAACACGATCAATTGGTTAGCTGCAAAAAATTCAAGTGAGTGTTACACTAGAACAGCACATAAACGTGACAGCCCTCCGCAGGAGCAAGTGCGAGGGGCCCGAAGGGCCCACGAGCAATTGTAATATACTATAGCACTAGCCATGTGTGTGTGTGTGTGTGTGTGTGTGTGTGTGTGTGTGTGTGTATTTTGGGCAGCCAAAACTACACATTCAAGTCGCACCAAAATTGGCACAAAAACCGCAAAAAATTCGCTGAAGTGAAAAAACATGGTCCCATCACTATTGAAAACTTTTACTATATTTAATGCGTGATCACATTTTGACCAACAGAACGCTGCTCCCGAAGCCTGACATAGGATCTCCATAGAATTTTTTGCCCATAGCTACAACTAAAACATACTATAGCAGTAGCCGTGTGTCTGTGTGTGTATTTCGGACTTGCCTTCGGACAACTAGGGTTCCATTCCCGAAGCTGCAAATAACATGATCAATTGGTTAGCTGCAAAAAATCCAAGTGACAAAGTTAGACTAGAACAACACATCAACTTGACTCGGATTACGTGAAATTATTGTAACGTGAGTGCGAAGCGAGGAAACGAGTGAGAACCACAAGGAAACGAGTGCGAAGCACGAGAAAGCAAGCGCGCAGCACGAGAGCCCTCCACAGGAGCTATTGCGAGAGGGCCCGAAGGGCCCACGAGCACTTGTATAAACTATAGTCTCTGTCATGTAGGCCCTCTGCCAGATTAAAGACGTTGGAGTTGAATGATGGGAGACAGCTACACAGAATATCAGGTTGTAAAACACCTCCAACGACTTCTTGAAAGTTAATGAAATCAGGTACACCCAACTCCCTCGATGCCCAATTTCATTTTAACCATTACTAAGTCCCTTGGACAGTCAAGGGGTGATTGCGTGTAAATGTCAGGAATGTTATGCTGAGCAAATAAGGACTCTGATCTGTACACAACAGGAACTTTTTCAGTACTACCTTATACATTCGTGACAGAAACTCTCTTAGCACTACGTAGTACACTGGCTGTTGGAACTGTCTCAGCAATTGTATCATACAATAGCCATTCATCTAGGCAGTTATATCATCATGCATATTACAAATATGATGTGTAGTTATGGCTGAGTATGGCAGTACTTGCTGAGGTTATGACTGTGTATGATGTGTTGGGTATATTAGTTTAAAATGTGGGAAAAAAATAGTTCAACTTGTGGTATTGGAGTATAAAGGAATCCTAATAGGAGATCTGTGGTGGTGTATAATGAAATATGGGAACTGACAGTATGAAGAGTGGTTTTCATAAGTATGAGGGGTACAGCATGGCATTATGAACTGTGAGGTATGGAAGTATATGCTGTTGGAATGATACTTTGAAGAATGGGGTATGGATATATGTAATGCTGTGAAAAATGACAGTGAGGTATGGTAATGTGCTATGGCTAACCAGATGAAGATTACATGCAGGTTGGGAACAACATTTTGTTGGTGAGTGGTTAATGAAGGATGCACCTATCTCATCCAGACCCAAATCTCTCTTTTAACACCGTTTGTTGGAAACAAGGAGAACTAACTGAGAACACATACACACATGGCTTTTCACACAAACAGGCATGACACGACGAGTTTGTTATTATTCTTACATTAACGATTCTCTTCAGTTCAGGAATTACATCGCTTTTAATGACACAAACCTACGAAATGATGACAGTCTTAAACACAATGATATGAATCCTAACTCACGCAAGAAAATTACGCACCTTTCATTTTTCTCTAAGCTAATATTAGCATTTCATTCAGAGATTGAAGGGTTAAATAATTACTTTTCACATTTTCAGAAATTTAGCATTTACTTTTCTTGCCACCTCCTAATGATTCTCTTGAGAGCAGGAAACAAAGCTATGAAAATAGGAACAGTTTAGCACACAAGGCTGACGTAGGATTTTGAACCACATGTTAGGATGACTCACGCAATTGATTTCTTCAAGAAGATACTTGGAAAAGGGAATAACACTGTACTTCAGTTCTACCTACAAAGCAGATGGTTTCACTGAGCTGGGAGGAGTTATTTCATGGTAGAGAGGTAAGTGAAATCTGTATCTAATCTAAATGGTCGAAAAAGTCTCTCCTAACATTAATATTACTGTCAGGTACATGCAGGAATACAGGAAAAAAAAAAAAAAAAAACGAAAGGTGGAACGCTTATACTGTACACTCAGAACTTACATGAATTCGAAAGCACACAATTAGATCACGCATTCCACGTACAGTATCTCTTTTAGTAAAAGTTCAGAAGAGAGAAAGATCGCAGTTAAAGACCCTTTTGAAATCCACTCTTTTAGACGACTGTAATCAGCTTGGGAATGGTCTCATAATCATTTAAAAAACGTTATAATGTGCAGTCATTATGTATTTCACTTATTCTTACTACCTCCTTAGATTTTTCTTCAAATTAAGGCACATGCTGTTATAGTAACGAAGACTGAAAACAGATGCAAATATGAACACAAGGTTGACATGAAGTTTGAAGCAAAATATAAGATAATACACCCGGCGTATTTCATTAACCCATTAGCTCCCAGGGTTCCTGTGTGAGGACTTGTGCTGGAAGGATACTGAACGTACTGCACTCCACCTATCGACTCATAGCCGCGAAGCTCAGGTCCCTGCCACGGGGTTCCATTCTTTATCATCTTTTGAAACTGCCCACCTCCGTCCTATATTGAAGACACTGGACGCAAATGGGTTAAACATAAGCTAGCCCAGGTGAAAAGCCGTTGTCAACTGGCTTACGACACTCAAACTAAACATAAGCCGTGCCAGCCGGATGTTCAGTCTGTCTCTCTTATTTTAAGGATTTATATACAATGTGCACTTGAAATTGTATTGTTTTATTGTGTGTGTGGGTTGCAGAGAGAGAGAGAAGAGAGAGAGAGAGAGAGACTGACAGAAAAATACTGAGAAAGAATTAGAGAAGCAGAACCATCAGTATCTAGTCAGAGTGACTCGAGCTCGGGTATCGACGCCAGATCTAATAGTCACTGCTCATCTGATCCCCGTCACAAGAGAACCAATAACTCTCCTTATCATCTTGAATCGGAGGAAATATTTCATTGGATTAATCTTGCTACTTTCAGGTGATATGTTTTCAGCTTAGGGAAGACGTCTTGTGGTGAAGAGATAATTAAGGCTATATATGATCCAATCATATTAAAAAAAAAAAAATCATCCAGACTTAAACATTATCGTATGACACTATCAGGAATCGAATATAATCTACGTCTTCGTGCAGAGGATTATGAGAAGGTAACTAGAGACTGCCACAGATATACTTGTAAGCTTGTACATTTCCATCGTATTTACCTGGCTTTATGGTGCATACATTAGTTTCAATGATCAATGTGATGATGATGGTAAAACAATAACTCTTCCTAAATGTCAAAGTATCTAAATACTGCAGTATATGGGTCTGGATAACTCCACCATATTAACATCGGAACCATTTTATTCGGCTTGCCCTGTGCACCACGTCCGACTATGTCAAAGTCGTTGTTCTAATATATGTCCCTTGTCATATGGAAAAAGACGGCAAGTCCCGATATCAAACACTTTACTCCGGTGGTGTATGTTTTGAAATCGAGATGTCAAATGTATGTTCCATTAAAGGCGTTTAAGTTTAACAAGACAGAGCACTCAGATATTCCAACAAGACAGAGCACTCAGACATTGCAGCAAGAATGAACACTCAGATGACGGAACAAGACTGAGCATTCAGACATTGCAACAAAAATGAGCACTCAGATATTGAAACAAGAATGAGCACTCAGATACTACAACAAAAATGAATACTGAGATTTTCTTTTAATGCAAGGAAGAACCAACCAAAGGCCAGGAGCCAGTAAATTGTTCCCTCCAAGAAAAACAAAAACAAGATAACAGAAAGCGAAATTCAAGATCAGTTTATTTCAATATGCCTGGACACACTGCTTTTGAAAGACTGGATACCATAGACATTAGGAAATACTGACGGAGGGAGACACTTCCAGAGCTGACCTGTTACATACAAGAAGGACTGGGAGCAACGGTAAACCTTTGCATTAGAGAGTCGGACAGAAAAGGGATGAGAGTTTGTTGCTAGACGGGTGTTACGTGCTCGCCACAGTGGAGGAGGGATGCAGACAGAAAGTTCAAAGGAACAGTGACCATTGAATAGCGGTAGAAAAAAGATAAAGATGCAACAGTGCGGCGAAAAGACAGAGACTGAAGGGAGCCAGTAAGATGAGGAGAGTAAATGAGACGAAATGCCCTTGACCCCACCTTGTGAGAAGAGCTGTATGTGGAGAGCCTCCCCACACATGAGAGCTGTACTCTATACAGGGACGAATAAAACTCGTGCAAAAAGTTAACAACTGTGCTGGGGTAAAGAAGGCACGGAGTCGGCTTAGCACCCTAATCTTTTGGGAACTGATTTTAAAAGATAGGTAATACGATCTATCCAAAGTAAATTCTTAGAGAATGATACCTGAAGTATGCTTAAAGATGGTGCAGGATTGAGTTGGATATTGTTAAAGATTAGAGGATAGGCCCTACCCCTGAGGAAGATTTTGTCAGGTTGAAAGATGTGAGAAATGAGTTTTTGATGTATTAAAAACAACAAGATTACTTTTACCCCAAGTCAGACATTAGGTGCGCAATAGCCTCATCCTATATTTGTCGAAGTAACTTCTGAGATGGACACTGCAGGAAGCAAGGTGGAAAAGTGAAATTTGGAATCATCAGCGTATGAATGGATAGGGTTAAATGTAGAGTTTAGAAGATCATTGATGAAAAGAAGGAAGAGTTGGTGATAGGACAGAATCCTGAGGAACACCACTATTGATAGCTCTAGAAGAAGAAAGGTGGCCGTCTACAGTAGCAGCTACAAAACAACCACCAAAGAAGCTGGAGATGAAAATGCAGATAGAAGGATAGAAGCCAAAAGAGGACAGTTTGGAAATTAAAGATTTATGCCAGACTCGATCGAACGCCTTTAAGATTTAAAGTGCAATGGCAAAGGTTTTGCTGAAGTCCCGACAGAAGGATGCTCAGGAGTGTGACAGGTAGGTGAGAAGATCGCAAGTGGAGCATCCCTGACGGAACCCACACTGACGATGAGAAAGTTAGGTTGTAATAGGAAGGGAGCTTTCGAATGTTTTTCTTAAGAGTAGGCTCGAAAATTTTTGAAACACTCGATGTTAAAGCGATTGGGCGATAGTTAAAGGGACTGGAATGGTCACCCTTCTTTGGGACAGGCTGAATGAGAGCAAACTTCCAGCAAGAAGGAAAGGTACGAACTGATAGACAAAGGCCAAAGAGTTTACCTAAGCAGGATGTAAGCACAGAAACACAGTTCTTGAGGACAACAGGAGAGACCCCATGAGGCCCATATGCCTTATTAGTATTGAGGCCAGTGATGGCAGAAAATATGTCAACTAAAAACATCTTAATGACAGCCATGAGGAAGTCGGAGAAGGGAAGTGATGGAGGAAGAACAGCACCGTAATGGTCTAAGGTGGAATTGGAGAAGAAAGTTTGTGGGAAGAGTTCAGCTTTATTTGTAAAAGAAATAGGTATAGTGCCACCAGATTGGAAAAGAGGAGGGAAGGATGATGAGATAAAGTTGTTAGAAAGATTTCTGGCAAAGTGCCAGGAGAAGCGAGAGGAATTTGAGTTGGAGAGTTCACAACATTTAGTACGAATGAAACTACTTTTAGAAGGGTGAAGAAAAAACAACGATCCCAGGCAAAAACATAATAGAGATGTGATTCAGGGGCTGGTTGGTTCTGGCATCTTTTGCAGGCCTTCTTTTGTTGTGGACAACATTAGAACAAGCGTGATTAAACAAGAGTTTCTTTGCATTAGTGAAAGGATATGAGAAAGGAATGTGTGCTTCCATGCCCAAGAGAATAGCCTCCATAATGGGAAAGACCCACTCAGATGAATCATGGCCATGGTAGCAATAATCATTCCATGGAAATCAAAGAAGTACTGCCCTAAGGCCGTCCAATCATCAGCTCCGAATGGTCACAGCTGCCACTTCTTGTAGATGTCCACAGGTCCTGCTGGACAGGTTAAGGTGATAAGGTTGGGAGCAGAGGATCCCAACAGATAGAAAAGATTAACAGCATAAGCAGAACGATTAGATGTAAGGAAAAGCTCAGGTTTGCTGGAACTTTCTTCAAGGCAGTCAGGGATACGAGTATGGTGCTGTGCAAGCTGCTTTAGGTCATTAAGGATAGAAAAATGTAGGCTTGTTCACCAGATGGATCAGTGAAAGGAAAGGAGAGCCAAAGGTGGTGGTGAACATTGAAATCTCCTAGAATGGAGATTTCAGAGAAAGGAGAAATTAATAGGATGCGTTCCATCACAGAAAAAAGTCAAAGAATTTTTCAAAGAGGGTAGAATTAGGGGATAAGTAAATAGCATAGACATTTTTAGTCAAAGAATGGCTGGAAAGCCAAAGCCAGAGAGTAGAAAAATCAAAATATTCAAGTTCAGGAACACGTGAACAAGATATGCTGTAGTGTACATATACACAACAGCCACCTTTGGCTTTGAAATGAGTATAGTGAAAGTAGGAGGATACAGAGAAGGGTTTGTTATCAGTCATCTCAGTTGGTTGTGTCTCAATGAGGAAGAGAAGGTGAGGTGAGGTGACATATTGCAACAAGAATGAACTCTCACATACTGCAACAAGAATTGGTGCTCAGATATGCAACAAGAATGAACACTCAAGTATTGTAGCACCTTCATCCTGCAATTGATATAAGGGACTTCTATTGGACCCTTCCCTGTGAACTTGACTTTCCATTGATTACTTACAGAATCCATATCCTTTATCCTACCATGACCCTAAGCCCTTCCACAAATTTTGGTTCAGATCGGAGTAAAACTGTCCAAGTAAAACATTCCTTGTGTCCTTGACTTCCACTGATTGTTCTCGAAATCGAATCTCCTAATCCATGGCTAACCCACAAGTATGCCAGAAGTTTGTCTCTAATTAAATTATCACCTTTGATTTTGCCAGTTACCACTGATTAATTGTTTTCAGATCGAATTTCTTTGTCCTCGACACCCTCAAGCCAACCACAAAGTTTATCTTAATTCACATGAAAATTGCCTAGGTTGACCTTGCCTTGTGACCTGGAATTTTGACGTACTCATAAAAAAAAAAAAAAAAAAAGTCAGTCCCTTGGCTGGCAATCAGTCGTGCCACCAGGTTTGGTCCAGTTCAGATGAAACGATTTTAATTATTTTGTTCACACACAAACTGGATCATTAATCCTCATATGAACTGTGATCTTTGACCGGTGACCAAGTAATATAAAAAACAATGGGGCATCCTCTTGGCTGATCCCCAACATCTAGACCAATTTTGGTTAAAACTGGACCAGGGTGTTTGGGTTATAGTGCTCACACACACACACACACACACACACACACACACACACACACACACACACACACACACACACACACACACACACACACACACACACACACACACTCTCTCTCTCTCTCTCTCTCACACACACACACACACACACACACACACACACACAACTAATGACACAGTACACCCTCCGAGGAACCCATGCACTGGTGCAATAAAATCGTCTGCAGGTAGCACTATTTAAATAAAGAATAAGTAACAATAACAAAAAGGTAAAGAACTGTTTTAGGAGAAATCTATAGGCCTGTGTTTCAATGGGGAATGTTACTGTGTTGTACCCAAGGCCATATCAGTACTGTGTGTTACAACATATTTATCTACTAAGGTAATCTTTTAAAACATGTCTCTATGCAACTGTGTATTCAGCTGGGTCGTTTTAAAGAATTATTCTCATTGTTCATTACACAATAACATCTTTCATAATTTTGTACGGTACTTCATCTTCATTATCCTGCATCACCCTAAGTTATGGCTCTGGTTCCTTCACAAGCCACTCTTTTTTTTTTTTTTTTTTCTTTAATGGGACAATGGACATAAACTTGACAATTTTCTGAGGTCCAGTAGTACTTCTGTTTGTCACATATCTTCACATTTCACCTCCCCATCATTATTGCCTCCTGTAACTTGCAATACTTTGATGATAGAAACACTCCTGTCCATACTGAATATATGCAAGAGCTCTCCCATTCAGTAGTGGTATAATGGCATTTACGAGAGTGTTTTTATGACGCAGCAGTGGGTCTTGTAGAAAATCAGAAAAGCCAGTCTTAACAAATTTCAAAACATTAGCCTGTTCTCTGTCCGAAACTAAGGGATTGAATTCGCGTCATTTCGATCAGACCATTTCTCAGCCCACTCACTACAGCCTCTCCACCCCATTTCCTGAGACTGGGAAATGGTATACACTACGGTGTAGAATTATATGTCATGTTATCTGACCAATGGAAAATAATAAAATACTAACAGAAGTAAAATACCTGTGCTATCTTTCCTTTTACACTGAGAACACACATGTTCTTCAGCAAGCTGATCCAGAGTAAATAATCTTGCATACTGTAAGCCGCCAGAGGTGAGACTAAGAATAAACTTGAGACTGTACATGAAATTATGATGGTTAGGGCGATCTGAGCACGGATGCCAGTTTAGATGAAGTGATATTCATGTTCAGTTCACGACAGTGTTCAAAGTACTGAAACAAGAGATCTAGCAATTTCTATAGATTTTATTCAATTTCCTTAGAAGAAAGGACAAGACGAGAAGGAGGGCGGAAAAGAAAAGGTGGGGGCGGGGGAGAACTGAAACAGGGGAAGAAAAGGAAGACCACGAAAGAAGTCAAGAAAACATGAGGCGTATTGGCCAATGACTATTATATCTCGATGGTGAAAAAAAAATTACGTCAGAAGTTTAACCAGTGAATATATTAAAAAATACATTACAGAATTACCCGCTAAATAGATTTTAAAATGCGCTGGAGGTTTAACCAGTGAATAGATTAAAATATATGCTACAGGTTCAGCTAGTGCATATACGAATAGGGGAGGAAAGAGGAAGTATCTCCTTCGCCCTCCATTCCCTCCTGTAGCAGAGTTAGCAAAGGAAATAAAAACTAATGGTTGTACAAAAGAACATGAATGTTTTATTTTATGAACATACAAGAGAATATGAGACGCGAGAGGAGGGAAGGAGTGAGAGAGAATGGAATGATGAAAGGGAGGTAAAGAGACACAGACAGACAGACAGACAGACAGAGAGGAGGAAGAAAGGATAGAATACATTAAAGGTTAAAAAAAATATATATATAAAACTTTGTTATGTTTAATGTCTAGCGATTGAAAGAGAGAACAAGGTGGAATAACTAAGGTTTATCATTAGCAGGGGATATAGAACGACAAAAGAGTTAGGTCGATAAGAGTTGGGAGAAAAAGAGAAAGAGGGAGGACAGACGGAAAGAGAAAGGAAGATTATCTGTAATGCAAAATTTCTTGACATCCATTATGGCCACACAGTTAATTTACCAGAATAAGTGAGACGGCCATCATGAAGGAGAAATTGGGTTCCAGTGTCAGGTGCGGAATCAACGTTCGATTGGTTCTTTAGTTAATAAGAAACTGAGGATTATGCATTAACGCTAAAAGAGTCTGTGATGACAGGAGAGGAGTTGATAGGATGAGCTGGTAAGGTGGTGATTCGTTGGACAGGGCAGTATGAATACACCCTATGAGGGCGGGATTAATTTGTACTTGTATGACGCGCAGCTTCGGCGATGAGGGGATTATAATAAAGTCTTAAGGGGGGAAAGGAAAGATAACGGTTGGCTGGGCATAAAAGGATTGGCTGCGATGATGCTCAGTGGTGAAACAGTGCGAGGGTAGTAAACCAGTGAATATTAAATTGCTAAGTGCGTACAGTGGAATGGACGTGGCGAAGGCTTAAAAGAGAGTATTTTTTCTAAGTAGACCAATAAGAAACTAAACAAGTTTCCCTCAGGTGTAACAGGCGAAAAAAAGACTCAGCATTATTCAGATCTTACCTCTCATCCTCATCCAAGTAAGGTCCACAGTCTACAGCTGGAATTATCATGGTGAACTATTAACAAGCTAATTACGATGACGTCTTTCCTATTTCTTTCATGCTACCATAACGTACTTATATTCAAGAGAGTTATACGTCATTCTAATCACCCACTTCATCCTGATCCAGCCAAAATGCCTAGTTCCAAGGGGATATTATGACGTTTAAAACTTAACATCGTGAATGATTTTCCTGACTGGGCCAAGTTTAACGAGCCAGTAATTACCTGCGTCTCGAGGCCGTTAATTATGTCTGACAGGGCTGGGGTAATGATCAGTATTCAGCCTTGGGACGAGGGATGGGTGATTGAGGAGGGGGAAATTTTTATACTGTAGTCGACTGGGTTACTTTTACTTTTCCAGTATGACTAGACGAAGTTATGTTTAAGTATGTGTAGGTTAAGTTAGGTTAGGTTTGGTTTGGTTACGTTACGTTGCGCTAGGTAAGGATGGTAGGCTAGGTTGGAATGAGGAAACGTGGATTATTGGTTAGCATAGGCTAAAGTTAATAATGTGTATGGGAGACACAGATCTATGATACTTATATGAGTTAACATACAAGTCTTATGTTGGGGGATAACATAACATCAAACAGAAACCTATTGCTCAGTAATTCTGTCACAGCTCGATTATTGTGAAATCATACACAGCATTCCACTTCACAGAGTAAATGCATTATGAACTGTCGTATGTTCCGTGTAACAGACATAGTACGCATTCTAATAACAGTTGTAAGCTGCAGCACCACACAGTCCTCTCCTCTCGTTAATGCAACCATGGCACAGTTAACAGTAACAACATGAGACACGCAGACGGTGGATGTACCAGACCAAACTAAAGCAAACAAATGAATTGCAGTCGCTATTGCTGTTTGTTGCAATGAACCAGCGGGGTGCAAATAGTTGTAGCCAGCGGGAGAGAGATGGAAATAGGGCGGAGAGAAAGAGTACTCCTGGGAGAGATGAAGGAGCAAGAGTTGGTGAGAGAGAGAGAGAGAGAGAGAGAGAGAGAGAGAGAGAGACAGACAGACAGACAGAGACAGACAGACAGAGACAGAGACAGACAGAGAGAGAGAGAGAGAGAGAGAGAGGAGGGGGGGGAGGGGGATCGCATATATTCAATGAGGTCAAGGGCTTCTGATCGTATGCTATGTTTTTTTTTCATAAGTTAGTAGTAACTCTTCCTTAGCGATGTACTATGTTCATTACACTTTAAATTTCCCTTTTTTACTTTTCGCTACTGAAGGTCTTTCCAATTGTGATAAAAACAGTCTGATGATAACAGGAATAAAATCAACATTAAGTCATCTGCAAGAAAGAGTGAACTCACTTCAGCTAGAAGACGTCATTTTTACCTTATTGCTAAAGTCAGATTGTTTTCACTGTACAGTATCCTAGAAAATCCAGGTACCTGCGACAGTGTTAACACCTTTAACCTTTTATTCTTCCATCGGCCAAAGTACTATGCTCCCATAAAGATCGATTTCTAGCAGTAAATTAATGTTATATCTAACTTCTTCAGTGGTGAAATTTTCCCCTAAACTGAATGAAATCGCCCAGTGATAACAAAAAACTACCATACGTTGTCGTATTGTAGGAATTAATCCCTTATTCCCCAGTGGTATCTTTTCATTTGGTCTTCGTTTTAAGACTATTATATTCAGCACGGGATCCCATCTCCAAAGACATCCTCTGTATTTTGTTCTTCTAACTGATTTTTCTTTTTATTAACTTAGGAAAAAGGCGTCTTGGCAAAGTAGTTAATGAAGGCAATAGAGAACTTAGCCAGATGGAGCTTGTCTTCTACCTCAAGCTGAATTAAACCGCCAGAGGGCTGATCCTTCGGGTGCACGGGCCTCCTCGTCACCTCAAGGCAGTGTGCCCTCGAAGAAGGCCTGGACACAGCAAAATTATAGTATAAAAGACATCATTTGACTTAATGGATTAATGTTAGTTGTATCTAGATCTTCCGTTGAAAAAGCCTCCCTATACCTGAATGTAATCATCTCGAGTAACAAAAAAATAACTGGAAGTCATCGTACTGCAGTAGAAAGTGAACGCTTTATTTAACTCCTCTAGCTCTTGATCAGCTAGTCAGGTCAGGTGCGGGTAAGGGGATGGTCTGTTATGATGTGGCAGGGGTAAACCAGTTCTGCTGTCGGGCCCTGCTGCGGATGTCACTGATTGCATTGCGCAGTTGACCCTTGTGCGGTGTGGTGCGGTGAAGATCTGTCCGTTCTCCCCTTTGGGGCTAAGATGCGAATGAATGTGTTTGAATGGATGAGTAAATGGGGAGTGTGTCGTCCTGTCTCGGCTACCTCCCTTTCCTTGGGGGAAGCAGCCTAGGTATATAGATAGATAGAGATAGCTCAGAATGTCTCCTTCGCTGAATACTTTCCTCTAGAAATTGCAAGCGCGTGAAGGAAAGGATGACATCGTGCTAAATGAGTGTATTATGCCAGCCAAACTTGATCTATTCCAGAAGCCGCTCATTTGCTGAATATAAACATCTGCAGTTATCATGAAGAAAATGGAGAAGAAACCATCGTAACGAAGGAGTCAGCGAAGGCAATATTAGACACCACTAGTTATAAAAGTCTCCAAATCTGAATAAAGTCGTTCAGAAATAGGAGAAACAACACAGAAAAATTGCATCATGTTGTGGATGAACCTTTCTTAAACTTTTAATGTTTTCATTTTAATGAAGCGACACCATAAATGCCCCCACCATCCGCCCCTCTCCCGGTGACGACTCGAGGTGCATGGAACCACTGTCTGACTCTCTTCTTCTTCATTTCTGCAACATTCGCGGCCTTTCCTCAAAACTTTCGCTCTGTTGAGCACCACCTCTCCTCCTCTAAACCTCACCTTCTTTTTCTACCTGAGACTCAGCTGTCTGAGGCAACTGACAGCAAACCCTTTTCTGTATCCTCCTACTTTCTCTATACTCATTTCAAAGCCAAAGGTGGCTGTTGTGTATATATACCCAACGACTTATCTTGCTCTCGTGTTCCTGAACTCGATTCTTCTGAATTCTCTACACTCTGGCTTCGGCTTTCCTGTCATTCTCTGACTAAATATATCTGTGTTGTTTACTTATCCCCTAATTGTACTGACTATCAAAAATTCTTCGACTATCTTACTTCTGCGATGGAACACATTCTATCCATTTCTCCTTTCTCTGAAATCTCCATTCTATGAGATTTCAATGTTCACCACCACCTTTGGCTCTCCTCTCCTTTCACTGATCCACCTGGTGAACAAGCCTACATCTTTTCTATCCTTAATGACCTAGAGCAGCTTGTACAGCACCCTACCCGTATCCCTGACCGCCTTGGAGAGAGCTCCAACATACTTGACCTCTTCCTCACAACTAATCCTTCTGCTTACTCTGTTAATCTTTTCTCTCCGTTGGGCTCCTCCAATCACAACCTTATTACCTTAACCTGTCCTATCACTCCGGTACGGCCTGTGGACCCTCCAGGGAAACATCATCTGTGGCATTTTGGAGCCGCGGACTGGGAGGCCCTCAGGCAGTACTTCTTTAATTTTCCCTGGAATGATTATTGCTTCCATGGCCGTGAGCCATCTGAGTGTGCCTTGCGCATTACGGAGGTTATTCTCTCGGGCATGGAAGCATACATTCCTTTCTCATATCCTTTAACTAACGCAAGAAAGCCTTGGTTTAATCACGCTTGTTCTAATGCTGTCCACAACAAGGAGAGGGCCTACAAAAGGTATCAGAGCCAACCCACCCCTGAATCACATCATCTTTACGTTTCTGCCCAGAATCATGCTAAGTCTGTTCTTCGCTCTACTAAAAATAATTTCATCCATACTAAATGCTCTCAACTCTCCAACTCGAATTCTTCCCGCTCCTTCTGGCACCTTGCCAAAAATCTTTCTAACAACTTTATCTCATCATCCTTCCCTCCTCTTTTCTACTATGATGGTTCTGTAGCTATTTCTTCTACTGATAAAGCAGATCTCTTTGCACAGACTTTCTCTTCCAATTCCACCTTAGACGATTCCGGTGCTGTTCCTCCATCACTTCCCCCCTCTCACTTCCTCATGGCTGACATTTAAAATTTCTTCAGCTGATGTATTTTCTGCCGTCACTGGCCTCATTACTAACAAGGCATATGGGCCTGATGGGGTCCCTCCTGTTGTTCTCAAGAACTGTGCTTCTGTGCTTACTCCCTGCCTAGGCAAACTCTTTCGCCTTTGTCTGTCAACTTGTACCTTTCCTTCTTGCTGGAAGTTTGCTCTCATTCAGCCAGTCCCAAAGAACGGTGACCACTCCCAACCCTCCAACTATCGTCCAATTGCTTTAACGTCCTGTATTTCAAAAGTTTTCTGGTCAATTCTCAATAGAAAAATTTTAAGGCATCTTTCCTATCACAACCTTCTTTCCGATCGTCAGTACGGGTTCCGTCAGGGACACTCCACTGGCGATCTTTTCACCTACCTTTCAGACTCCTGGTCATCCTCCTTCCGGGACTTTTGCGAAAGCTTTGCCATTGCACTTGACATCTCAAAGGCTTTCGATCGAGTCTGGCATTAATCTTTAATTTCCAAACTGCCCTCTTACGGTTTCTATCCTTCTATCTGTGCCTTCATCGCTAACTTCCTTTCTGGTCGTTCTATAGCCCCTGTTGTAGACGGCCATCGTTCTTCTCCTAGATCTATCAACAGTGGTGTTCCTCAGGGCTCTGTCCTATCACCAACTTTCTTCCTTTTATTCATCAATGATCTTCTAAGCAGTATATCTAACCCTATCCACTCATACGCTGATGACTCCACCCTTCACGTTTCCATTCGGTTCTCACAACGCCCATCTCAACAGTTACTTCAACAAACAAGGGATGAGGCTATGGCACACCTAATGTCTGACTTAGCTCGTATCTCTGACTGGGGTAAAAATAATATGGTTGTTTTTAATACATCTAATACTCAGTTCTTACACCTACCAATCCGACAAAATCTTCCACAGGTATACCCACTAATGTTTAATAATATTCAGCGTAATCCTGCACCTTCCTTGAACATGCTTGGGGTTTCATTTGCTCGGGACTTATCTTGGAAAAATCATATTACATCTCTTGTAAAATCTGCTCCCAAGAGATTGGGTGTGCTAAGCCGACTCCGCTCTTTCTTTACCCCTGCACAATTGTTGACTCTATACAGGGGTTTTATCCGCCCCTGTGTGGAGTACAACTCTCATGTGTGGGAAGGCTCCCCACATACAGCTCTTCTCAATAGGGTGGAGTCAAAGGCTTTTCGTCTAATTAACTCTTCTCCTCTTACTGACTCCCTTCAACCTCTGTCTCTTCGCCGCACTGTTGCATCTTTATCTCTTTTCTATCGCTACTTTAATGGTCACTGCTCCTCTGAACTGTCTGCTTGCATTCCTCCACCTCTACGACGGGCGCGTAGCACCCGTCTGGCAGCAAACTCTCATCCCTTTTCTGTCCAGCTCTCTAATGCAAGAGTTAACCGTTACTCCCAGTCTTTCATTTATGCAACAGGTCAACTCTGGAACTGTCTCCCTCTGTCCGTATTTCCTGCTGTCTATGATCTCCAGTCTTTCAAACGCAGTGTGTCCAAGCATCTCAAAATGATCGGATCTTGAATTTGGCTCTCTATTGTATTTTGTTTTTCTCTTGGAGGGAACTGTTACTGCGGGCTCATGGCCTTTGGTTCCTTCTTCCTCGCATAAAAAAAATAAAAACGATCCTTTCTCACTTTTCTCACCAGACGCCAGTTAAGCCTTCACTTGTCAGTCGTCCTGCCTCACAAACTTCCTCCACCAGTTCTGCTTTTGATAGAGCTGCTGTTCCTCCACTTCCTCCAGTCGTCTTCCCCTGTTTTGTACTGCGTTTCTTATGTTATCTCTCCATCTGGTTCTAGGTCTTCCAGGCGGCTTCCTAACCTCTGGTGTCCAATCACAGTATCTCCTTGGGTAGAGTTGTCCTTCCATTCTCTTTATGTGGCCGACTCATCGCAACTGCCCCCTCTCCATATAGTCTTGTATGGTTACAACTCGAAGAGAAATTCTTATTCTCTCATTCCTAATATTATCCATTCTTGTAACTCCAAGAATTAGTCTTAGAACTTTTATTTCACATGCTTGGAGCTTACTTCTAGTCTTGCTTCTAGTCTTGCTTCATGGCCGCAAGTCAAGACTGGCCTCATGATAGAAGTGTCGATGATTGTTTTATTTTGAGAGGCACGTTTTTGTCTTTCAGGAGTGGGTATGATAAATGGAAAGAGTTGTTAAATTACTGATTCTATTGTGTAGCTCATGGGACATATGGTTTTCGTGCCAATGACAACTCGAAGATATTTACAGGTCTCTAATGCTTTAGAATATGGTCCCCCAAGGTGATGTTCATTGCTTGTTGGTTTCTTGATAGATGTAATACTTCTGTTTTTGTTCTGCTGATCGTCATCCCATTTGCGACCAGTTTCTTATCCCATGCATCTGTGACTTGGTTTAGGGTTTCCTGTGATGATGTTATCAGAGCATGGTCGTCTGCGTAGCCAAAGATTTCTCCATCCAAGTTAAGTTCAGTGTTACAGCTGCAGTAATCTATGAAAAGAATGGACAATAAGGATGACAGCACACTTCCTTGCCTCCTGTTGCTACAGCAAACCAAATTTAGTTTGGCTGTTACGTTTTGACCCTACATTTCGTGTTCAAGTCTGTACATTTATGGCACTGCGAAGTTTTGCAGGGATGCCATATTCTTCCTTTGCTAAGATGTTCCATAGGATTCTTCTAGGCACCCTGTCAAAAGCTGTTTTAGAGTCTAGAAGGCTATATGCAGGTTCTTGTTCCACATCCAGTTTTTCTTTCTCTCTGTCGAACATCACCTCTCCTCCTTTAAACCTCACCTTCTCTTCCTGTCTGAGACTCAGCTGTCTGAGGCAACTGACAGCAAACCCTTTTCTGTTTCCTCCTACTTTCTCTACACTCAGTTTAAAGCCAAAGGTGGCTGTTGTGTATATGTACACAACGATTTATGTTGCTCTCGTGTTCCTGAACTTCATTTTTATGAATTCTCTACTCTCTGGCTTCGGCTTTCTTGTCATTCTCTGACATTTGTTAGTACTGAGGCCAGTGACGGCAGAAAATACATCAGCTGAAGAAATTTTAAATGTCAGCCATGAGGAAGTGAGAGGGGGGAAGTGATGGAGGAACAGCACCGGAATCGTCTAAGGTGGAATTGGAAGAGAAAGTCAGTGCAAAGAGATCTACTATGAAAAATTCTTCGACTATCTTACTTCGATGATGGGACACATTCTATCCATTTTTCTTTTCTCTGAAATCTCCCTTCTAGGAGATTTCAATGTTAACCACCACCTTTGGCTCTCCTCTCTTTTCACTTATCCACCTGGTGAACAAGCCTACATCTTTTCTATCTGTAATGACCTAGAGCAACTTCTACAGCACCCTGTCCGTATCCCTGACTGCCTTGGAGAGTGTTTCATTCACTCGGGACTTACCTTGGAAGGATCATATTACATCTCTTGTAAAATCTGCTTCCAAGAGATTAGGTGTGCTAAGCGACTCCATACCTTCTTTACCCCTGCACAGATGTTGACTTTATACACGGATTTTATTCGCCCCTGTGTAGAGTACAACTCTCATGTGTGGGAAGGCTCCCCACATACAGCTCTCCTCAATAGGGTGGAGTCAAAGGCTTTTCGTCTCATCAACTCTCCTTCTCTTACTGGCTCCCTTCAACCTCTGTCTCTTCGCCGCACTGTTGCATCTTTATCTCTTTTCTATCGCTACTTCAATGATCACTGCTCCTCTGAACTGTCTGCTTGCATCCCTGCACCTCTACAAAGGGCACGTAGCACCTTTCAAGCAACAATCTCTCATCCCTTTTCTCTCCAACTCTCTAAAGCAAGAGTTAACCGTTACTCCCAGTCCTTCATTTATGCAACAAGTCAACTCTGGAACTGTCTCCCTCTGTCAGTATTTCCTACTTCCTATGATCTCCAGTCTTTCAAACGCAGTGTGTCCAGGCATCTCGAAATGAACGGATCTTCAATTCGGCTTTTTTTTTTTTTCTTGGGAGGAATGGTTTGCGGGCCCCTGGCCTTTGGTTCCTTCTTTCTTTGATTAAAAAAAATCTTCAAGCTATAGATGAGGTCAGTCGTAGATATACCTTGTCAGAAACTTGCAACTATAGCAATTATTGAACACTCTGAGCTATTTCGGATTTGGCATCGAAGTCTCATATCCACACATAAGATGGTCACAGTTTGCTTGTCTGTTACACAAAGCGTAAGGTAAAAAAATTAATTCCGATTTTTGTTCCAAAAACTCATATAGAAATTTAGCATGTAGACCATAGGACCCAAGCGATGCTATTTGTCGAGGGTGACATCACTTTTTAATAAAAAATGATTAGGTTCTTCAAGCGAAATACTTTACAAGCAGAGCCGAATGACAAGTTCTGACCTTCAGGGCGGACAAGTCTTTAGTTGTGGCTCCTCCAGTAAAAAAAAAATAAAAAAATCTTAAAGGTTGAATAAAACCGTTTCGACATAGCAACAATACAATGAAAAACGTGATCGGGGACAGACAGACAAAGAAACAGAACGTTAGTCAGTGTGCTGCCGATGTCAGGTGGGTGACAAGGAGAGAGAGAGAGAGAGAGAGAGAGAGAGACTTCTACATTCTGTGAGGTGGAGCTCTGTCCCAGCCCCGTGACCTTGACGTTTGATCTAATGTTCTTAACAACAGTAGGTTTACTCCTTGGCTGACCATCGATCTTAAGGTTGCTTTATTTCTGGTCAAAGCTGTTTGAGTTGTTTTCAACACACACACACACACACACACACACACACACACACACACACACACACACACACAGAACCTCTTCTTTCACTGATCCACTTGGTGAACAAGCCTACATCTTTTCTATTCTTAATGACCTAGAGCAGCATGTACAGCACCCTACCCGTATCCCTGACCGCCTTGGAGAGAGCTCCAACATACTTGACCTCTTCCTTACTACTAATCCTTCTGCTTACACTGGTAATCTTTCCTCTCCCTTGGGCTTCTCCGATCACAACATTATTACCTTAATCTGTCCTACAGCTCCAGTACAGCCTGTGGACCCTTCAAAGAAACGACGATTGTGGCAATTTGGAGCTGCGGATTGGGAAGCCCTCGGGCAGTACTTCACTCGTTTTCCCTGGAATGATTATTGCTTCCATGGCCGGGAGCCATCTGGGTGTACCTTGCGCATTACGGAGGTTATTCTGTCTGGCATGGAAGCATACATTCCCTTCTCATATCCTTTGACTAATGCAAAAAAGCTTTGGTTAAATCACGCTTGTTCTAATGCTGTCCACAACAAGGAGAGGGCCTATAAAAGATACCAGAGCCAACCCACCCGTGAATCACATCTTTTTTTACGTTTCTGCCTGGAACCATGCTAAGTCTGTTCTTCGCTCTGCTAAAAATAATTCATCCGTACTAAATGCTCTCAACTCTCTAACTCAAATTCTTCCCACTCCTTCTGGCACCTTGCCAAAATCCTTTGTAACAACTTTACTCCATCATCCTTCCCTCCTCTTTTCTACTGTGATGGCTCTGTAGCTATTTCTTCTACTGATAAAGCAGATATCATCGCTCAAACTTTTACCTCCAATTCCACCTTAGACGATTCCAGTGCTGTTCTTCCATCACTTCTCCCCTCTGACCTCCTCATGGCTAACATTAAATTTTTTTCAGCTGATGTATTTTCTGCCATCACTGGCCTCAGTACTAACAAGGCAAATGGGCTTGATGGAGTCCGTCCTGTTGTCCTTAAAAACTGTGCTTCTGTCCTTACACTCTGCCTAGGTAAACTCTTTCGCCTTTGTCTGTCAACTTGTACCTTTCCTTCTTGCTGGAAGTTTGCTCTTACTCAGCCAGTTCTAAAGAAAGGTGACCATTCCCAGCCCTCTAACTATTGTCCAATTGCTTTAACATCCTGTGTCTCAAAAGTTTTTGAGTCAATTCTTAATAGAAAAAAATTAAAGCATCTATCCTATCATAAGCTTCTTTCTGATCGTCAGTATGGGTACTGTCAGGGACGCTCCACAGGCGATCTTCTCACCTACCTTTCAGACTCCTGATTATCCTCCTTTCGGGACTTGGGCGAAAGCTTTGCCCTTGCACTTGACATGTCAAAGGCTTTCGATTGAGTCTGGCATAACTCTTTAATTTCCAAACTGCCCTCTTACGGTTTCTATGCTTTTACTTGTGCCTTCATCTATAGCTTCCTTTCTGGTCATTCTATAGCTGCTGTTGTAGACAGCCATCGTTCTTCTCCTGGATCTGTAAACAGAGGTGTTCCTTAGGGCTCTGTCCTATCACCAACTCTCTTCCTTTTTTTCATCAATGATTTTCTAAGCTGTACATCTAACCCTATCCACTCTTATGCTTATGATTCAACCCTTCACCTTTCCATTCAGTTCCCGCAACGTCCATTTCAGCAGTTACTTCAACAAACAAGGGATGAGGCTAAGGCACACCTAATGTCTGACTTGGCTCGTATCTCTGACTGGAGTAAAAATAATCTTGTTGTTTTAAATGCATTAGAGACTCGGTTCTTACACCTATCAACCCGCAATATCTTCCACAGGAGTACTCACTAATGTTTAATAGTATCAAGCTCAATCCTGTATCATCCTTGAACATGTTTGGGGTTTCATTCACTCGGGACTTATCTTGGAAAGATCATATTACATCTCTTGTAAAATCTGCTTCCAAGAGATTAGGTGTGCTAAGCCGACTCCATACCTTCTATACTCCTGCACAGTTGTTGACCTTATACACGGGTTATATTCGCCCCTGTTTAGACTACAAGTCTCATGTGTGGGGTCACATACAGCCCTTCTCAGTAGGGTGGAGTCAAAGGCTTTTCGTCTCATTAACTCTCTTCCTCTTACTGGCTTCCTTCAACCTCTGTCTCTTCACTGCACTGTTGCATCTTTATCTCTTTTCTATTGCTACTTCAATGGTCACTGCTCCTCTGAACTGTCTGCTTGCATCCCTCCACCTCTACGATGGGTGTGTAGCACACCGTCTAGCAACAAACTCTCATCCCTTTTCTGTCCAAGTCTCTAATGAAAGAGTTAACTGTTTTTCCCAGTCCATCATTTATGCCACAGGTCAACTCTGGAACTGTCTTTTTCTGTATTTCCTACTTCCTTTGATCTCCAGTCTTTCAAACGCAGTGTGTCCAGGCATCTCGAAATGAACGGATCTTGAATTTGGCTCTATTTTTTATGTTTTTTTTTTTTCTTGGAAGAAATGGTTTGCTGGCTCCTGGCCTTTGGTTCCTTCTTCCTTGCATAAAAAAAAAATGCATGCTGCCCAGAACATAACAGACGCCGTCCCTTCGCGGGCACAGGTGTAAAAATAAAAACAAAAGGAGTGCTTGGGGAGTGCAATATCCCCATTCTGAAGCTGATGTAATGGCCGAGTATTTGACTTGGCCTTATGACCTTGAAATTCGGCAGATTTCCATTGTTAATGAATTACTTTATTTTTGCCGCACCATCAACCCTTGCATCGAATGTTCAGATCAGATCTAAACTTTTCAGTTGTCTTTTCCAAGTAACCTTGACCTTTGACCTTTCTTTGTGACCTGGCCCTCTGACAAGTTGTTCTCAATATCAAATTTCTTTATCCTACTTTAAACCAGAACTTTTCTTCAAAGATTAGTCTGCATCGAATAAAACTTTTTAAGTTGACCTTCTCCTACTATCTTGGTCTTTGACAAATTGTTCTTAAAAAATAATATGTCAGCCTCCTGGGTATTGCTAATCTCATCCACCAACTTTGAGTCAAATCAAACATTTTTTTTTTTTTTCACACATGGACACACAAAGTGAAATTTAACATTGTTTTGTGACCCTTGACCGTGACTTGTTTTTGTCAAAATAGAATTTTTATACTTTGGTGTAAATCGGAAAACATCTTTTAAAAGTTGATCAGTCACTGTGACGTTAGCTGTTGACCTATAGTTCTAAAAGGTAATGTGGCTACTCACTAAACCTTCCACCAAATCTGGTAAAATCGGATGAAAACCGTTTGTCTTTAGTTTCACCTAAACACGCGGGTTAAATTTTGATCTTACCTTTAACTGTGAACTTTGATTGATTGTTCTGAATACTTAATAACTTCATTCTTGGTTTACCCCAAACATTTCCCTCAAGTTTGGTTTAACCTGGATAAAAAATTTTCAAGATGATTTTGCTACTCCAGTGTTTGACTTAGTCTTGTGGTCTTGACTTTTGACATTTTCCAAAAAATAAAAAAAAATACCCACTGGTTTACCTTCAAACCTTCCACCAAGTTTGGTTAAGAAATAAGCTGTTAAAAAAAAAAAAAAAAGTGACTGAGGATTTATTGCAGATTGCCAGGAATTTAACTGCCTTTGCAGTACCTGATATTATAAATAATAGCAACATAAGCCTGTCTAATTCATTGTCCTCCTGGAAGCCACACATTCTCCCACCCAAACTGCCCACTCTGTCCACCCAACCTGTTCACTTACCCACGATAATACTCTCCCATCTTTTCCATCACCCTTCCCGCCCACCCACGAACCCCACTCGCCCAGACCATCTACAGTACCTCACCCAACAACCCACCCACCCACCCACCCTGTCCACCCACTGACCCAATCGCAAAACAACGCCACCTGTTTGCTTTGTGTGAATGCAGAGATTGGCAGTTGTAACTCAAGCAGCAAAGTCATGATCAACAGGTTGTTGGTCCAATACTCTCAGAGACAAAAATGTGTATGTATTGATGTTTGATCAGTGCCCTTAACGAGGTAGCCTTTGTTCACCTAAAGGTTCAATATACATATGTCCCATTCCTGGACGTGGTTAGCATTTTACACACACACACACACACACACACACACAGGGATTCAATCGAGGCGGACGCGCGACATCGGTGCTCCGTACCGAACCAACACGGCCAGTGGCATTACCTATATTAGTATCTTTGTATGAGACAAGCTCTGTACCAGGTTAGCCTAAATGATTTTTCATTATTAAAAGGAAAAAAATAATAAGTTTAAACAAGACTTGTTCAAACAGGAAAGAGAACCAAGACGAAAGAATACGCTGAGTCAGCTGAGGTTTGTTTAGACTACAACAACACGGGGATTGTAAGTACATATTCTGCACTTTTAGTATTGCAAAATGGATACATACTTTAGTAAAGCAAATTTGGAAAAGAAAAGGGATAAAGGTAAAAAGCAAAATGATGATTTCTACCAAGAACTGGTTGAAGTGGAGACACACAATAGACTGGTTGAACGTGTAAACAAACTAGAAATGGCTTTCAAAAATGAAATTGATGAAATAAAGAAGCAGATGCACTTGCAAAAGGAAGAAATAGAAAAACTAGGAAGGGAGGCCAATAAGAAAGACACAACCATAAGTGAACTAACAGTGGAATTGAGTACACTTAGGAAGAAAATGAGCGAAATGGCAAGTACAGTAGTCAATCACGAGAGTGTTCTGGAAGAGTTAAAAAATGACACAGAGACAATTAGGCAAGTAAGCAGTCTTATAGACCAGAGCAGTGATATTGAGGAGAAGATAACACAGGTGAATGAAGCTGTGCAAAGCTACAAAAATGATGTGGAAACCACGTATGCTGAAATGGTGAAAGTAAAGAAAGACTTAGAAACAAGGGTGGAGGAAAAAAGCATTAAAAAGGAAGTGAAAAGAATAATCCAAAACAATCCAAAGTTGGTCAGAGATTCAGTAGATATAAACAAATCTATAGTAATCACTGATATAGAAGAGGACGAAGTAAAAAACAAGATCACAAGAGACAAAAAGGAGATGGCAAATGTAATGAGCTTACTGAAAGAAGTATCAGAGGAAATCTGTAGTAAAGACATAGAGGAATACAAAAGGTTAGGGAAATATGAGAAAAGCAAGACAAGACCTCCAAAGGTGACTTTCCAGAGTGTAAACACTGTGGAAGAGATACTAAAAAATGCAAAGAATCTTATGGAAAAAGAGGAGTTCAAAAATGTATGGATAAAATGATGCCTAACACAAGAGGAACTGGAATTACTGAAAGAGAAGAGGGAGGAAGCAAAAACAAAAAATGAGGGAAGATCAGAAGAGGAAAAGAAGAATTTTTTTTTACAAAGTAATAGGATTGCAGGTACGAAAGTGGTACACAAACAGGATGGAATAAAAAGAAGGAAGGAAGTAGAACCATGTCATGACAAGTATATAAACAAGATGATAAAGTTGATGTACTCAAATATGGATGGAATGGTATCTAAATTACTAGAGATGAATGATTATGTCAGAGAAAATGAACCACACATAATATGCCTAACTGAAACAAAATTAACACCAAGGATATCCAATGACATACTAAACTTAGAGGAATAAAATATATGGAGAAGAGACAGAAATTTAAAAAAAGGAGGAGGAATTATAATATTAACTAAGAAAAATATAAAAGTCAATGAAATAAAACTAGATATACCATCACAAGTAGAACTGATTGCAGTAGAGATCAACACATCTGAAGGGAAAGTAATTGTAGCCAATTTGTACATGCCACCCAGATTAAACACATGGGAAAGAGATAAATATGAGGACCTGGCAGAGAGTACAATTCAGAGTTTAAGATCATTACTACATAAAACGGAAGAAGAATCAGAAAGAATTATACTAACTGGGGATTTCAATACAAATATAAATTGGAATACTCTAGATATAATTAGCCAAGAAAGCTGTTGGGACCAAAAGCTCCTGGATCTCGTACAAGAGTTCTTCCTAACGAAACATGTGAGGGAAACCACCAGAAAAAGAGGACTTGATATACCTTCAGTGCTAGATCTAATATTTACTAGGCAAGAAAATGATATTGAGAGTTTAATATATCACCCTCCACTCGGCAAAAGCGATCATGCAGTACTAAATTATAACTTCAGGATAGCATATGATATAGTAAAAAGCAATGACAGTTACGAAAAGAGCCTAAACTATAAAACGGAAATTATCAAGACCTAAAGAGGTATTTCTTAGAAGTTGATTGGGAAAATGAGCTTAGAGGACAAGATTGAAATGCTGTATGTAAAAAATTCTGTGAATTTTATGAAATAGGAATCCAGAAGTACATTCCACAGCACAAAGAAGCAGATAAGAAAAAACAGAAATGGTTCAATACAGAATGTAAAAAATCAAAAGAAAAAAGAGATTTGTTGTGAAATAGATACAGAAGACATAATAGTGAAAGGGCGTATAACAATTACAAAAAGGCAAGAAACGATTATACAAGAATAAGGAGGGAAGCTCAAAAACAGTTTGAGGAGGATGTAATAAATAAAAGTAGTGATCAACCAAAGCTGTTTTACAGCTATATCAGAAGCAAAATCAAAGTAAAAGATATAATACAATCAATTACGGACTAGGAAATCACTTATACACAAGAGAAAGATATTTGTGAAGCACTAAATGAAAATTTCCAATTAGTTTTTACAGAAGAAAAAAATTTTGATAGGGACTATGTGCAACATGATGTCCACACATACTACCAGATATACAAATAGCAGAAAAAGTAATACAGGAGGAGTTAAGTAGATTAGACAGAGGAAAAGCAAGTGGTCCTGATGAAATTTCATGTTGGGTACTACGAGAATGTGCAAAGGAGTTAAGTAAACCATTATTTTTAATTTTCAAGAAATCCTTGAGTCAAGGTAAACTACCTGATATTTGGAAAAAAGCAAATATTGTCCCCTTATTCAAGAAAGGAAATAGACAAAATCCACTCAACTACCGACCAGTATCACTGACCAGTGTTGTAAGCAAGGTATTAGAAAAGCTTATAAGAAAAGCTTGGGTAAATCATCTAGAAGAACACAGTATGATAACAGAAAGACAGTTTGGTTTCAGAAAAGGAAAATCATGTGTTACTAATCTGTTGAGCTACTATGACAGCGTAACAAACACAATACAGGAAAGGGAAGGATGGGTGGACAGTATCTATTAAGATTTCAAGAAAGCTTTTGACACAGTACCACACCAAAGACTTTTATGGAAACTGTACCATCAAGGAGGAATTCGAGGCAAACTGTTTTGTTGGATGCAAGACTTTCTCATAAAAAGAGAAATGAGAACAGTACTAAGAGAAAACTGCTCATCATGAAAAGAAGTGACTAGTGGAGTACCACATGGTTCAGTGCTGGCACCAATCATGTTTTTAGTGTATATAAATGATATAAACAGTAACACTGGAAATGAGAGCTATCTGAATATGTTTGCAGATGACGCAAAAATACAAAGGAGAATTACTAACACAGACTTTTGTAAAGAGCTACAAGAAGAATTAAATAAACCTCATGAATGGAGTAGTACATGGCAAATGGAATTCAATGTGGACAAGTGTCATGTAATCAAGTTTGGTAAAAGTGGAAAAAGACCTGATTGGGATTATAAGTTAGGAAATAAAACCCTATACACATCAGAAAGAGAGAAAGACCTAGGTGTGATTATCAATAACAGACTATCTCCGGCTGATCACATCAGCGAGAAGGTACGGAACATGTATACACTGCTTGCAAATATGAGAATAGCATTCACATACATAAATGAAGACATGCTAAGAAGGATAATAACATCATTCATTAGACCAACCCTGGAATATGCATCAGTAGTCTGGAGTCCTCATCTCAAAAAGCACATAGACAAGATTGAAAAAGTTCAAAGGGCCGCTACAAGATGGATACCAAGCTTAAGGGACCTAAGCTACGAAGGAAGACTAAATAAACTGAATCTACCAACACTACAGGAGAGAAGGAAAAGAGGTGACATGATAATGCTATATAAGTGCATATCAGGGAAGGAGAAAATAGACATAAATGATTACTTAACATATGGAGAAGCATCAGCAAGAGGACACTGCAAAAAACTTCATAAGAAGAGAAGTGATAAAGACGTAAGGAAATTCAGTTTCCCAAACAGAGCAATTGATCAATGGAATGCACTACCGAATGAAATAGTGTGTGCTAAAACAATTCAAAAATTTAAGGATATGTACGATAAATATGGTTTAAGACAAGGGACAGTACGAGCTTGACTCATTCCTGTAAAGATACAATTAGGTAAGAACAATTAGGTAAGAACACACACACATTTTGCCTTTATTTCTGTCACTACGACATCTTGTTCTAGTTATTCTTGCCACCTTCAGATCATTATACCTAAAAAGGCCTTCTCGAACCGAAGAGTTGCTGATTTCCTAGCTTCTTCATTTCGTTATAAAACCCCCTCAATACAATGATATCTTAAGGTGATAAGAAAAATATATATATATGATGTTCTTGGGCTAAGTGGATTAATGTACATGTTGGTCTACATATCCCGTAATGTTTTTTCCCTCTTACTGAGCGTACGGCTCACTGCGTTGTCAATGCCTATCCTGTATCATTAATTTCCTAGACCCACTGCAACACCCACGCCCATACCAGCAGATCTGGCCATCCCCGGAACACGTAAGATGTCGCCATGCGAGTCTGTAATGGAGTGGTATTTACGAACCACCATGTATGACACAGTGGGACGGTGTGCAGCCTACACATGTGACAGCCATCCTGGTGAGTGTGCACCTTCCCTGAGGCATTTTCGTTGCTTGTCATCGCTACTGCATCGCCTTACTTTTGACGTTTGCAGGAAGCATGGTGTAAAGAAAAGGTGGTGTACTCACTCGCAGGTGGAAGAAGCCATGCTGACGTCACAGCCCGCATGCCTGCTTTGAAATGCCTACCAGAAAATAGGGTGATGCTGCTTTATAGTCCATTTCTTCTGTATTTAGAGTGGTTATGTAGTTTCCATGCAATGAAGATGGGTAGTAAATTGCTTCTGATCTTATATATACCGTTGATTTTATGGTTAGCCTGACTAAACTAATATTTTAAATACATAATAGTAAAAAACCGACGAATCTGTGGCGGCAGTTTATGACATTACACAGACACCTCGTAATAAAGTATAAATATAAGAACATTCAGAGAAGAGGATAACTCGTGTAGGATATTCGTAATCTACTGTTGAAATAAAACAAGGCAATATACAGTAGACGTCATCATTAGGAACATGAATATCCTTTCCACTGTCTCTCTCTACCTGTTTTTCTCACTCTGTCTCCATCTTCCTCAGTTTTTTCCTCCCTCGATCCCTTCTCTCTGTTTTCTCCTTCGTCCTGATTTGCTATATATCGGTATCCTTTCGAACTACCTCGATCTCCCTCCTCCGTCTCTCCCTCACAATCTGATATCTTCATATCTCCTTTACTTTACCTTCTTACCCGTCTCTCCCTCACTCTTCTATATCCAGCTCTCTCCCATCTCCTCTGTCTCTCCCTCATCCTGCTTTCTCCATGCTTCCCCTCTCTTTACTCTCTCACACCGTAACTGTCGTCACAACATCTCTCCATCAATCTTTTTCCTCCACCTAGCTCTTCATAAGGTTTAACATTTTCCGACTGTATTTTCTTGATGATTCCACTTTACTGTTAAAGATACTCATTCAATGCATGCGGCAACGAAAAAAAAAAAGGTTATCACCTCGAGTCACAAATCTACATGCCTTGCTGTATCTGTTGAAAGCACTTTGACAACATTTTCTTCCAGATTTTAATCCTCGCTTTCCATGAAAACACTTGAATAGTTCTATGTCCCTCTCCCTGAACAGGTGTGCATATAAATATAGGAAATACCAAGCATACACCAACGTCACAAAATAAACTCTTATCATCACACTACATAATGTGTTCCACAAATCATTACAGCCTATAACTTATACCATAAACCATAATATCATACAACTCAACCATACACAATCAAAATATGTAACTCATATCACACGCCTCCACAACCTGCCCATTCTTGTTTTAATGCAGTATCTGTAGCTCATGTCACTCACCATCACAACTAGTCTCACTCAAATAAGAAATACCTAGTAACGGCCGAGTCGTCGCAAAATAATATCTCTTCTTATATGTCATTGCAGTTTATCTCTCTTACTGCACACCTTCATAACATATAAATTGTATACACATACCATAGTAATGTAACTACCACATACCATCACAACATATAAATCTACCACATACAGCGACAACATATATCTATGTGTATGTATATCTGCATAATGTCCATATTTTTCATTATTTATATATATATATATATATATATATATGTATACGGTATGTTAACATATATCACCAGATAGATAGATAGATAGATGCGGAATATATTGCGAGATATCCATCAAGTGATGTAAAAGTGTGTGGAAGTCTGGAGAAAGAGAAAGAATCAGAGAACGAGAGTGAGATGGAAAAATAAGATAAAAGAGTATGCAAAGGAAGAAGGAAATATGAAATTCCTATGGGGCACATCCAGGATGGACGGCTTAACCCATTAGACCACCAGTCATAGTCTTGCTTGCTATGTTGTTAACAATAAACCTATAACAACCCAAGTACAAAGAAGATATAAATCAATCACGTTATTGGCATCTTCGATTTAGCACATTCTTACTCATCAGACACAAACATGATCTGATGTAGTACAGTAGGCTCGCAGAGTGAGCTTCATCACAGTGCGCAGTTCACATTGTGCGCGAGTGACCAAAAATCATAACCCAAAACCTTGAATGCGTGAGTTTATCTCACAGAACGCGAGGTAGAGGCAAGGAGTGGCTCAAAAATGCCATTTTCAATTAGTACGCGACCACCACTCACACAACGCATCACGTGTCGTTATGTTGATGCACAGAAATTCCCGGGCATTCTACTGTGCACATTGGGGTACAAGGCAGCTGGCACGCCATAACAGTCCTGGTTCATGCACAGTGCGGATCCGCTCTCTACAGCTAACCTGTTGTGTACAACGTGTGGCGTTTTTTTTGTTGCTCCATCCTGGCCTGTACTTCGCCGCACCATGGCTCCAACCCCAAGAGTTAAGAAACTTCTGATGCACGCCACCAAGTTAGAGATCATCAAGATGAAGAAGGAGGGTCAAGGAAACATCGCCACTGGGAAAGCCCTTGGACTTGCTGAATCAACAGTGAAAAAAGTGTGGAAGAACCGTGATGCCATAAGGGCTCTAGTGAAGACATATGGTGCCTCTGACCTAGACAGCCGTTTGCGGGTGGGAAATCCGGCGATGATACTAATGGAGCGGTATCTTGCCACCTTCATAATGAGGAAGGAGAAGGAAGGTGTTCCACTGAATGGAGGATTTATTCGGAACCAAGCCCAGCTCTTTTACAAGGCAGCATCTCGCAAGTTAAATGTGGACAAACCTTTCAAGGCATCGGTTGGATGGCTGGACCGTTTTCTCAATCACAAGGAACTCCGTCATGTCAAAGTGTCTGGTGAATGTGCCTCTGCCGAAGAGCTAGCCACGAGAGACTATCCTGCGATATTTAGAGTGCTTCTTGACGAGGGACAGTACACCAAGGACCAGATCTGCAACATCAATGAAACGTCACTATACTACAAGGCCATGCCCAAAGCAACTTACATCACTAAAAGACAGAAATAAGCCTCTGGTCGCAAGCTCCAGAAGTGTAAGATGACGGTAATGTTCGCTGTAAACCTGTCTGGGAGCCACAAGATGAGGTCAGTTGTTGTATATACAGCTTCACATCCAAGGTGCTACAAAAACCTCACGAACATGGACGCAAGTGGTGTGTACTGGTACAAGCCTGCAAATGGTTGGATGACCGGGAACATTATGGCAGACTAGGTAAAGAGGCACTGCGTCCCTGATGCCAGGGCCAAGTGTCGGGAACTGGGCTTTCCATTTAAGATGCTCCTTGTGCTTGACAATGCACCAAGTCACCCCCCATACCTAGAAGATCTGCACAAGGATTGTCGTGTTGTGTTTCTGCTGCCCTGCATGACGTCACTAGTGCAGCCACTGGATCAAGAACTGACCGCCACGGTGAAGCACTTCTACCATAAGCAAGTGTATGACTACCTACGCAAGAAGACCGACACACAAGAGAAGCTTCATGCCCTACAAGAAGATCATGACAAAGACCTCGATGAGGCACCTGTTCTCGTTCCATCTCCGCCAGCAGCTGTATCCCGACCCGCCACAGGTGTCGTGACTGTTGAGGCATTTTGGCATAATTTTACAGTGGAGGATGCAGTTGAATTTCTCCTACAAGCCTGGCTCCAGATTACACCTGCAACGGTGAACTATGCATAGAAAATGCTTGTGCCTCACTTATGCACGACCCAGGAGACGGCCATTCAACCACTGGCCGAGGCTGAGGCAGCAATACTGACAGCAGCACAAGCTGTACCAGGTTTCGAGGACGTTACATTGGGGGACATACGAGAAGTGCACGCTGCTAATGAGGAACAGCCTCCCGAGGAAGTGTTGCAATGGATAGACGAGGCTGACGCAGAGCCCAACACCAGGCAGAGTCAAGTTGGGCAGCCTAATGTGATGGAGGGCAGGACTGAGCTGTGTATGTCAAGAATAAGCAAGACCCTTGGATAAGCTCAAGGAAGAGGTGAAGGAACAGGAAGTGAGCAGCCTAAGAACAGAGGAAGCTCTGGTTGGTATCGACAAACTCTTCCATTTCTACACAGATAGGAACAGGCAAGAAATAAATAGAAGACAGATGCTCATAACAAGTTACAGACAGCGGGCTCAAGTTAGTGAAATTGAGGAACCAGCTACATCATCTGCTCCTGTTCCTGTTGAGGATGAAGAGGATGCAATGTTAGAAGTGTAAGCACTGGACTTCGAGGGGTTTATGGCCGAAGTGAATGACTTTGAGGCTCCTGGGGAAGGTGCTCAAGAGAAATCTGTGGAGGGAAGTGTTGGTGCGGTGGGAGGTGCGGCAGGGGGTGCGGCGCCGTAAATGTTGCCAGGCTTCAGAACCCCTGTTATTTAAGTACATCAGGCCTGTTGTCTATTGTTGTTAAGGTGACTACCCATATTTTTGTTACTGTAGCTATATCTGTAGTACAATGTCTGAAAAATATGATCTTATTATGTCTCTAAGGGCCAAAAAATGTCCAGGTATGAGGGTGTACCGCCCATTGGTAATTTTTCCCATAAGATTATGTATTCACAGTGCACGAATTCACAGTGCACGAGGTTGTGGACAGCCTAATCTCTCGCGCACTGTGCAAGCCTATTGTACCTTTGAAAGAACATAATTTGCCAGTTAATAAATCACATGATATTGTATGCACAATGTTAATAAATAACAATGGTCAATTTTGTACCTCTTATATATTTGCAGTGATGTCTCATGACCACAGGGGCGTAGCCAGAAAGTTCAAAATTGGGGGAGACGAGAGAAAGACGTCTATAGATTCTTGTAAAGGTGGTGGGAGGTGATCGAAACGAGACTCTGCAGCTGTGGGGTCTGCGGGGGGCGCTGTGAACCCCCACAGGAAAATTTTTGAAAATTAAATACTTCTAGAGACTTTCTGACGCCTATGAAGGTATGTATTGGAATATTTAGATGATAACTCATTATAGTGAAAATGGGGAAAAACAGAGCAAGAAAATAATTTTGGCTAACAAAAGAAGCTTTTTTAATGATATTTATGGAATAAAAGAACGATAATGCACCTGGGAGCCTCATGTGCAATTTCTACGCCTTTGAGAGCATAATAATCCTAGCTAAGTTAGCTCAAGCCTGGAAATATCAAAATTAATCTGACAAAAGGTGATAAAAAAATGTTATTGTGTTCTCAAGGAAAGCCATATAATTTCCAGTATTTCACAAATCTCTTGGTACCCCAAGACTCAAGTATCATTAAGATATTAAGAACGACTTCCATGGCCCATACATCATCCACAATTATAAACGGGCCATGCATTGGAATTCTACCCACTTGGTTAAACTTAAAAGCGTAAGCCTTTAAAATATGCCAAACTACTTAGACTTGTCTGCTATTTTGTTAATTGACTTCAAAGAAAACAAATTATATATATATATATATATATATATATATATATATATATATATATATATATCACACACACACACACACACACACACACACACACACACACCTGATTTCTACTTTCATCACAGGCCATAAAAGCTCTAGCGCTCATTCGAGCTAATCGTTTTCATAATTTGAACAGATACTGCTTAAGAAATCATCGTTCTGATTAATTTGATAAGATGGAAACACTGATTAACAAAAACATAAGATACTGTCTAACTCAGACAAATAAATGTAAGTCGTTCATACGTATACTCTATAACCGCTATAGGCTATCAACTTAAAAAAAAAAAAAAAAAAAGTTCTAGTTACATAAATATGCTCTCAGCAATTTTGCATGCCATGAGAGTACTGTATATTCATAAGAGGAGATTCAGTCTTCTTGCTTTTCTCTTTGAGAACCGATCCAAAATTATTTCTGCATGATGCTAACTCAGCACGATTCTCTCTCTCTCTCTCTCTCTCTCTCTCTCTCTCTCTCTCTCTTTTTTTCTCTCTCTCTCTCTGATGATATATATATATATGAAGTGTTTTATTTATTTATTTATCTATTTATTTTTTAAGATTTGTTATTTTTTTTTTTTTGTCCCAAAAGATTTCAAAACCCTCAAGGGGGAGGGACGGCCGCATCCTCCGCCCCCCCCTCCTTTTGCTACGCCTCTGCATGATTACTATAGTGATGTATGAAGACACCTCGTTGGATAGTGGTCTGAGGTGCCATTTAATTTGAGTGTCATATACCACAGGTATACTCATTCACTTCCCTCTGCTCGTTAAGTGGATGGATATTTTACCTGTGCTGGTAGGCTACTCTCTTCCGGCTATGAGGCTTTCCAGCACCTTTTCAGTCCCTGTTTATTTCTGCATATGGAACTATATTCAGTCTTCACTCTGTAATCCCATCGCTTCTAGAGTGCTCTCCTGATCTGTGTAAGATGTATGGGAATTTGTGAAGCAAGGTAAGAGGGTGTATGTGTGGGTGTGAAACCAGGGGAGGCGTAATAGTCGGAAATTTGGGATGGGGTACAAGTGGAAGCGGATGTTGATTAGGGTGCATGAAGTATGTAACTGTGAGTGTGGGAGATTGGAAGACATGGGAGATGGCATGAATTTACGCGTACAAGACGAGGAAATGACGAGGTGAGTGAGGAAGGGTGGGAGAGTGTGAGAATGCGAATGCAAAAGGTGTTGAAGAAATTGTGAGATCAGGTGTCAATGTCAATACGTGTGATGGGAAGGAACCTGGGTATGGGATCGAGAGCGAGACTGTGGGAGTGAGAGATGGGGAGAAGAGACAGAAAGTGTGAATTTGGGTGTGAGTAGTTGTGATCATTGACGGGTGTGAAACTGAGTGTTTGTAATGGTGTGAAAGTCAATGTGGAAGAGAAGTGAAATGTGTGGGGAACAAAATGAATATGTGTGGAAGAGGGTGATGTACATAATCATGGTGTGACCGTGCATGTAATAGTACATCAACATGTGAGTGGGAGAGTGCGAAATGTTGAGCAGTTAGTTAATAATTATCTCACGATTTAGGGGATCCGAACACATAATGTAAATAACATTCCACCCCTTCTTTATCGCTAGTTAGATGGGCAAGATCAAATGGGCTTCAGCACAGTTTTTAGACACTGCAAAGGAGGCCAGACTGAGTTTTTTTATTTTTTTTATTTAACCAATTTTGATAGTGTCACAGTATGATATGTGTATATACACTGTGTTTATTGTGATTAAATTTCGTGATGATTGGACAAATTGTTTTGGGGTACTTAGAAAAAAAATAAAAATCAAATGTGGCAGGCTCAGAAGTTTTTACAGGAATTTTTTTTATATTAATACGAAATGATTAGGGGAACATATAGTTATGAATCCCTTGGCTGTATTTTCAAAATCTATTAAATTTAGCGAGAATTTTTTTTTTTTTTCACAACCAATCGAAAAGTCCTTTTTAATTAGTTTATTTATTTATTTATAAAACTTTGTTCAAAGGTATTTGTAGTAAATTTTATGCTCTTTCAAATGAGCTAAATATCTTTCATATCGGTTAAAAATTCAAGGAGCCTATGGATACAAAACTAAAAATAAGGCCATTTTTCAGGAGGGTCGATTTTGTAAACATCTTCACTTCCTCCCATTTGTATGACTATCTTTGCTGCCGTGGTTGAAATAATTTTGTGTGTGTGTGTGTGTGTGTTGCCAGTCGTGACAAACCTTTCTGGAGTTATATCACATAATGGTATGGATTTCTGAGCTTATATACCTTCTGTGGCACTTGGTCCCCCTTTTCTCAAAGTATTAGTTGTTCGAGGGTGAGGGTATCAGAAGGCGCCACTTTCCTCACTGTAGCCAAGTTCTAGAAGGCACCAATTTCATAATCACCAGATGGTCTGGTGTTACTCTTTGTCTTCTTTCTTGTGGTTTTCTTAATCTGTCAGTTTCTTGAAGTTTTTGAGCAGTATCTAGTACTTATTTCTTCCAAACAACTTGGTCATCAAAGAAGTTCCTTCATATCCATAATTATGTTCAGTTTTTGTTGCTTGTGCTGAAACCTGACTCTTCATCCCAACAAGCTTGTTTTTACTGCACTTCAACCAGAGTTTGGAGTGAAGAGATTCATTAGCATTTTATGTCCTGCCCTTCAGGCATTTCGAAAGCAGTTAATTTCCAACCAAGTCCTGGTAGATGGACCTTATGACCTCAAGCTTTTCATAAGGAATTTTTGCAAAGAACAGGTGTTTGCTTTCATGTGACAGTAAAGGTTCTCCATTGATAACTGATCTCTTTACAAAGCACCACGAATCTTTTTTGTTCTCATTTTTGTCAAAGGTGTAATCTGGGCACAATTTGTGTTGTGCCTTGGTTGTAGATATATCCTTCTGGTCTGTTGCAGAGTGATGGTAGAAGGATGCCATTATCGCTTTTCTCATAGTAATTATGTCTGCATTTTTGTGCTCTCTTAATGCTTTCCCAAAGTAGTGCATAAGCTTGTCAATCATCTTGTCAGTCAACATGTTGATGCCTCCAAACTCGCTTCTCATAGTCTTGCCAGTCTTTGTGGGGATATCCTTCATATAATCCTTCTCCATCATCCTCAGTCGGGTTCCTAACCGTTTGCTGAAATGGTTTACTCATTCTTCCTTGATGACATTTGTATCATACGACTTACCTGCTTGTACAGCATTCAAAGAAGGTCACATATCCCAGGTTCATAGCTGACCTGTTCCACAACTTGATAGCTGCCTCTGTCTCCATGGAACCCGACTTTCCGTCAAAATTCTTTGTACAGTCATGATTCTTCTTAGTTTTCTTCTTTTCTTGAAGTGTGCAAATGTGAGAGTGGATGCTCAAGACCTCAAAATCGACGACGATGCCTGTATTCACCTCAGTGGCGATGAACACTCCTATACGAGACCCGTGTCCTCTTGACATCCAGGTACCATCGAACGATACTTCTAAGTCCAGCATACCGTTGTGGTTTCTAAATACTTCAAGGTCATCAGCACAGACTTCTGTGATCTTAAGTCCTTTCTCCTGCATCTGTTTATAATGTTCATCCATTTGCGTGTACAAATATGAACAAATTTGCGTGAATTGGTACTTAGTAATTGGCTTAAGTCTCATCAGTGCTGTTGATCTTTCAAGGCCAGAAAATCCACTGTTATTCATCAAAGAATTGTATGTAGCAAGTAAGTTTTACTAATTCCTTCTTGGCATGCAGGAGTTGGGATATGACACACAATTGTATCACACACAGTACCTACCAAGTCTACTTCTGTGTCATAACTCTTTCCAGTAGTTGTGATTTTTATGGCTTTCTGAAAGCTTCTCTCCATGATGTTGAGTTGTTCTACGGTTCAGTCTTCGTTCAGTAAAAAATTTGCAGTCATCTCTGCTAGGGAAGAATGATGTAATTGCTTGATTTCTTTTCAGGAAAGTCTGTAGCAGTGTTGAAGCAATTGCTGGTGGTTGATTGGGTGAAGGTGGAGAAGGTGAAGTAGGTGGAATAGGTGGTAGCAGTGGCAGTAATGTTGGTGGTTGTGGTGCGGCCACGCCGGCAGGTGAGGCGGTGAGGGTGTCTGGTGTGATGAAGTTTTGACACCCTGACATCTACCTTCTAGCATTTTATTTGCCGACTTCCTCGCCTGCATAACATTCTCTAGCCTACTGTAGCCTAGTATGTCTGCATCGTTTTAGGCATTTTTTGTGACAAGCAGCAGAAAGCAAATTACAGGAGGGTGGAGTGAGTAAGCTCTAGTATCCCCTCCCCTTGCTGCTTGTGGGTTACTGAGGGCAAGCTGAAAGTGGAAGCGAAGCGAAGCTTAAGGCGCGTTTTTGTGAGCCCTGAGGCTCAAGCCTGGCTTCGCTCTTTGGCTTAAGCCAAAGTGGCCCCGCAAAAACAGTACTCGAGCCGCACTGACGAATGTAAACAAACACCCCGGTCAGCTGACGATGCAAAGCAGCGTGGCAGATATTGGAGAATCAGATATTTTCGATCTAAGCTGTAGTTCTTCCTCTTAGCCTCAATGGCAGTACACACGCACGCACAGCCCATAGAAAACGTGCCAGGTATAACCATATCAATATTTTGCCCAATATATAGCAACAAAATTTGCTTTTCGTGATGCAGTTTGATACGCCAGCAGCGCCAATTGAATCTGCTAGACAGGGCTGAGTCGCATGGACAAGAGCGGGGGACCTTTAAACCGCGGGAATTTAAAAAAAAAAAAAATCATTAAAACGCTTCTGGACATGATGGTAACATGAGTAATGAACATACATGAAAAGTTTCGAATATTTCGATATATATATATATATATATATATATATATATATATATATATATATATATATATATATATATATATATATATATATATAAATTCAGAGGTCGGCCCCATACTGCATCATCATGTGAGTGGGAGAGTGGGAAAGAATGAGCAGTTAGTTAATAATTATTTCACGACTTAGGTCTTAGGGGATCCGAACACATAATGTAAACAACATTCCACCTCTCGTCATCAACGCTAGTTAGATGGGCAAGACCTAATGGGCTTCAGCACACATTTTAGACCGTAAAGACAAGGAAAGGATAGACCAAGGAAGAGAAGGTGGGATGGGAGAGAGAGTTAATATGAGTAGGCGTAGTCCAAGTTGAAGAGGGCAGCCTGTTGGCTGGGGGTAGAATGGTGTGGAGGTGATTTGTTTGTGGTCACCCCTTCAGTGGCGTGTGAATAAAGATAGACAAGTAGAACGCTAGATAGACAGACGATAAACCAACCTTTGTTTACGACAACTAGTAGGGCAGAGTGTCAATGTATGTGTGATAATGCAAATGAGAGGAAAATTCATAACTTGGCTGCCTCATGGAGTTATTTACATATCAAACCTCAATATCTTGAGGTATGTTATTGATAAAAATCGTGTCTCTATATTGAACCTATATATAATGCATAAGATATAAATTCTCCTTTAATAATGTCTTCGTTCATATTTTATTTTACCTAAAGCCACACAATTATATTCAGCTATGTGGGTTATAAGAAGCTGAGGGAGTTACTAACACTGGTACAATCAAGCCTCGTTAGGTCGGAACAACTCTACGATTCTTTTCCACCGAATTCCAGAAGACTTCAACCAGCCGATTGTGATTTAACAGGAGCCTGGAGGTGTTAAACTGTAACATGAAAAATAGAGTATGACTATGGAAGAGGTGATATGAAGTCTCCTATACCCACGAGAAAGCGGCTGTGTGTGTGTGTGTGTGTGTGTGTGTGTGTGTGTGTGTGTGTGGGTGCGCAGGAAACAGTTTGGGGGAAAGGATGGATACTACTTGTGGTGAGGTAGAGGGAGGTGATTATCAATGGGTACAGAAGTGATGTGGTGCCTGAAAGGAAGCGAGTTCGATCCTAGGCTGGGATAAAAAAAAAAATGATTTTCATTTCGCAAAACAAACTGTACTGGTATTCCATGAGATGATCTGAGAGTAATAAAAGCACCTCCACTAATACCGTCTAGCCATTTCTTAACAGAATAACCCTAGCATGTACTGAATATTGATGGAGGTGTTAGTAAAGAACTCATGACGTCAACGTGTGCGCTATGCAGAACTGCGCGGCATTACAGTCCGGGTTTTTCGGTGCATGCCCATAGTCGGATAAATGGTTAAAATAAATAAATAAGCAAAAACTTAAATACATGAGTAATAATAATAATAATAATAATAATAATAATAAGAATGAGGAAGAAGAAGAAGAATATGAATAGGAATAAGAATAATTATAATGATAATACTGAAGTATAATAAAAATAGACTAAAAAACAACAGCAGCAGAAATAATAATCTATCTATCTATCTATCTATACTATCTATAGCCCGACGCCCTAATCCCGCAAAGGGTGGCCGCAGACAAAACGCCTCCAAGTTGCTCTGTCACCCACCATTTGACTACCCTCCCCCCAACTCACCCCCCCCTCCCTCATATACCTCTCAACTCCATCCCTCCACCTCATCCTCGGTCTACCCCTCCCTCTCCCTCCCTCCACCTCACCTACATACACCTTCTTAGTCAGTCTTTCATTCTCCATTCTCTCCACATGTCGAAACCACCTCAGTGTATTTCTCCTAATCTTCTCAACCACATCCACATCTACCCCACAACGTTCCTTCACTTCTTCATTCGTCAACCTGTCCCTCCATGTCACTCCACATGCTCCTCTCAAGTAACTCATTTCCACTGCTCTCACTCTTGACTTGTTCCCCTCTTGCAAGGTCCACGCCTCGCTTCCATACGTCAAGGCAGGGATCACAATACTATCATGCAGTGACTTCTTAACTTCCATACTCACCTCCCTATTTCTCATCACTGCTTTCAGTGTACCAACAACCTTCCTTCCCTGCTGCACCCTTTCACATACTTCATCCCCCAAAGTTCCATCCTTACTCATCACACTACCCAAGTACTTGAATGCACTCACATTCTCCATATCCTCACCATCCAACCTCACTTCACACTCTGTGACTTCATTCCTCTCAAACACCATAACTTTACTTTTGTTTACATTAACCCCCCCTGGGGGTAGGGGGATTTCAAGAATACTCCCCCAGTATCCCTGCTTGTCGTACGAGGCGACTAAAAGGGTTGGTGGTGGGTTAGTGCCCCACCCCGTAAAAAGAACTAACTAAAAAAGCGAACAAAGCGAAATAATAATAATAATAATAATAATAATAATATGAAGAAGACGAAGAATAAGAAAAACAATAATATGAGCTAGAAGGGCACTCAGTGGAGCGCATCTCTCCGACAAGGGCAACGTAATTTCCAAACCGCTCTTAATAATGGGTTAGGTTTTCTCATCACTGATCAGGATTTCGCAAGTGTTTTCCTGATCAAGAATCCGTAATACGATAGGGATCGGTCCCAAAAGTTAATCGATTTTTCTCAGGGACATGGGCTATCTACCCACCAACCTTGGTTCAAATCTCTCTTTTAGTTTTTGAGTAATCCTGCTAATAAACTAACAAACAAGGGGTGAGAACATACTCTCCTTGTCGTAGGGAATAAGAGTAGGAACAGGAAAAAGAATAACAATAATAGGGGGAGGGGGAAACTTCGGTTATTCTAAACACTGGCATAATTTTTTTTTACATTCTTGCTACCTTAAGGTGATCCTTTCAGCCAAGGGAAGCGATTGTGGGGAAAGAATTTATGTTGTTGCTGTTGTTCATAATGTTGTTTTTTCAGGTTCATCCAATGTGTGAACCCGATTGACTGCAGGCTGAAGTAATTCTTTTTCTGCGGTCCACCATCCCATCCTCCATTAGTAAGATGGTAAGGAAGTTTAAGGACGTTTATATAATTAGGCAATGGCTCCATCCGATCATATTTGTCCCATTATGTGAAGGCATCTCTAACACCGAAAATGTAAATGTAAGTCTTGTGCAACGCCTACAGCGTGGGTGTTTCCTCTTTTGATTTATTAATTATTCTTTTCACTAATGTGACCCTTTCCAAAACACAATGATATTAATAGCTGCACAAATAGGAAGGATGTTAATTGAGATGGATGCAGTAAGGAAGAGATGGGCAGTGTATTTTGAAAGATCGTTAAATGTAGAGGAGGAAAGGGTGGCTGAGATTGTGGAGGATGGAAGGCTGCAAGGAATAAATGTGTTGGGAGAGTTGAATGATTCTTTGATCACGAAGGAGGAAGTGGAGAAGGCAGTAAAGGAGATTAAAACAGGGAAAGCTGCAGGTATGGATGGGTGTGCTGTGGAATGCCTGAAGGGTGGTGGAGTGACTATTGTTGACTGGTTATTAAGATTGTTGAATGTGTGCTTTGTGAAAGGTATGGTGCCAATTGACTGGGCAAGTGCTTGTGTGGTCCTGTTGTATAAAGGCAAGGGTGATAAGTATGAATGTACTAGCTTTAGGGGTATAAGTCTGTTGAGTGTTGTAGGAAAGGTGTATGGTAGAGTGTTAATTATGAGAGTTAGAGAGGGTACAGAGGGAGCGATTGGTGATGAGCAGTGTGGCTTTAGGAGAGGGAGGTGATGCGTGGATCAGGTGTTTGCTGTGAGAAAAGTGGATGAAAAGTATTTAGCAAAAGGCAAGGATGTGTTTTGGGCATTCATGGATTTAGAGAAAACGTATGATAGAATTGATAGGGAGGCTTTGTGGACTGTTTTAAGATTGTATGGACTTGATGGTAGGTTACTAAAAGGAGTGAAAAAATTTTATGTAAATAGCAGTGCGTGTGTAAGAGTATGAAATGCTGTGAGTGATTGGTTTCCCGTGAGAGTGGGACTGCGACAGGGATGTGTGATGTCGCCTTGGTTGTTTAATATTTACATGGATGGTGTTGTAAGGGAGGTGAATGCAAGAATTTTAGGTGGAGGTCTGAGTCTGGTGAATGTTGATGGTGGAGAGTGGAATCTGAAGCAGCTGCTGTTTGCAGATGATACTGCACTGGTGGCTGATTCAGAGGAGAGATTGAGACAGTTGGTAGAGGAGTTTGGAAGGGTGTGTGAAAGGAGGAAATTGAAAGTAAATGAGAATAAGAGTAAAGTGATGAAGTGTACGAGGTTGGTAGATGGTAGGGAGATGAATATAGTTTTGAATGGCGAGTTGCTTGAGGAGGTAGAGTGTTTTAAATATCTAGAGTCACATGTTGCTGTGGATGGAAGAATAGATGCAGAAGTGAAGTTTAGAATAAATGAAGTAGGAAAGGTGCTGCGAGGAGTGAAAAAAATGTTTAGATGTCGTTTGCTTAGAATGGATGTAAAGAGAAGGCTATATGAGGGTGTTGTGGTATTGACTGCATTATATGGGGCTGAAACATGGAATATGGGTGTAGCAGAGAGGAAAAGTTTAAATGTAATGGAGATGAGGTGTCTGAGGAGTATGTGTGGAGTGACGCATATGGATCGAGTGCGAAATGATGAAGTGCGAAGAAGAACTGGAGTTGTTCAGGAGATGGCTGGTAAAGTTGAACAGAGGGTGTTGCGATGGTTTGGGCATATGGAGAGAATGGATAATGAGCGATTGGTGAAAAAGATAACTAGATCTGATGTGAGAGGTGTAAGGCTGAGAGGAAGACCACGAATAGGATGGATGGACAGTGTGAAGAGAGGGCTGGATGCGAGAGGGATGTCTGTTGAGCAAGGAAGAGTGGCTGTGCGTGACAGAAATAAATGGAGAGAAATGTGACTGAATAAGTGATGACGCAGCCCTGAGGGGATATTCTCCCGCATTTGGTCTGATCAGCTAGTCAGGTCAGGTGCGGGTAAGGGGATGGGTCTGTTATGATGTGGCAGAGGTAAACCAGCTCTGCTGTCGGGCCCTGCTGCGGATGTCACTGATTGCATTGCTCAGTTGATCCTTGTGCGGTGTGGTGCGGCGAGGATCTGTCCGTTCTCCCCTTTTGGGCTAAGATGCGAATGAATGTGTTTGAATGGATGAGTAAATGGGGAGTGTGTCGTCCTGTCTCGGCTACCACCCTTTCCTTGGGGGAAGCAGCCTAGGTATATAGAAAGATAGATAGACAAATATAACCTAATTGACGTCTTTGGACTGAAGGGGATCAGTACTTTACGAGTATTGCGAGGCCTTCGCTTTCAAGTTATTCGTATTATATAATGACAAATTTATTCATCGATCTGGAGGAGCTCAGTACAGCTGTCTTCTATCCTTTCATTATAAGGAATCTTCCTTAAATATTATAAAGTCGTCTGGAGGTAGGAGGGACAAACTATGTCACATGAAGAATGGGGTTAACTTGTTCACTAGAATGGCAGTTATTATATGCTATTGTTTTCGCTTCATACAACGTCATTCGGTGTGGAACAGCTCTCCAGTAGTGATGCGGCTGGTGCAGGATATTCAACCCACTGAGTACATAAAATCGGAATAAATTCATTTGGTGGTAGCAAGAATGAAACATTATCGAGGTCCTCGTGTTGAAGGATTTTTTATTAATGAAGGGATTCGATACAACCTTCACTAACTCTTTTATTACTAGGGTACTCCACTTAGCTGATTATAATTGCCTGATATTAGCACGTACCTGTACATATATATGAATGTGTATATGATGTACTGTTTAATTAGGAAAATGTATGTGTAAGAATGGGTTGTGAGAAACGATGGAAAGTTTCTCCTAAGCTCAATAAAAATGTTGATTATTATCTAGAATAAACATAGCTGAGCTCAAGGGGTAGATGGATTTAGAGTAGCTTTGTTTTCGCAGCTCAAGGGAATCTATATCTAGTAGGCTCGCGTGGAGTCGAATCAGAAAAGGGACATTAAATGTCATTTTAAAAATCAAGAGTAAATGCCTAAATATTAAACCCAAAGGCGTTTAAGGCGTTCCGGGGAATATAAACTTAACCACTTCAGTACAAGAATAACAATTTTTATAGTTTATTCTTGCTGTATCCAGATAATCCTTTCCAAGTTCGGAGAGAATATTCGAAAGGATGATTAAAGTAGCATTCATATATTGTATACTTCAAATTCCGGATGCAGTTAATGGAAGAGGTTATTTATTTACTTTTATAACTTCGGGAAAAACAAGAACACATATGCCCTGCTTATTATATTCAGGATTCACAAGAGCTTCACAGCACCTATCGGACCACTGCACATATACTCTAACGAAGCGCTCTCGGGCTTGGCCCTCGATGTCAATCATCTGCAGCGAATTGGGTTTGGTCTCAACAATTTCGAAATTGGAACAGAATGGCTGAATGTATGGGGAATCTGTTTATACAGCCAATGCGCAGCATGCCAAATTATATTATTTTCTTTAAATTCCGATTGTCGTAATTGTGTGTTGACGATTACAACTTTCTGAAGTTCATGTTTCCCCCCCCCATCCCCCCGGAGTTTTACCATTTACACACGGCTGACACAGAAACTATGTATCTGCTTGTAATTGGTTTTGTACTAATGCACGCAAAAATGTATATCGATGCCAGTGATGTTCATTCAGTTGATCAAAAATAACTGTTCAATATTTGTCTGTTCGTATGAGGGCCGTTTTCTTACCGAGTCTTCCGCTGCGTAAAACTGAGGAATAACTACATAAACGCCGGACAACCCCCGCTCGAAGCGTTCCGCGTATTGTAAAGCCAATGGGGACAATTTTGAAGGGCAAAACACCCATTTAGAACATTTCAACCGACATGAAACTGAAATAGGCCCATCTGTGATCCAGCTGAAACCATCCTGTCAAGTTTCATCGCGGTAATTTTTCCGGTTTCGGTTGCACTACACACAGAGACACACGGCAGGGATTATAGTACAATGTGTCCATAAACTATTCCCCTGATTAAGACGTTAAAGAAAATTTTGACTCTGAAAGATATCATTTAAAAAGTTTCAAGTTACCAATAAGGCAACTCAGACTTTTTTTTTTTTCTTTTTTTTCCCCACTGGCGATTAGATATGCGCAAACTCCTCAATGAAAAGTTCCATTCTCGCTGGATTCGGCTGAGGATCATCCTGATCCTCCACAATTCAAACACTACCACTCCTATAGGAGATATGAAGGTCATGGAGTTGCCATTTACACACACTAATCACACCCACAAACGGAAATGATTCTAAATTCTAGTCTGGAAGCTGTCGCGTGCAGAGTAAAATTTAATAGCACGTATCTGTCTATTTGCTCTCTGTACTGTCCTTCACATGGCCCCATTGATAGTGATGCTTTAAATTCACTAGTTAATCATCTCCCTGGGAATAAGTTAGTGTTGCCCATCACTATCAATGGGGTAGCATGAGGATCGATGGTCGTGGGGAGCAAGTAGCCGACCTAATACTCCAGTCCAACCTCTGTCTTCTGAACGATTGTAGAGCGACTCGTGTAGATGATCGTACTGGTAACTTTTCGGCCATTGAATTATCTTTGGCCTCCCCTGGTATACAAGATTTCTCATGGGACCCTTATGACGACTCCTTGGGAAGTGATCATTTACCCATCTGTCTTTCTTATACATGCGACATCGTTTCGGACCCTCCACCTCAAAAATTTAACTATAAGAAAGCAGATTGGGGATCCTTCTCAAGGATCGCCAATTTCGATATATTTGGGGAGACCATATATGTTAAGGTTGAAAATGTAACTACTTCCATATTACACGCAGCTGAGGCTGCTATTCCCAAGACTTCTACAGTTCATGCAAAGCATAGAGCACATTGGTGGACGCCGGATTGCCGACAGGCATTAAGAAAACACAATAGGAGATACAGGATTTTTGATAGTCAGCCCACTGAGGAAAATTTTATTGCATACAAACAGGCACGGGCTGAGGCAAGGAGAATAATAAGAAGGGCCAAACGTGACTCCTGGCGGTCCTTTGTGTCCACGGTGACTCATATAACACCATTAAGTAAAGTCTGGTCCACCATAAGAATATTAAATAATAAAGGCCCATACCTTCCTATTACCACCCTGCAGATCAATAATAACATCTATGACGAGCCCGTGGACGTTGCTAACATCCTCGCCAGGAGTTTTTCTCATGTAAGTACCTCGGCCAGATCAGATATTTGTTCTAAGATGTTTAGTGGAGAAGTATCTAGAGAAGGGAAGGAAAGTGTATGCTGCCTTCATGGACTTGGAGAAAGCTTATGACAGAATAGATAGGCAAGGTATGTGGAAGGTATTAAGAATATATGGAGTGGAGGGGAAATTGTTGAGTGCTGTGAAGAGTATGTACGAGGGAGCTAGGGCTACGGTGCGAGTGGATGGTGAGCTGAGTGAGTTCTTTGATCTCAATGTGGGACTGAAACAGGGGTGTGTGATGTCTCCGTGGCTGTTTAATATATATATGGATGGGGTTGTAAAGGAGGTGCAACGTAGGGCAGTTGATGTGGGGGTGGCCCTAATGAATGAGGGTGAGATTTGGAAGCTTCCGGTGTTGCTGTTTGCTGATGATACAGTATTGTTGAGTGAAGATGAATGGGAGTTGCAAGGTTTGGTGAATGAATTTGGGACTGTGTGTAGGAGGAGGAATCTGAAAGTTAATGTAAACAAAAGTAACGTTATGGTGTTTGAGAGGAATGAAGTCACAGAGTGTGCAGTGAGGTTGGATGGTGAGGATATGGAGAATGTGAGTGCATTCAAGTACTTGGGTAGTGTGATGAGTAAGGATGGAACTTTGGGGGATGAAGTGCGTGAAAAGGTACAGCAGGGAAGAAAGGTTGTTGGTACACTGAAAGCAGTGATGAGAAATAGGGAGGTGAGTATGAAAGTTCAGAAGTCACTGCATGATGGTATTGTGATCCCTGCCCTGACGTATGGAAGCGAGGCGTGGACCTTGCAAGAGGGGAACAAGTCAAGAGTGAGAGCAGTGGAAATGAGTTACTTGAGAGGAGCATGTGGAGTGAGGTGGAGGGACAGGTTGACGAATGAAGAAGTGAAGGAACGCTGTGGGGTAGATGTGGATGTGGTTGAAAAGATTAGGAGAAATACACTGAGGTGGTTTGGACATGTGGAGAGAATGGAGAATGAAAGACTGACTAAGAGGGTGTATGTAGGTGAGGTGGAGGGAGGGAGAGAGAGGGGTAGACCAAGGATGAGGTGGAGGGATGGAGTTGAGAGGTATATGAGGGAGGAGGGGTGAGTTGGGGGCAGGGTATTCAAATGGTGGGTGACAGATTGACTTGGAGGCGTTTTGTCTGTGGCCACCCTTTGCGGGATTAGGGCGTCGGGCTATAGATAGATAGATAGATAGATAGTTTTCAACATCATAAACTCACGGCTGATCTACAGTTAATAGACTTTGCCACAGAAGATGTAGATTCCCCGTACAATCAAGAGTTTAAGTTAGATGAACTGCTCCTTGCCCTTAAATCCTGTAAAGACACCAGCCCTGGACCTGACACCATCACGTACGGTATGATCCAGCATCTTAATCAGGACAACCTGATTAAGATGTTAGCATTGTACAATGAGATTTGGGCGTCTCGAACGTTCCCAAACTCATGGCACTTTGCACACATCATAACGATACCCAAAGAGGCTGGTCGTCTTATGAATCCCACTTCATTTCGTCCTATTGTGTTGACTTCTTGTCTATGTAAGGTCATGGAACGAATGGTAAACAATAGGCTTCTTTTTGTTTTAGAGTCGAAGAATTTGTTAAATGATCAACAATGTGGCTTCCGTAAATACAGAAGTTCACTAGATCATTTAATGAATTTGGAGCATTGTATTGCACAGGCATTTGCCAATAAAGAATTCATGATAGGGGTGTTCTTGGACATCCATAAAGCCTATGACATGACATGGCAACACGGAATACTGATGAAGCTCTATGCTTTTGGTTTAAGAGGAAATTTGCCTATTTTTATTTCAAATTTCTTAAGGGACAGGACTTTCTCTGTCAAATTGCCCCGTAACGTAACTTCGGATGTATTTATCCAGGAAAACGGGGTGCCGCAGGGAAGTGTGCTTAGTCCTACTTTATTTAGCATTATGATCAATGATATTCTGTCATCAGGTCCCATCCCCAGGAATCTTAAATGCTCGCTCTACACTGAGGATTGTGCAATATGGCACTCTTCCCATAATGCACAATTTTCTGCTGTGTGGATTCAAGCAGCCCTTGACTCCGTCCACCAATGGGCCTTGCAGTGGGGATTTAAGTTTTCCGTCCCTAAGTGTGCCACTGTAGTCTTCACTGATCATAACGTACCTAATTTGTGTTTAACTTTGGATACTCAGGCGGTACCTTTTCAAAATTCTGTATAGTTTTTGGGAATACATTTTGATCATTGGATGAACTTCAAAAATCATGTTAATAATTTGCTTGCTCATCGTGATAAATCGGTAAATGTCCTCAAGTACCTAGCAGGTACTACATGGGGTGCCGACAGAAAATCTTTATTAATGGTGTACAAGTCCCTTATTCAATGAAAACTAGACTATGGCACACAGGTGTATGGCTCGGCATCTGATGCCATGCTGAAAGGATTGGATGTGTTGCAGAATAAATGTTTGCGAATGTGACTTGGAGCCGTCTGGTGTACCCGTGTAGCTCGTATGGAAGTGGAGGTGAATGTGCCTCCCCTCCGTATTCGTCGTGACCACCTGGCTTGGTCCTATGGCCTCAGAACATCGAGGAAAAGTAATATCGGCAATGTGGCCTGTACCCCACTGCATCAATACCACCACCTTCTGCGGGGGGGGGGGGGTGTCGGCCACTTGCTGTTCGCCTCCACTTACTGACTCAGGAGCTTGGTGTGGACCTCAGTGACTGTGACAAGTTGGTGTTAAAAAATATAGCGTCTTGGGAGCCACCCGGCTTTACCGTTGACGTATCATGGCTCCCAGCACCAAAGGCCAAGGCGCCGGAGGCGGAGGTCCACCACTTGTTTCATAACATCATCATTCGTCACATGGGGTCCCACCACTTGTACACCGACGGTTCCAAGTCAAGTGAATGTGTGGATGCAAG
>NC_136987.1:16709367-16759367 GCF_032717465.1 Coenobita brevimanus | reverse complement strand
AGGATGGTGAAAAATACAATTATGTTTGCTAGGCACATGAATCAGGCAAATGAATATTCACAGTGTTTTTACAATTAAAAGACCAGTTACAGGTTTTTAAAGGTCTGATAAAAAAATATTGGCATTGTTGCTTCATACCCTTCCAGTTCATTGACACTGCCGCCAGGCGATTTTCTTCGGCTATGAAGAACCCACTCGTGGCAATGGCGTACAAGGAGGTATTACCAAGGCTGAACAAAATCATCTGGCAGTAGCAATAATAGTTTCGAAATGACAGTCACAGTAAAGAAACTATTGAACCAATAACACGTCAGTGCTGCAATAAAACCCAAACAGAGCAGACAAGAGAGGTCGGTACTGAGTAAGGACAGAAAAGTCTGGAGATCTTTTTGTTGAGGCCACCTCTTACAGGAGGTGGCGTCAGGCAATAGATAAGTATGCAGACAGAGACAATTGCTTAAGTAAATAAGAGACTGACTAATTGTTACACAGATAGACAGAGACTGACGCATATTCAAAGAGAGAGAGAGAGAGAGAGAGAGAACACAATTCCGTAAGTGGTCTCGTATCTGGAGAGTTAGGCTGATTTATAATTTAGCAGATGAAAAATTCAAGGTGCACTCACTGAGGTTCTGTCCCCCAGGACACACACACACACACACACACACACACACACACACACACAACAACAATAATATCTAAAGCCATTTAGATCCATGTAAACAGGAGCGTAGGGTCCCGTGGCTAGGCTACTCAGTCTCGACATTCAAGACAACGGTAAACAGCTTCATTTTTCCTTGAGTGGCACTGCACAAACAAGAAACCCCAACCACCCCTCAAATTGAAACAATACAGGCTTCCATCCGGCTGGAGCGCCTTAACCCACTAAACCACCAGGCCTTATTTATTCATTTGGTTAACAACCAGCTACGGAAATTATTTCTTTGAATACAGGAAACCATTTCCCCGGTCACCGCCAGTGAGAGAGAGAGAGAGAGAGAGAGAGAGAGAGAGAGAGAGAGAGAGAGAATTGACGAAAACCTTTTGATCCTGATATACTGTACACCGTGGGACAGAAAAGAATTTAAATATTATGATCATATAATGTACTTTACGGCTTATTTTAATGAACTGATGAAGCTTAAAAAGAAATAAATCATTTCTTAAAAAACATATATATATATATATATATATATATATATATATATATATATATATATATATATATATATATATATATATATTAGACCGCATATACGGCAGTTCTTCTCCCAGTCCTCATTTGCATTTTGATACACATTTGACCAAATTTATCCAGGACGAAATATTTATACTGTACGTCATTTTGCACAAGTATTTTGTAGTATTTTGACCATTGTTGCGAAAGATAATAGAATTCATTATGGAAACACCAATGCCTGTTTTGTTCACCGATCCAGAAAAACGTGAATGTCCGACATTAGCTTGACTATTTTGTTAGTCAAGTATATTTTTTATTTAAATCAGCAAATATTGATGCTTGCAAATTACCCTGGTATTGTATTACTACTTTCTCGGTGACGATGTGTTGTATTCACTTTACTTTTACTATTGTAGACTATTTTGTAGTTCAAAAGGCCTCTTTATATTTATGCCAGAATGTGACATTTCTACGCAAATTATCCGAATAAGTAAGGCGAAATAAAACTTTTGATTGCTTAAAATATTTTGTTTTGCAGACCAATAATACGACAATTAATGGATCCACATAAAAGAAGGAAATGTCTGAGCCTTTGAGAGTAAAAACAGTCAGAAAACGCACCTATGTTAGCCAGATTTGAAGTGATTCCCAAAGGATTACTCATTTCTTACTCATAGCTATAGTTAATTTATGATAATCAATATACTGGCTATCTCTTTATCTGTAACAGAGCCATATAGTAATACATTCATTATAGGAAAACCCGTACAAAAACATCCACAGATTGTAAACTTGGAGAAAATATACAAACATGCACATCATTGTGCGGCTCTACACTGAGTGACAAATTTAATGGTTTCCTGTAACTTAGGAAACCATCTACAACGCTGGGTGGTAACCATATAAGAAAATAATTGTGTAATGAGGAAAATATTATGGTGCCCCTGTTTACTTGGTAGAGATGCAAAAGTGATGTTCATGCAGGAGCCTTGTTCATGCAGGAGCCATACCTCCACACTCCTCTCTGAACACCTCTGAGCCGAAGTGCTCGCTTCCACTAGGAAACCTCGATTCAGTGTATGGGACGGTTCTGCAGGGGCGATTGCTTGACAGCGGTTGGTCTCTGTCTGTCTTAATCCATCTGTGTAACAATTTTTCAGGCTCTCATTTACTTCCACTAGGTTTGTCTGTTTGTCTGTCTCTCTGTTTGTCTGTCTTTTAACAACTTTACGTGAAAACTACTGGTGCGACCTTGACTAAAATCATATGGATGATGGGCTATGACCTTCTGATCAGCTGATTAAATTTTGGGCCAATTTTGGCCAAGGCTCAGGCTGTAGGCCCCGAAAATGTAAAAAAAAAAAAAAAAAAACGGGGACGGGTAAAAATCGCTTTATCGCCATAACTCCTTTCAAATTCCCCATATCGATATGAAACCAAAACCTAAAGATGCTTCTTTCAAATTTGCATCCTACAACATGCCTCATTACATCAGGGAGATCACCTCCTCGTTAGCGGTAGGGGGGGTCAAAGTCACGTAGGTTTGGCCTAAATTTTCAAATGGACATAAAATCGTCACTTGTCGCCCGATTTACTCCAAATTTTACGTGGCATCTTTGTCTAGATATCCTGTTGTGTTTATACGTCAGCATTAAAATGACCGCCAGAGACGGGTTTGCTGTGCCTTGGCACCGTTTCTTGTTTGTAATTAATTCCAGCAGTCTTCTCCCCCAGTTGTTTTCTCACACATATTTCTAAATTTACCCAGTCGACATGTTTCCTGTTGAAGTCACCGAAAATAATCAAACCTTTGCTTATATCTTCATCCTCCTTGATAACTCCTATATAAATTATGGTTTCCTTCAACATTAACTCATGGTCCTCTTTTATCCAGGCTGTAGTTAATGGTGGCACCTTAGCATTAAATATTAGTTTTTTCGTTATGCTTTGCAGTTTCTACTTCAACTAATTCTGAACTGCTTCCTTCTTGCAACTTAAACTCCTTGGCCCTCAGAACCTTTATAGTATTTATCATAACTCTTCCCCTGCCTTCCCTGGCCTGTTCATTCTCCATACACCATAGGCTTCAATGAAACTGCTTAATTTCTAATCTGAGCAATATTTTTCTTTTTTTCAAACATAAGTCATGGGGCTTATTTAACCTGAGAATATCACTGATTTCAAAAGATTTGGATAATAAACCATCAACATTCGTGTACATTACATGATGGCACATATGGACATTCAAACAAGTTACACCTCAAACACTTCAATTTCCTTCCATGTTCATCATTTACTTCTATTTATCTCTAAACCTACGACTTTGAAGACAAAAATATCTCCTCTCGTGTTTAGTTCGTTGATCATATTTCATATTTGCTTCTTTAATTTTCCCTTTCAACAGTTCTCTTTTCTCTACAGAAAGATCTCTTCTCACCTAAATAGACTCAAATCCTTCTATACTTTTTTTTCTTTTTTTAACTTCGGTCCATTTTTAAGTATGTCCTTTGCCATCTGATTTTTAAAAATATCACCTCAATTGGTCTAAGTTTCCCATTTTCAAACTTACCAATCCTTCTGTGCTCCATTATACCTAAATCAGAATCCTTTCCTGTAATGAAATGATTCATAATATTTCTTTACACAGCTTAATTCTTCCCGATCCATCTCAGTCCATGACATTATCTCTTTTTCATAATATCCAAATATAATCACTGACTTGCTTTTGTCAGCGGTGTCACGTATCAGTTTCTCGTTTATTCGGATGGCATTTTTCACTTCTGTATCAAGTTTATTTTCTTGCTTCATCAATGCTGATTTACTTTGAACTTGCCTTTCTTTGTTTACGATCACTTTGAAATTTGCTTTTATTTCCTCCTTATATTTCTACACTTTTTCATTTGCTTCCGCAAATTCCTTCATTATTTCACCGGTTATTTTTCGCAACTCATCGCGTGCTATTTTCATCTTGTCTACTTCATTACTTTCTTCTTGTTCACCTCTTTACATTTATCCTCATCGATGAATCTGTCCTGTTTTTCCTGCTTAACTTCCAATGCACTTAGCAGAACCTAAATTTCCACACATTCCTCGTATCTCTTCACATCCTTTAATTCGTAGCTACTATTTTTTTTCCACTATCACAGAGAGTTCAGATTCCAGTACTGAGTTTCGGTGCTTCACATTATTCAACTCTAGCTCCAAAGCAGCCAAAGATTGCTTCAGTATCACTGTTTCATCCTTTTCTTCCTTCCATTTCTTCTCTATTTCGATACCCCAGCCCTTATTGCTTCAGATATATTTTACTCATTAGACCCCGAAGCTTCGACCACAGCTTCATTCCAGGTCTGCCTTTTCCGCCATGTTGATTTGCTTCTCTGAAAAACCAACAAAAACATCCTTCAAAATCTATGGAGTGGCACAAAGTACGTAAATAATTACACCGCTTTAAGATGTTAGCCACGGTTATTCAGTTATTTCTTTGAAGGTCCAGTTACACTCGCTTCCTTTGTGGTTGGGGTCCAGATTAAAGGGGAAAAAAAAAAAAAGGAGAATGCAGGGTGTTTGAAGACCTAATGTACTAACTTTAATTGATTCTCGGCCTAATTTTGAGGGGAAAAATCAACATGGGACCAATTGTTAACTGATAATGAGCTGTATTTACTGATAGCTTTATGAGTAAATTATGAAGGAGGCCATTTTACCCTACAAGTTCATCAACAACTGTAGCTCCGAAATGGTTGAGTCTTAGACCCATTTTGATACAGAATTTTTTACACAAAACTGACCCAGGCTCTAAAGGTAGTCCATTAAATGCTGCAATACACAATCTAATATTATTAATGCCATAAAACGTATGCAAGTGATCTGTTTGATCGCAGAAAAATGTATAATTGTTCTGTCTATCTATCTACCAATTGCCAGACGCCTTTTAATCCCGCACGGGGTGGCCACAAACAAATCGCCTCCATGTTGCCCTGTCCCTTGCCATTTCACTGCCCTGCTCCCAGCTCACACACCCCTCTCTCATATACCTCTCCACTCCATCCCTCCATCTCATCCTTGGCCTCTCGCTGCCTCTCCCCCCCTCCAACTCACTCACATACACTCTCCTCGTCAGTGTCTCACTCTCCATCCTCTCCACATGGCCAAACCACCTCAATGTTTTCTCCTAACGCTTCCTATCACATACACATCCACACCACATCCTCATCTATCAGTCTGTCTCTCCACATGCTCCTCTCAAATAACTCATTTCCACTGCTCTCTCTCTTGACTTCTGTCTCTCCACCAAGGTTCAAGCTCACTTCCATACGTTAGAGCTGGTATCGCAATACTGTCATATAGTAACTTTTTCACTTCCATGCTCACTTTCCTGGTTTTTATCACTGCTTTCAAGGAACCAGCAACCTTTCTTCCTTGTTCTACCCTTTCAAGCACTTCACCCTCCAAACTTCCATCCTTACTCACCACACATAATTGTTATTTTATAATAAAATAACTTGACTTATTCAGAATTCAACCTTCTGAGCATAATTATATTTGGTTTTAAGATTGCTGTTCTCCGTTACTGTCAGTAATATAAGCAATATTAGATGGTTAAATAAAATATCCAAATCCATTTTCCAGACTACGTTACCATCCTGCCAACCTTATCAGAAAAAAAAAGACAAAAATACTGGTTAAAAGTAATCATAAAACAATTTGATGCTGAAGACGGAGGGGAATGATATGCACGAAGGCTAGTTTAGAAACAGAATACCGTAAACGAAAGAAAAGTAACAACTTACTTTCCTATAATCAAGTGTATGGTTGTTACCAATATTGGTATGAGAAATGACAGTTATGTCTCTTCCTAATTCACGAAACATAGAGTTAAATGGTGGGAGCTCTAATCTTAGACGACTGTTAAGACTTTCATTGTGATGCTGGTGCTGTATTTGTGATTAACAATTTCCATGTGATTAACAGTATCCTGCACACTATTGAGCTCAATCAAGCATTTTAAAGGTATGCAGTGCAGTTTGCTAAATAGATGAAGTTATATTCATAAAGTTTCAGAGTCAGTTACCACCCTCTCTTCTCTGGGTCATATTACTTGGAGATGAGCGAATTTTGTTTGCACTAATGAAGGAAATACCTAAGTGAATGGCTGTTTCACCTATGAAAAGTTGATGATGTTTGTGATTAACAGCAGGCTCAAAGAGAACAATGGTAGCTGTTTGCCAAGAAATTATTCATCAAAACGAGGTTTGAAATTATCAATAAGTTTTTCGATTAATTAATTATGGTTATGACCGTTCTGTCTCCCTCCCCCATATTTTTCTGAAGAAATTGGAAAAGTGGGAACTGTGAATTTTATGGAGATTCTAGAAAATATTAATGATTTCTGTTAAACTCAAACTGTATTTATCTCTTCACGCACATTTCTGTTTCATTCTCTGACATGCACGTCACCAGCACAACAGTGCGAGCTAGCTTATGTGAAAGTTAATGACGGTTTTCAGAGTTATGAACAAAAAATAGCAGATAATCCGTAACTTAATGCATGTGTCGTATGTACTGAACAACTTCATCTAGCCCCAAGCTTAGCTGCAGCTGCTATTACCTTTACTACATAACCACATTCACTTTAACATTACCACTACCACCACATCACTCTTGTACTGTCCATCAATAACTAGTCGGGAAGTTCAGTACCCTTCTCCAGCATTTGAACAAGTTAATGACAACAATCACCTGGTATTTGCTGCAACTTGCTACATATAGTATTCACACGGAAAGGAGTTATCACAGAGATGATGTGGTATTTAGTATGATGAAACTCACTTTATTTCAAGGAATGTGATCACCGGGAGTAGTTGGAACATTACTGGCCTCTGTTGGATAGTAGTTTCACTCATCTGTCTCTTAATCTATCTATCTATCTATCTATTGCCAGACGCCATAATCCCGTATGGGGTGGCCATTTGACTTTGAGTTATCTGCTTTACGGGGAGGGGCACTAACCCTCCACCAACCCACTTGTTGACACGTAGGGAACCAAGAAGATTAATTTTTTTATGTCATGAATTTTATAAAGAAAATATAAACAAAAATACCCATGTCTTAAGACTTTACTGCAAGAGTTAAACATATTTCAAACAGATAACTGTATGAAATGCTAATTTATCGGGTGATATAAAAAATCCATAAAATCTGAAATGCTTAGATTCTTGGATATGAACTAGATTCTGTATATTCAAAGAAGGAAGTCAGTGGGGTCCATACCATCGCTTGTCGCCGTTCGGATGTGGACCATTGAGTACCACTAATGTAGGCATTCTGGATATCAGTAAATCACAGTTTGTGAGGCACTACTGTACTTATCTCAATCCCGAAAAAAAAAAAAGTCTCAATTATTTGTGGTGCTCTATGTTGACGTCTGTTCCCTTTGCTAGGTGACATCCGCACGCGCGCGCGCGTGCGTGCGTGCATTTGTGTGAGTGTGTGTGTGTGTGTGTGTGTGTGTGTGTGTGTGTGTGTGTGTGTGTGTGTGTGTGTGTGCAGTATGACAGCTAACGTACATCCCTGTAATTAATTTCCTTTTTAAGTACCTTTTTCCGAATGCAATTTCTTATTTTAAAAAATCAGTAAATTCTGTCTGTGTGAGAGTACGTAAAACACCACTTAAGGAACTTGTACTGCCTGAAGAATATAATGTGATATTATGAATGCTGAATGTTTTGCAGTATTAACGAATCAATGTACATAATTCCTGTAAATGAAAACAGTGCTCACGTCTACGAAAAAATTTTCCGTTTTCCTGTTTCACAATGAGGATATTAAAAAAAAAAAAAAAAAAAGCCTTTTTTCCTGTCATGTACCAATTTTACACAAAGGTCGTGTAGAAAATCGAATTTGACATCCAGTGAAAAGGAACTTCGTAAAGGTCACTCGACAGCAGACCATATTCAAGGTATATCCTTTGTGACTGAGAGACACCAAAATATATGAGACCTTTGTGCCTAGGAGACCTTTGAGTTAGTACTGTGCCCGTCAGTGCTCTGTTGGTTGCATCGCCTCTAGTATTATATTTAGACAAACACCAAATTATTTTACTCCGCTGATGATGAGTATTTAAGCCTAAGTGTTAACATTATTTCCATTAATCCTTCCGTGGTCTGGTCACATAATTATAATATTTAATTTTCCCCTAAGGCCAGACCGCATTTACCAGTTGTGGTTGATCCATAGCAGCATGCCCGAGCTAAGTTGAAAAAAAAAGCAGGGCGATGATGATAATGATGATGATGACTTGTTTGTTTCTTCGTATACTGTACTCCATTTCCCGTGCTTTCTGTTGTGTGACTCTCTTGTTTAGTTGATCACTGTACTCATTTACTATCTCGTTTCTCTCCTGCAAGCTTCATTCCTACTGTATATTTCTCTTCTCATGTTTTCTTCATTCTCTCTTTTGTTTGGGTTATTTCCTACATTCACTTCTCTTTGTTTTACTCTTCACTGTATATTTCCTTCCAGTGCTCCTTTATTCCTTTGCCTTCACCCCAGCCCACAATTCATACAATCCTGAGGTTCCAGTTCTTTTCACAACTTTCCATTCCGCACCGTCCCCTCAATCTTTTCAACCATCTGAACTTTTCGCACTCTAACTTTTCTCGGGTTTATTTTTGTTCTAAACTTCAACAGACCCACCGCCACTTGTCCACTCTCCTCCTTCGTCACATGCCTCCCTTTTCTTTCCTCCCCCATCCCATATTCTTCTATATACCCCCTCGAATCAACTCTCCTCCCCAGTTACAAATTAGCTCTTGGTCTGAAAAATGGGGATTTCATATGTTTTTTCCAGAATATATCAGTTGATTTTTATACCGTTCAGAGAAACAAATAGCAGGAAAAGGATGCGAACTGTATCGATGAAGATTCTGGCTCAGAACAAAGTGATTTGTGCTTTAATTCACCTGACGCCAGGCGACATGGTGCATCTCAGAGAAACCGAATGAAGGCAAATGGTTAAGATAATACAAAGTATCGACACTTCTTCACCTTTTCCTAAGATATTTCAATGAAAGTTTTGCTATACTCGATGGTAGTCCTTCCCACATTTTCCTACCTGCTTTGACTAGAGGAAACCAAAGGCAAGGAGAGATTTTTTTGCTTTAATTATTGATCTTCGGCATATGAAATAGCTAATATTGTCACAGGTATTTCTGTAAGAAGAGCCAAAGGTGTGTTGCTGCTTGCTTACGTTTGTACTTCCTCTTCCCCAATAATCTCCCCTAACCCCCATCCATCGTCTTACACATCTCCTACACAGTCTTCCTCCTCATCCTCCACCCTCTTCCACCATCAACATCCAGTCTTTCTCCCCTCCCCCCACACAATCACATCTTCCTCTTCTTTTGACTATCATTATTCACATCCCTTAAACCGACTGATGTAGGCAGAGACTCTTTTGTATGAAATTAAGAAAAATATTACAGTCCTTTCATCAAAGGTGAATTTACAAATGCTTATCATACTGTATTTACTCCTTATCTGTAAACGTGCACAAATCATGCCGGTGTATAGCAAAGTTTGTTACGAGCTGATACTCCAATGTTTACCGGTAGCATAAAAATGTATACCCTATGTGCGTATGTACAGGGTACTTCAAAAATATGTTTACTTTTATACTGGGAATTAGTACCAGAGAAATGTGCCACAGGACTCTCGACACCACCTGGAGAGGACTCTAGGACTGTGTTGACAATGATGGTGAAAGGATGGAGACTCTATGAAGACAAAATGCATTTGTTAATATGATATATTGTGTTATCAGTTCAGTTTCTCTAAAAAACTTACTTCCTTATAAATTTTAACATTTTTTGAAGCACCCTGTATATATATATAGATATATATATATATATATATATATATATATATATATATATATATATATATATATATATATATATATATATGGAGCCTCTGTGGTAAAGTGTGCGTGTTTGTACACTGAAGAACGAGAGTTCGCGCCCCTCCAGGGTAATAAACTTTGGGAGCTTTCTTCAGGCCACGTACTGCGTTGGCGGACATAAGGGGTGCTGTGGTTGAACCAGTGTCACATACTATAAAGCATGCTTGCACATAGTCGGCTTGCGCAGGCCGATTACACTTGGTTCACAGACTACACACACATCCAAAGCCACTCCAACACAACAATTACACTTACAAGCACTTCTCACCCTACATACTGTACAATCTCTACCAGACAGCCTAAGCCACTTGGTAGAGATACGTTCGCTGTATCGTCTCCACTTCCGTCGGGATAGGCCAGTCCTGCAGTGTACACTCAAACTCATAGGGTATACATTTTTATGCTACCGGTAAACATTGGAGTATCAGCTGGTAATAAACTTTACTATACACCGGCATGATTTGTGCACGTTTACAGATAAGGAGTAAATACAGTATGATAGGCATTTGTAAATTCACCTTCGATGAAAAGACTGTACTATTTTTCTTAATTTCATATATATATATATAGATATATATATATATATATATATATATATATATATATATATATATATATATACACATACACACAATACTGTATTTAAACAAAACGAACAAGCCTTAGCCCATCTATGATATTAGTTATTATTGGTGACCTTTTGGAAGTCGAAGTGATATAGATATTGTCAGTGTGTGTGTGTGTGTGTGTGTGTGTGTGTGTGTGTGTGTGTGTGTGTGTGTGTGTGTGTGTATCTATTGCCAAAATATCTCGAAACCTTGTGCACGAATTTTCATCAAATCTTCAGGAAAAAGCAACTATTTGAATGTGCAGAAGCCTATCAGTTTTGGTGACGATTTGATCAAAGACAACTGAATGCCATCCATTTTTCATGAAACGCAATGGCTGAATTCCGTAGAGTTTTGCGAATTATCTTCAAATAAGGTCTGTAGGTAGCTTGATTGCCCTACCCAACAACATTTTTTGGCGGGTGATAAGTATTCAGCCCCTGAATGTTTTTGTTTCATTGTATTATGCATTTGTGGCGTATATTACACCACAAAGTTATAGTCATATTGTACTTCGCATTTCACCTACACACGTGGTTTCCTTTCTGTGTGGTCCCTCATGGTTTTTCCTCACTTTGTTCTCTTGTTTAGCGATGTTATTCGTGCTGCTACCAATAGTATTCAATTTCTCATTCCTCCTCATCTGTACTAGTCCCGCTACCAATAATATTCAATTTCCCATCCCTCCTCACCTGTACTAGTGCCGCTACCAATAATATTCGATCTCTCATTCCTACTCGCCGGTAGTGGTGCCTAAACCAATCAAATTCGCCTATTCAGTTGACTTAGGCGTACCTGTGCTCCGGATACCTCATTAAGGGGTTTAAAACCGAGCGGGCGACCTAGCCCATGCCCCCTTTTCCCTCTCAGCTTCACCTGGCTAACTACCTGCCCGCTAGCCGTCTCTCCTGGTAAATCTGGCCACGTGGTACGACTGTACATATACAACATACATAAACACATTAGCTCAGCACTACCGCTCCTCACTAAATTCATTGCTCATATTTTAGTCTGTAACTATCTATCTAAACAATTGATCTACACATGCTGTAAATGTAATTACCTTGTACTACCTGAAGTCATATAATAACTCTGTATTGTTCTAAGTCAGTAATCACTGCCCATTCTATTTCTTTCCATCACATGTGTGTTTATCAATCCATACCATTTGCCTTGGTGTAGCCCTAGTACAATATACCCATAACTAACGTTACACATTCATGACACTTCACCTGTTGAAAATCCTTTCATAAACTCGAAATAAATCAGTGGTCTATAGTACATCATGTTCAATATTCTTTAGTGCCAGAATGACTCATTATTCTCGTGACATAGTTCATCGGATTTTTTTTTTTTTTTTTTTTTTTTTTAGTGGGGAAAACGATCTTTCTCCAGAACAAAGTGTTGCAAGAGAGTTCGGGTAAATCCATTAAATTACGCCAGTATTTGGAACTTTTGACTTTAGTCTCTGATGAATAGTTACACTTGACATAAAATATTCTCAACAATCATTTCTCTTCTTTTTTTATAACTCCATTTGTGTTTGGTAGAGTGTAACACATAAAAGTAAGGTAGCATTATAACGTTGGTACTTTATTTTCACGTTAACTAATAATCAAGAACTTTGCTGTAAGAGGATAAGTGGGATGCGGAAAATAATCTTTGAAGAACAAATCGTGGAGGTTCCCTTTATGTGGAGGCCTTCAGTCAGCTGATGCGTCATTTGCCTGATGGTCAATCCCGCACTGCACATCCCCTCTTCCACCTAGTAATCCTATTCTATCCTTCAGATCCCTTCCCCCCGCCCCACTCCATCATCCTCAGCTTGATGTTTGAAAACCGATTCAGAATAATGCCTTGTATATTTTATTCTTGTTACCAGCAGATGATTATACCCAGAACACCGTAACAGGGAAGGGGGTAACGAAGGCAGTATATGGCACCTACTGCTTGAAAGAGTTCCCATAGAAAAAAGAAAGAAAAAAACAGTCACCGGGCGCGAGGGGTAAGGCTTTGCTTGTAGTTTTTCAAGTTCAGCCTGCCTTAACCCTTCACATCACCACCATGACATAACTTGCCCCTTATTATATCTCATCTTATGTGGAAGCACATCTTGGAGCAACCTATTCAGTCAGTCATATCAGAAGTTTTTTCGAAGTAGAGGTACTTCAGTCCTTTATGCGAGTACTTAAGCAAAGACCTAAATTATGGCTCTCATGTGTCTATACTGTAGTAGCTCTAAGTAGGACTAAAACTGTCATTTCTCCGTTATGAATGTAGAGCTGTAACAAGAGATAAAGTGGCAAGACAGACTTACAAATGCAAGAGTAAGGGATATTACGAGAGTGGAACCAGTTAATGAATATGTGAGACTGTCTCGCTGGAAGTGGCTGGGGCACATATACAAAAAAGAAGGTAGTTTAATGCAGGATGTGCCAGAGTGGACTGCTAGAGGAAGAAGAGGTAGAGGTAGGCCGAGGGAAACCTGGTTGAGGACAATGAAAAAGAAGCAGGAGAGGAGTGTTGGTGGGACCTGAAGGAGATGGCAAGAGACAAATATTGGTGGAGAGAGTTCATTGAGGCCCTATGCATCCCGTGGGGTGCCACAGGAAATGATTGATTGATTGATTGATTGATTTAGTACTAGTCACAAAGAAGTTGTGTGTAAAGGGTGTTAGGCAGTTGTGTTTCCTCTGTCACTGAGCTACGTGAAGTGAACGCAAAAGGAAGAAAATGTGGGTCAAGTAAGAGTAAAAGGAGTACAGTAATTTGGTGTTTATTGTATAATTTCAGTCTCTGTCCCTGACCCTGCCTGATTACGTCCCCCCGCGTCTATCCCCCCCCCCTCTCTCTCTCTCTCTCTCTCTGCATGGAGACTCTCCATCATAAATAATACCCTCTGGCAGCTGCAAGAATATATTAAAGGAAAGACTTAATCGCTCAGAATGGGCGATATCAGTATTGTTTTTGTTTTTTTGGGAAGGAACGGTTTGCGGGCTCCTGGTCTTTGGTTCCTTATTCAATGCATAAAAAAAATCTGCATAATCCTTCACAATCACTAACATTACGGTTTTGTGTGGCATTGCTAGCTTACGCTCTCCTCATGTACTTAATCCCTTCAGTCCGAGGTCGTTAGTTTACTTAGGTATGGTTTGTCATAAGCCCTTTAGTATAGGCTAACAGCTTTATCCTGAGCTAAACAATATCGTCTGAAATTGCAAGAACAGAACTTACATAATCGTGCTATGAACTAGAGATACAACGAGGGTGTGACAAAAAATCTGAAAGATTCTTTTGTTTTCTATACAAATGCTGTCGTATCCCATCCTACAGTAGATCGTTTAGCCCATTCAGCGAGAGAACGTAGTTTGATTTTTTTCTTGGTTTACTCTGACGGTATTACTTAGCTCAGGGCAGACTATTTGAGTGAGACTTTCATAAAGCCTCCGATAAACCTTTCACTACCAGGGGGCTATCCTAAGCTGATTATTTGATCTATAGCTACTAAAATTTACTGGGGAAATACTCATTGTACTGAATGAGATAAAACATACAGTAGAACAATAAGTATAGCAAAGCTATAAAAACGAAGCTAAATAAAATAAAAGCAATTGGGTGCCGCATGCTATTCGCATGCCAATATTTATTCATCTCATCTCATCAGCCGTTTGTGTGTCCGCTTCAGGACCGGCCTATCTCGACCGAAGTGGGGACGATACAGCCAATGTACCTCCACCAAGTGGCTAAGGCTGTCTAATAGAGATTGTATGTAGGGTGAGAAGTGCTTGTAAGTCTAATTGTAGTGTTGGAGTGGCTTTGGATGTGTGTGTAGTCTGTGAACCAAATGTAATCGGCCCGCGCAAGCCGACTGGGTGCAAGCATACTTTATAGTATGCGACACTGGTTCAACCACAGCCCCCCTTGTGTCAGCCAATGCAGTACGTGACCTGAAGAACTCTCCCAAAGTTTATTACCCCGGCTGGGCGCGAATCCTCGTTCTTCAGTGTGCGAAAACGCACACTTTACCACTGTACCACAGAGGCTCCGCCAATATATATTACTGGATCAAAACCAAATTTGAAGAAATTCGCAAAACTCTGTGGCGTTCAGCCGACGCACTTCGCAAAATATCAGTCCACACAAAAAAAATATATGACTGCTGTCATTCGGTCGTCTTTGATCAATCCTCACATAACATAATGGGCTTCTGCACATCCACACAGTTGTTATTCTCAAAACATCAGTGAAAGTTGGCCCAAAACTTTTCAGGATAGTTTGGCATCACACACACACACACACACACACACACACACACACACACACACACACACACACACACACACACACACACACACACACACACACACACACACACACCGACAAAAACTATATGGACTCGCCTTGCTTAAGGTAGATGATAAATGCCATTGCCATATATATACCTTTTTGTTGTGTAGCAACTATAGAGTAGTCCTCACGCTCTTAAACCATTCACCATAAGGGGGTATTATGTAGTTGATTCTTACTGCTTCCAGACGATTCCATGCAGCCTGGGGGAACTCGTAGAACCTCCAGATGACTCCATTCAGTCTGGGGGAACTCTCATACCGTTCAAACGATTTCATTCAATCAGAGGGAACTAGTATAACTTCCAGACAATCCCATTCAGCTTGGGGAAAATCTTTTCAATCTAGAGGGTTAGATATAGCATATGTTAACTCTTTCGCTCTCAGGTGGCCTCACCTAAGCTGGAAGGGAAAATGTCTGGAAACTCCAATCGTATACTCCCCCCCCCCTCAAAAAAAAAAAAAAAACGGATTACACTAACAGGGTTATAACATCGACCAATGATTACATCGGAGCTATGAAAGCGAAGTAATATTATCTATTCGAATTGTTGAAGTTTTTTTGAGTTTCCTATTGTGTGTTATTCATTTTGCTGTTAATAATGCTGACTTAATATAAATACTGGACTGAGGGCTGAGATACGAGATGACCCACCATATACCCTCTCCCCCTGTCCCCCTTCCCCACTATATCTCCACCACTCCTAACGCCATTTTATATATATATATAAAGAGAGAGAGAGAGAGAGAGAGAGACAGACAGACAGACAGAGAGACGCCATTCTTTCCTAACTTTTGTAATCTTTCATCCACACCCCAAATTTCTTCACCCTATTTATTTCCCATTTTCTTCTGCTACCCCACATCCTATATGTTTCCTCTCGTTATTTCCTATTTCCATCTCCATTCGCTGGGCCAGAATAGCTCAGTGGTGGGCCCTCGCCCTTCACGACCGTGTGATTGGCAGTTCGAGTAAGCACCAGGGTAGTGTAATTCTGGTGAGAGATGTAGCTGTTTTCCATGGATCTCTCCTTGTCCTGTAGAGCAATATGGTCCGTTGGTCCTTGCCCAAGGGATTCATCCTTCTCCACTCGTCATTTTTTTTCACCTCACCTAAAACCTTCCTCCCATCTCACTCTCCTCAATTTTTCTGCCACACCACTTACCATCTTTTCCCATTCACCAGATTCTTTCTGCACGCCATTCGTCTTTTTTGCTATACCTGCTCCTTATTTCTTTCTTTCACTCCATTCTCCATTTTCTTTCCCCACCCCCGTCTCATTTTCTTCCCCTATCATACTCGCCAGTTTCTTCCCCCACACTCAGTCCATTGTCCTTCCCGTCCACCCACCCACAATTTCTTTCCTCCCGTTTCTTCCACTCTCCTCACGTCCCCCTATTTTATCACTGCATTTTCCCCTTCACGCCCAATTTTCTTTTTTTCCCCAAACCCCACACCGTATTGTGTTCCACCCAACATTTTTCAACTTCTCCCCATCCACGTCCCATGTTCTTGCCGCCTCCATAACACACTTCAGCGGGCGTTCATCATGTAAGTGTCGCGTCGGTCTTACCCAAGGTGGTTGTTTCCTCCTGCCACAGAGTTATGTGCCTGGCGAGGTTTGGCGGAGTTTGCATACTTGGATCCCTCCCATCTCTCTTTTACTCTTTTCTTCCTTCCTCTTCTCCCTTCTTACTTCCCTCTCTCCATTCTTCTCTCACCTCTCTTTCTTACTACGTTCTTTCCTTCTTCACTCCCTCTACTCACTTCCTTCTCTCCATGCACTCCCCTTCTTTGGTTCCTTCCCTCTACTCCTTCCCTTCCCTACTCTCTTGATCTTTTCTTCCGTCCTCATTACCTTCACTCCCTTCCTCTATCCCTTTTTCACTCCCTCCCTCTCCCCTCCTTCCTTCCCTCCGTTCCTTCCCATTCTCCCACTCTCCCTTCTTCCTTTCTTAGTCACCCACTCTTCCACCACTGCCTCCCTCCGTCATCTCTCCACCATTCCTCCTTCTCTCCCTTTTCCCCTTCTACCATCCTTTCTTCTTTCCTGCCTTCTTTTCACTTACTCATTCACACTCTTTTCAATCCATTTCTGAGACAGCTGTTTGGCTCTAAGTTGAACGGTATTCTCGTCCGTGAGGGAAGCTTCCAGATACCTTTTCCTTAGCCATTTATTTTCCATACTACGCCTTACCTTTTATCTCTTAAACACCAACATGGAGGGTAGAATTAACACACAACGAATTATTAACTAGCTATATGCAAAAATAAACTAATGAGGAAAAGTTGTCAGGGAGCGTCCTTAACTGACGGAAATACGGGCCTAGATATTCAGTCCCAAAAGTAGGTACGTGAATATTGACCAGCATTATAAAAAACAACATCTCTCCCACTAGGAAGCTGGTGGTGCATTGGCAGGCAGGCTTAGTTTGTACCTGAAAAACCGTATTATAATGGCTGCTGTTGAACATGGTATGTATGTATACGTTATTAAAATTTAAACCTGAACTTCGTATCGCTATATTTTATTATGATTATATAAAACTGTTGTGAATCCCGCAATGGTGGCTTGAAGTTTTGCTTCAGTGATGTCTCTGTGCTAATCAGCAGGCTGGTTGTGTATAATGGAATATGTCCTGCTTCTAATTCAGGATCCAGTGATACTGTGCATGGGTTTGTCTGTCCAACATGCACCCAAATTTGATTCTCAGAATTGTCAGACTTTTGTCTATCTGTCACGGGGGGATGTGAAATTATGAATTAAGAATGCTAGATGTTACTTGAAAATAAAGACAAGGAATTAACATGTGAAAATCTAGCAGTAAGTTTTACTTTATACCGGCTTACTTCGCCGATTCTAAAGACGAGAATTTATCAACTTTCTCAATAGTACACAGCAGAAACTAAATACTCACGAGTGCTGTTTGTAGTACTGTTAGCCTCTCGAGAAAGTGACTCCACCCCTGACAATCAATAACTAATGCTAATAATAATAAACAGGTTCTTGCCGGTGCTTAACTCCTGGCTGGCACAACGGATTTAAATTTGATACAAAAGAACTGGCCTAAGTACAAGTTAAGGATAATGTAAAGGGTTTGTACAAACTAGGAGCGGCAACTAAAATAAGCTTAATGTGGAGAAATAAAAGAAGGATCTAATTACATTAAGCTCAAAGAAAAGAACTGTAAATTTATTGATTACGATAAAATAAATGTACGTTACATGAATCTCAAAATGAAGTCAAGAGAATACACTCACTCGCTCATTCAAAAGCTAATCAGATTAAGCGTAGAAAAAAAACGAAGAGAAATACTGGTCAGTGGAGGGGAGCCAAACGAGTAGTCTGGGTGCCTGTGATGAACATCAAAACGCTACTATTCACTAAGCCCGCTTCGCCAATTCACTGTCTAGGTGGAGATTCAGGTACTCGCTGTACAACGGAGGCGGTGCTCTGCGCTGGGCACAAACGGTCCTACCCTCAAGACGACTCAAAGCTGACTAAATTCAAAAGGGGAAAAGAGGTAGGGGCTGGTCGTGTTTGCCAGAAGTAGGGCGTGGCCCAATTTCAACGGTCAACTTTAAGAAGGTGAACGATATAGGCTCACAATAAATCACTCAGTGAAAACACTAATGTCGTGGATAAGAATGATCACTTGTAAGACAGTGACAAATGTTTTGAAAACCATCCCAATCGAAGTGAATACAAGGATGGTTGAACTGAGTGATGCCCAATGGGAATTCCACTAGAGTTCATGGTTTTCTCACTAAAGTACAATGTCACGAATTTATAAATATGCTCGCGAGTATTCTTGACACTATCTACCTATCGATTGCCAGACGCCCTAATCTGGTATGGGGTGGTCACAAGCAAATCGCCTCCATGTCACCCTGCCCCCTCAATTTCCCTGCCCTCCCCACAGCTCACCGCCTCTCTCTCTTACACCTCTCCACTCCATCACGCCATCTTATCCCCGAACTCCCCTTCCCTCTCCCCCCTTCCATCGCACTTACTATACTCGCGTTCCTATAGTAACCGCACTCACAACCGCACACTCACGTCACACTTATGAAAAACCTAAACGGAAATGCTGATTGTGGTTGACTGCAGTCTTCTGGATGTGATATTGTGGAGGGCTAGTATAAGCCTTAATTGTGCTAGGCGAAAGACTGACCGAACCATCTACTAGCTGGTTCCCTCCGAAGTTTCCCTCAGGGTAGCTGGCACTAGTACATGAGTTTCATCCAGTAAAGTAGACCAAATTCCTCTCTCTCTCTCTCTCTCTCTCTCTCTCTCTCTCTCTCTCTCTCTCTCAATGCATGCATTTCATGGACAATCTTGGGCCATCAGTTTGAAGTCGAAGGATTGTTGACTATTATGACACTTAGTTTTTTACTTTTGGTTAGGTATTAGCTAAGATAATAAGGCAAAAAACAGTAATTTTTCTCTGAAATGCCCGGCTAAGAGAAGGGTCGGCTGAAATATACCCCGGACGCCATAGGTTAAAGCTATCTTATCATCTGAAACGGTTATTGAAACTTTTATTTTAAGATATATCATAAATACTGAATTCACTCAGACAACCAAACAACTGCAAGCTTTCTAAAGCTTAAGGCTCTTCTCTTCTCAGATGAGATCGCATACAGTAGCTTTTAGTTGCTTCTCTCCTGTAGACTTCATTAACTTACAGAGGCGCACCACACCAAACCACACAACACCATACATCGCACCACATCAGGAGCATTAGCCGCAAAGTCCTGAAGCTCCCGCAACTTCTACTGCTTGTTATATTTTGTTCTTTCCTTCGAGCGAAGTTATTCAGCTGTTGAGTGTTTTCGAAGTGGAGGAATTAGATGCAGCCTTCTGAACTTCCTTCTTTTTTACCTCTAAGGAAGCAAAGGTTCTCCCAACTCGTATAACTCGCTTGGGGATAGCCGAAGTTGAGATAATACGTCATCGTAATGAATACTGAATGTTAATCAGTGGTGCTATTGTAGCACAATGGTTTTCGTGCTCGTCTCCAGATTCACTCTGGCCTAAGTCTGGGTTCGTATATAACCGTGGCGGACATACAGAATGTGTTCTGTTAAATTTATTTTTGCAGGAAGAACAAATTAGAGATGTGCTGATACTTTCCATGTGCCCAGTTCTTCTTACATAAAACAAATATTAACACTTTCACTAAGACGATGTCTTTTTCTTGCTAATTTTAGACAGTTTTATTCTGCTTATGAGAGGCTTTCTGTGCTGGAAAAGTTAGATATAGCCCTTATTTATACTCCGCAAAAAGAGATCTTCCTTAAGCGAAGTGAAATTGTCTGGCATCATCATCATCATCGTCGTTGTGGTCGTCCCAATTCTCTTTCCCACAACGTACATAGGGTGGAAGGGATCCAGACACAGAAAAGCTGGAAACTGTTAAGCAGAGCACCCAGTAAAGTTCTACCTCACATCCATTGAGTCATCGTTCAAACCTTCAACCCTCACAGCTCCAGCACACAGGTATAACAATCACCACAAAACTGCTTCATAATGCATACAAGATTGCGTAATTCCGTCGACTGCTAAATTACAGTAGGGGTGCACCACTTGCCATGCTCTTTTCATCTCCCGTTTGCTTTTTCCAGTTTGCTCTTCTCATGTCTTATTCTTCAGCAGTTTAGTGTTTGCTTTTTTCCCACTCTTTTCTGGGTTTTTACTTCGTTCTCTTCAGGTTACTTTCCTCCCTCTGTGTTCCCGTCCTTTTTTTCATTTTATAATGTTTCCCCCCCATTCCTTCCAGTTTTCGATATCTAACCTTTGTCATCTTTATTCCCTTCCCTGTTAGCATAGGAAAAGAAACAAAAGAAAAGATGAGAAGGGGAGAGAACGAAAGAATAAAGAGACGAACATATAAAGAAAGAAGGATATTGCTGAAAAACGAATGGGAAAGATAAGGAAGAGTTAAAAGGGAATAAACAGAAAAAAACAAAGACATGAAAAAGAAGTAAAAAATGAGAAAGTAAACGGGGAAGAAAGACAATTAAGAGAAAATGTATACATAGAAATTTATGAAACAGAGAAAAAGTAATGCAAGGAAAAGGGTGAAAGAAAGCAAACAGCAAAAAAGAAAATAAAAGAACGAAAAAGGAGATAGCAAGAAAGAGTGAAAGAAAAGGAATGAAGAAAAAAAAGATAAAAAGAGGAAAGAAAGAATAGCATTGTAAGAAAGACAAAAATGAACACTGAGCAAGTAAAGGAAGGAAAAATTTAATATATGTCAAGTGGATGGAAAATCGGAAAGAAAGAAAAGAAAATCAAGGAATGAAAAGGGAAGAAAAAACAGGATGAAAGAAATATTCCTAAGGATGTGAAAAAAGAGAGAAAATGGTGAATCAATGGATAAAAGGATTAATGACAGAAAAAAATGAAGAGAGGGAGGGAAAAAAACGTAAAGTTTGTGAAAGAACGGCTTAACAGCGAGAGAGAGAGAGAGAGAGAGAGAGAGAGAGAGAGAGAGAGAGAGAGAGAGAAACGGAGAAAACTGCCCAACAGTTCATGTAGAAGAAGAAATAAATGAAAAAAGAATGGCAGAAACGTAAACGGTAACAACATCGTACAGAATGATCGAAGCAAATGAAAAAGGAAGAAAAATACAAAACATGAAAAAACAAAGGAAAAATAAAGAAAAAAGTGAGAGGAAAAAAAATAATGAGTGAAAGAAAGGACAAACAGAGTAAAATTGTCACGAATCTGGAGTCTGTCCTCATGGAGCGTCAGAATCAGTCAGAGCACGTACGTACAGTACGTGAAAGATGGGAAGGAAAGAAAAAATAAGAAAGAATAAGCAGGAAAAACGGAAAACTGAAGAGATAAGGGGAGAAGAGGAAAAGAAAAAAACTGAAGAGAGAATAAATAAAGTACGAAAACTAAGTAACGGATAAAGAAATTTAGGTAAGATGTAAGAAGTAAACAGAAGAAACTAATGAAAGGCAGAAGGAATAAGTAAGTGAAAGACAGAAGTCAGAAAAAATACTCGGAAAAAGTCCACGAAAAGTCTCACGCGTCTGGAGTCTGTCTGCGTGGCATCAAAATCAATACGGATCAGGCCAGGAGGCAGCCAAAGGACGTGAGGGGAAGTGCAGGTTCATTTCTCTTTCGGAATCAATAACTGATATTGGTTGTTTTAGTATACTTCACTGTCTGTCACTGAATCTCTCACTGTTCCTTCCAGAATCCTAACTTCTGTGGTTTCTCAGAATCTCTCTTATTTGGTCTCTCAGAATCCCTCACTGTCTTAAAACTCTTCGCTGGCACTGTATCTTACATACACTATATTCCCAGTATATACGAGTTTTGTAGAATCTCTCTGGGGTCAGGTCTTTTACTGTACCAGAGTCTCTTAGTGTCGCAGGGTCTCTCAGAAACCATCACATCCATCGAGGCACTCACTACCATCAGGTCTTCCACTGCCATTGATTTTCTAACTGCTATCGAGTCTCTCAGATGCACACAGTTTCACGAGTCTCTCTCTCTCTCTCTCTATCTATCTATCTATCTATCTATCTGTCTATCTATCTTTGCTGTTAAGCATTTGACTGCCAATGGGCGTTTCACTGCCTTCGAGTTATCTCACTGTCCATAGGTTTCTCACAGCCATCGGCTCGCTCACTGTCATTAAGTGACTCGTCTCCATCTGATCTCTCACTGCAATCGGGTTTAACAACGATATTAGAGCATTCAGAATCATTCACTGCCTCTAAGGTCCTCAGAATCATTCACTGCTACTGGGTTGCTCATAATCATTTCCTGCCATTGGGTATCCCATAATCATCAATTGCCAGTAGGTTGCTCATAATCATTCAATGTCTTTGGGATACTCAGAAATATTCAGTGCCATTGGGTTGCTCAGAATCATTCACTGTCATAAGGTTGCCCAGAATAATAAAGTCAAAGAGTTGCTCAGAATCATTTACTGTAATTTGGTCTCTCAGAATTATTCTCTGCTGTCTGATCTCTCAGATTCATTCAATCCATTACTGTCCCTAGGAATCCTTCGCTGTCCCAGGGAAGAAGAAGCAGGATCAAACTGGTCCCTTAGAATCCCTCACTACGTAACTTCTTCATGACTGAAACTCCTGTCTTAATTTCTCTTCTTAGTAATACAATTAGCAGAGAAGAAGGAGCAAACAGAACAACACCCACCCACACCAGTTGGTTTTAATTTTCTTCTGTAAATTTGACCTGTGCGTGACAGAAATAAATGGAGAGAAATTGTGAATGAATAAATGATGACGCAGCCCTGAGGGGATATTCTCCCGCATTTGGTCTGATCAGCTAGTCAGGTCAGGTGCGTGTAAGGGGATGGGTCTGTTATGATGTGGCAGGGGTAAACCAGTTCTGCTGTCGGGCCCTGCTGAGGATGTCACTGATTGCATTGCGCAGTTGACCCTTGTGCGGTGTGGTGCGGTGAGGATCTGTCCGTTCTCCCCTTTGGGGCTAAGATGCGAATGAATGTGTTTGAATGGATGAGTAAATGGGGAGTGTGTCGTCCTGTCTCGGCTACCTCCCTTTCCTTGGGGGAAGCAGCCTAGGTATATAGATAGATAGATAGAAATTTGACCTTCGACCGATTGCTTTCAAAGTCGAATTACTTCGTCCTTACCTGACCGTCAACCCTTCCACTAACTTTAGTCCATATCTGATAAATACAGTACTGTACGCTGAAACAATGAGGGACTTTCAGAGTGTTGAGTCATTCCTAACTCGGTCCTACGCTAGTCCTTTGCTGGTTACCATGCTTGTACTAGTTGTGGATTATTTTTACTCCAGTGTCGAACTGTGAGATATATTAATGGCATATGCCATTGAAATTACTAAAGTATTACTTTGAAAAATCATAACAAATAGGAATGATCTCCTTAAACTGCATAATTTTAGGATTTATGATCGTGGACTCGATACCCAAATGTCAACGCTTTACAACTTCGCCTTGCATAAAGTCTATTTGGTGTAAAGGGCATTGTAGCTGATCTCTTATATATATACTAAGGCCTACCCATTATTTATTATTAACATCAGTTTTTGTACAGACAGTCCTTGTATTATCTGAAATTTAATATTTTGTCGATTGAAGCATTTAATATATTAAGGAGCTCGTGTATGCTCATTAAAGGGACAGTCCTGAATAGGAGAACAGCCCATGCTTGTTTGCCAAAGAAAATCATGTATGTTTCTCCTTTCAATTTATGGAAGGGATGGTAAAATAATTCATAAAACATGTGCCAAATGAAGATAATTTAAGACCTCATTTGAGCCTTTGAACGAGAAGGTGATGTCAGAAGCCAAACTTATGCAGTCCGATGATATAACTAGTTTTATTATTGCTACGAGATGATTTTACTCTTTCTAACACTCACATACTGGAAGGGGCTAATGAAGACTGTATCATCATCCAGCTCGGTCTCCCCTGAAGTGAACAATATCGTCGAAATAAAGAATAAGTTTATTTACATCCTCGGATGAAGGAAGTAGGTTAATCAAGTTCATTTAGCAGCACACGCTCCAGGCTAACTTGCAAATTGCCTTTTTTTCTTCATTGTATAAATCAAGGTACATCATCGGAATCAAACAGATACTTAACTTCAAACCTTGATTAATCGCCATATTGGTCTATTAGATGAACCGTATGCACGTCCACTTCCACGGAGAGCTAGCAAAAAAAGTGTGGCAATGAGCTATATTTTATCCCGTCTTCGGGACGGTCACCCATGACGTGTGGAAACAAATGTGAAGTGCCAGTATTTGGCAAATTAAAAAAAAAAAAAAATAGGGCAATGACAAGCTTCAAGATATCACTATTCTAACTCAGAAAGACGATACGAATGTATATTGAAAGCCACTTCCACTGAGCTCATTAATAATGTAACTAAATGACTGTGAAAAGGATTGCCGGATGGAAGACCAATGTACGCATATGCAAAAAAGCCTGTCATTCATGGGTGTGATATATATTTTTTCTTTTTATCTACGAGTGTTTTATTGGCTTTAATGGTCCATAATTTTCCTATTATAAGTTCACCCAGAAATTAGAATAGTCTATCTATCTATCTATTGCCAGACGCCTCAATCCCGTTTGGGATGGCCACAAACAAATCGCCTCCAAGTCGCCCTGTCCCCCGCCATTTCACTGCCCTGCTCCCAACTCACACCACCCTCTCTCACATACCTCTCCACCCCATCCCTCCATCTCATCCTCGGCCTCCCCCTCCCTCTTCCCCCCTCCACCTCACTCACATACACTCTCTTCGTCAGTCTTTCACCCTCCATCCTCTCCACATGGCCAAACCACCTCAGTGTGTTCCTCATAACGTTTCCTATCACATCCACATCCACACCACAACGCTTCTTTATATCCTCATTCGTCAGCCTGTCTCTCCATGTGACTCCACAGGCTCCTCTTAAATAACTCATTTCCACTCCTCTCACTCTCGACTTGTGTCCTTCCAACAACGTCCAAGCTTCACTTCCGTACGTTAGAGTTGGTATCACAATACTGTCATGTAGTAACTTTTTCACTTCCATGCTCACTTCCCTGTTTCTTATCACAGCTTTCAAGGAACCAGCAACCTTTCTTCCCTGCTGTACCCTTTCAAGTACTTCACCCTCCAAACCTCCATCCTTACTCATCACACTACCCAAGTACTTAAACGTACTCACATTTTCCAATTCCTCACCATCCAACCTCGCTGTACATTCACTGACTTCACCTTTTTCAAAGACCATCACTTTACTCTTCCCTACATTCACCTTTAGATTCCGTTTCTTACACACTCTCCCAAACTCATCCACCAAGCCTTGCAGCTCCCCTTCGTCCTCACTCAACAACACAGTATCATCTGCAAACAACAGTACAGGGAGTTTCCAAATACTATCCTCTCTCACCAGGGCCACTCCAACATCCACTACCCTACCTTGTACCTCTTTTATTACCCCATCCATTTACAGATTGAACAACCATGGAGACATGACACATCCCCGTTTCAACCCAACTTTCAAAGAGAAAAATTCACTTAATTCACCATCCACACGCACTGCAGCCTTAGCACCCTCGTACATACTCTTCACAGCATTCAACAACTTCCCATCTACTCCTTATATTCTTAACACTTTCCACAATCCTTGTCTATCCACCCTGTCAAATGCTTTCTCCAAATCCATGAAAGCCACATACAACTTCTTTCCCTTCTCTAGAAACTTTTCCACTAAAGATCTAAGAATGAATATCTGATCTACACAACCTCTTCCCTTCCTAAAGCCTCCCTCTTCTTCTCCAACTAATTTCTCTGTTCTTTCTCTAACTCTGTCAATAAGTATCCTACCATACACTTTTCCTATTATACTAAGAAGACAAATGCCCCTATGATTACCACACACTTCTTTTTTCCCTTTTCCTTTGTCTATCTATCTATCTATCTATCTATTGCCAGACGCCATAATCCCGTATGGGGTGGCCATTTGACTCTGAGTTATTTGTTTTACAGGGAGGGGCACTAACCCTCCACCAACCTACTTTGTACAAGAGAATAATTATACCTGACTTCCAATCCTCCGGGACTCTACCTTCCTCCCAGGCCAATCTGCATATCTTCCACATCCATTCTACTACTATCTCTCACCCATGCTTCAGCATTTCACCACACACTCCATCAATTCCTGGGGCTTTCCCCAATTTAACTTTCTTCATTGCTTCCACAACTTCTATCCTACTGATTTCTTCCTGTCTTCTCACCTTCCTCCTTCTCCCAGCCATTCCTCAGCCACTTATACTCGCATTACTTTCATCCTCTATGTTTAACAATTCCTTAAAGTGTTCGCTCCATCTGCTCACTTTTTCTCCCTTCTCCACTAGTAATCTACCATTTTTATCTTTCACTCCCCTGCTAACTTCACTTCCACCCTGTCTTACTCTTTTCACCTCTTTCCAGAACATTTTCTTACAGTCTCTCCACTTTACACTCAAATTCCTTCCAAATTCCTCATCCACTCTCTTCTTACTCTCTCTTACTAATCTTTTCACCTCGCTCTTTCTTTCTACATATAACTCTCTCTTCCGCCTCTCAACTTCTTCCACGCCCCTATTTCTCAACCATTCATTGTATGCTTTCTTCTTTTGTGCCACAGCCTGTTTCACCTCTTCAGCCCACCACGCTGTTCCTTGCACCCCCCTCCGTCTTCTCTTCCTTCCACACACCACATCACATGCTGCACACATTTGTTCTGTAAATATCCTACACACATCTTCCACGTCTCCCATCTGTTCCAATTCATATTTGTCCAATCGTTCCTCCACTTCACTCTTATACTCTGCCTTTTTCTCATCCTCTTGTAACCTTTCCACTCTCCTTGCAACTACTCCTTCGTCTCGTCTTTCCCTTCTTCTATTCCTCCATCTTACTTGAATTCTAATTCTGGCCACCACCAAATAGTTATAATACTTTTTCGGTTGTAGGACCGTGTTGTGCTCGCCAGGAAGGTAGCAAACGACACTCTGAAAGTCCCTCATTACAGTCAGCCACATCGTGCCTTGATTAACAAAGTCAGCTTTAACGCTCAGATTCTTGCGACTCGCCTTCCAGTACACCAGCAAATCAATAACATACCGCACGTCGGTATACTTGTCAACTATTTAATTCTGTTGTAACCTGTTAAGTTGGACCTTGTGTTACAAGGACTTACGGTTGTTTATCTTCAGCACAGGGTATGTGTGGTTTTGGACGTCCATTAATTCATATTAATGTGTCAATTTAAGCCTTACATGATAAACACATAATGTTTATGTTCCTGTCATTATTAAATAAACGAAACGAATCAGGGCTCGGCTTTAATGAACCACAAACTCTCTGCTTTAACAAAAATATGCCGACTTCTTGTCGCAACAGTGACACAGTGTTATTATGTATACGATTGACACAAATTCAGTCGTATAGATAATGGCACTGTGTCATTTTTGCGACAAAGTGTCGGAATATTTTCGTTAAAGCAGAGAGTTTGTGGATCGTCAGAGCCGAGCCCTGATTCGTTCATCCAATACTGACAGGAACATAAAACCATACTTGTTTATAAAGTAAGGCTTAAATTGCCACGTTAATATGAATTAATGGACGTCCAAAACCACACATAACTTGTGTTAACGATAAACAACCGAATGTCCCTGTAACATGAGGTCCTACTTGCAGTGGGTATGTCAACGGCTTACAACAGAATGAAATAGTTCGCAAATATACCAAAGTACTGTATGTTATTGATTTGTTGGTGCTTAATACAGAGGTGTATGATAACATGATCAATACCTGACGGATCGTTTCATCATAATCCTAGTCTATGTTAGTTAACAAAGGGTAGGAGTGGAAGACGAGAGGGTAGGAGAGGCATTTGGTGAAGACAGGAACCCAGAGAGAAAGGTGGTTGAGGTGGGGGCGAGAATGTACCGTATAAGAAAAGACATCATATCTTTCAACAAATGCTGTTAACTATACTATACCTATTTGTAACATTACAATATAGGACGCAAGTATATAAACATTAAAATATAATACACTGTAGGTCTTCTTTCATTTTCGTGCCCTTCTCACATGTTGTTGATAACAGCAGTCTTACACATTAAATACTTTTATATATTTACTCGTACTGGTTCTGATTGTCTATAAAAACAATATCATACATTGTAACATCATCAGCTTTGACCGTTCCACATCTATCCAACAACGTTTACACTGGGGTAGGAGTGGCGGGCGTGGGATGTTCGATCGCCTGGTCGCTCACGGGCCGCGACTACGGCTGCAAGGGGGGGGGGGGAGAAGTTAGTGCTTTCGGGTGTACATAGAATTGGTTGGTGTTAGCCCAAAAAATATACTACAGCCGACGCGACTGTGAATGTTAGGGTGTAATAAGCAAAGAAGTGTTTGAAGAGATCCTTAGCCGACGAGAAAATGGCCTTTGGTCAGTGATGCTGTGTAATGAGTTTCCATCTTTGTAACTGGATCTGTCCTTGGCATCATCATTAGCCTACCTGCTTGTCCATGAAAGTGTGAACTGATGCGCATTAATCTCCCTGTTTGTCTCTAGCATTTAACCATGATTTGTGTGTGCGTGCGTGCTTGCGCATGTGTGTGTGTGTGTGTGTGTGTGTGTGTGTGTGTGTGTGTGTGTGTGTGTGTGTGTGTGTGTGTGTGTGTGTGTTGCTACTTTTATCTTGAGATTACTTGAAGTCAAACAAATATAACCCAGATTTTTATTGGGCTATAGTGTGTTGTACTCGTTTTGATTTTTCCGCGATGAATTCACCAAAGATATTGTATTTCCTTTCCGTACGGAAAACAGTCATTATGTTTTTTGAATTAATATCATTAACTGACTGTATGAAGCAATGGCATACAATCGCTATGTAAAATTCACATCATTAATACGTATACCTGATTTAAAAAAAAAATACCCAGATGATTAATTTATTCTGCTGCTCATGTATTTTGTTAATGCAAACGTGTCTGACAGGCTAATGCATTTCCTATTTGGTGCTGTAAAGGGACGCATTCATGCTGTGGCTGCGATAAAACTGGAGGCTCCACTGCCTGGCTGTACAAACATCCCTCCTCTCCCTCCATATCCGCTAAAAAGATGATGCTGGACAGTAGGATGAAGACAGCGTCAACCTGCAGTTCACCAAGTTGTTCTTCAGATAAGTCTGGCTCCACAACTACAAAAACATCAAGTGGCTTTGTTGCATGAAGTTTCTTCTTTATCGTGATGCAAACAAGTTCGCAAGTGCATGCACATAAACAGTCAATGGAGAAAACTCTTTAAAAATGTATTACATTGTTCTACAATATAGAGACCGAAAAAGTTTTTTTTTTTTTTTTTAATGGAGTGTTCCGTTACTACCAAAAAAATCGCCGATAATCCTCTGCTTGGAACGTTTTGTCTTCCTTATTTCTCTTCCATCCGGAATGTCAGAGAGTCTCATACTATTTTGCTGAGTGCTTCATGTTGTCAGCATATAGAAATATTTAATGTAATACCTTCCATCACCACGGTCTGCAGGGAATTGTCTGTAAACTTTTGATAATGACAGTATAAGCACTTTCTTCTTTAAGGAATAGAATAATAGACCCAGTCAAGGAAATGTAGTGGTGACCTTTATACACTATTAAAACTCTAATCACCTGCACAAATACATGATACTAATTTCCTTTTAGTCTAATGACATATTTTATATTTAACCCGCGCCGTCCCGGCGACGTGAATTAACATCCGCACATGATGTGCACTCTTATCCCGGTGACGTGAATTAATGCGGCAACATTGCAAGGTCCCTAATTTGCACAATTTTCAATTTTTGCGAGTGATTTCGCAAGTGATTTTTGGCACGTATACACGGGACACCTTCCTCTATTCCTCTACAAGATGCCAAGCAGGGACAATGCCTTACACCACATAACCTCTCCCCCCCCCCTGCACACCATTGTCTCAGCAATTCACCTGTTACCAGTGACCTTGAAAATAAAGACATTCAGGGCCAGAGTGATTCCCCAATCGATGACAATGTGGAGGACAAAGTTTACATAGCATTAGAGGAAGAAACAGTCAGAAATGATGATCAGGTAATGTGGGAAAAAAAGGTCATGAATGGTGATGAGTTAGTGAGTGAAACAATGCTTATAAAGCCTATATTACTGTTTGAAAACCAATATACTCTTGTACTACATATAAATTCGTACCAAGTAAATAAATAAATACTGTTTATGAGTGGATAAAATAGTTACCCTCCCATAGAACTCGTTTTTTTTGGTGTCAGCCTGTTAGAAAACACAGTCAGGTAAGGAAGTACTTGTACCTAGATCGAGTATTTTAAACCTCAGATGAGCTATTTCTCTATGAATTTTCGATGTTTCTCACCAAAAGCGGATGTTTGAGCCAAAAAAAAAAAGTCCAAAAATGTCGGGACTGGGGCGTACCACTGCCCGGAAAACGTCAGGATGGGGCGGGTTAAACGCGAGGAACCGCGGTGTGTGTGTGTGTGTGTGTGTGTGTGTGTGTGTGTGTGTGTGTGTGTGTGTGTGTGTGTGTGTGTGTGAAAAATAACTTGAACAGTTGTTACAGGATTTTAACCAAACTTCGTTAGCTAATTGGTGGCGTGAAAGCCCGTGGAGAAATCTGTTGCTTTTTTAGAACAAGGCCAAGGCCACAGCGCTAGGTCAAGCATTGACCCAGCAAAACCAACTTCATCAGTGGTTGTCCACTTTTGATCAACCTGAGGGAAGGGTTTAGGATAAGGCAAAAATGAGGAGATTCAGTTTTATGAAAACTCAGCCAACGGTCAAAACCAGTAATGTACCCGATTATGCGCAAGTTAACGAAACGACTCAAACAGTTTTAGTCCAATATTAACGAAACGTGGTGGAATGGTTGAGGGCTGGCCAGGGAGTAAATCCTTTTTTCTTTTTCAAATTTTTTTTTTTTTTTATTTTTTTACGATGATATAGGAGTCAATGTCACAGGGCAAGGTCAACTTTAAACATTTTTATTATATTTAGATCAGGTCTGTATAATGGTTGAGAATGAGACGATTAAAAGGACTGAGAACAATCAGTCACAGATGAAGGTCACAAGAGGGATGAAACGCTAAGGTAACAAGATAAGATCCTCCCAAATAGTTCTAGTCTTATTTAAACCAAACTTAGTGAAAGGGTTAAGGGTCAAGTAAAAACAAAGACATTATTTTTTTAACAATAGGTCAAAGAACAAGGTCACAAGGCAAGACAATCGTTCTACCCGTGTCTCTGAGTGTAAAGGAAATATTTACAACAGTTTTTATCTTATTTGGATCAAACTTGGTGGATGAGCTGAGGATCACGCAAAAGGACTTACTATTTCCGAGACCAATGGGTCAAGAGTCAAGGTCACGTTGCACGTATAATTTAAACGGTGTGTATCCAATACTGACAAAACTTTGCGACTGGATTCTGGTTATAACATGGATTAAGAGACTGAGTTTTAAGAACAATCAAAGATCATGGCAACAGGAAAAGGGTAAAGATCAAGGTCACTGGGCACAGTCAACTGCAGACATTTCTAATCTGATTTGCTCCAAAGTACCTGGATGAGTTAACGGTTGGGTAAGAGCTAAGGAATTCAAGTTTGATAGTAATCGTTCGAAGGTCAAGTCACAGGGCAAAGTCAAATATTCCACCCTTGGACTAGTTGGTGGTCGCGGCTGTTGCACTCTCTGATTCCTCCTTGTTAACCTTGCATTCTCTACTCGATTTTATTCACCTTAGAATCGACTTTTCAAACTTGACGGGTTAGATACAACATTCAGAGTGACCTTCATTACTACACCCTTCCCAAGATGAGTAAGGGTGCCTGTGGTCTGATTAAAAATATAAAAAATGTCATATGACTGATGGGGTTAATTATTTAAAGTGCTCTAGCTCTGGTCACCACTATTATTTCTGTCTTACACACAACACGCACAATTAATTCTGAATCTCAGTACAAACCTTTCACTAGGTCAGATACGAGTATTGTGGCAATATTGTACTGGCCAACAAGAGACGACTTTAATTTTCGCTGGAATGGTTTCTTATGTTTTAAAGAATCTACATACTTTAGATTGATCTTTTTACAAAGCAGGAAATCTTAGCGGCGTCATTTTGTCCATTAACTGGAGAGTTTAATTATTACAGCGACTTATCATGGTGTAAGGGTAAATCATTTCACTTCGGTAACGTATTTTTCTTTTTATTTCTCCTACCTTCAGATACTTTTGCTCAGCTTAGGAGATACTTGTCGAACCTATATTATTCCGGTGAGTAGGCAATATCTTTCCCAATTTAGGATAAAAATGTACAAAAAGCATGAAAAAAATAGTCAAAGAAAGTCACAGTATTAAAGAGCTACTGTAAGGGGTTATGGCTGTTAGGGGAGGCGGTGGCCGAATCAGTAGAGAGATGGCCCGCAGTCCTGATGGCCCCAGGTTCGAATCCCCGCTGGGGCTGGGAACGGTTCAATGATTTGAATTTCATGTTCTACCAGAAGACCCGCCGACATGTAAAAATACCCCCGCTAATACCAATACACCAGTCCGGTATGAGACAGCCTTAGCATGTATTCAGTATGGACGGTGAGTCTTAGCGCCGAAGTGGTGACATGTAAAGGTGTATGGACGTAGGAGGACTGCTGGGCCTTGATAATGGGCTGTGAAGCCTATGCCCAGAATCGGACACATAAAAAAAAATACATATATGTTGAGCAAATCGGTATGGAAGAGATATTAAGAAACCACCAACGCCGCTTACAGTGAGAACCATGGGAGTGGCTTCTCATGCGATTAGGTTTATGGTGCTGCAGCTGTAACCACAATAACGCTACGTATCTTTAACGATCAACACGCAATATATACGAGTACATACACGCAATCTAACTTGTGTCCTGTTGGCCTGTGGTGGTGCCTGACTTTACCACAAATTACTCTGTATTGACACAATAACACTATGCAGAAACGGCACGCAGAATACTATACACGACAGTTTAAAAATCAGAATTATGGAACACAAACAGTATTGAATATCGGTAGCAAATTATTGGCTGTATGTAGTCGACATTTCGTAAACCACTTCCTATGCCATATATTTTGCCAATTGCATATCAACATTCTCAAACTCCATAAACGCTCTCCCAACTTAGTACTAAGGATATATAGGTCATATACGAGAGAATATCAGGGTGTAATATGTTTTCATAAAAAACAGCTCAAGCTTTTGGCTGATCCTCGACCCTTTCACATTATTTTTCTAAATTAGAAAAACAGCTTTAAATATTTTTTTTTTTCCCCCCACTGGCACACAAGGGTCGAACTTTGACATTGCTCTGTGACCCTTACTTTTGACCAATTGATCTTGAAAACACGCCCTTCATTGTTGCTGTATCGTCAACCCGTCCACCATGTTCGATTTAATTTGCATTAGAAACTGATTACGTTGGCCTAGTTGGGTCAAGCTGACTTAGCCTTGTGACCCTAACCTTCGACTTAATGCTCTAAAAAAAAAAATCGCTAAATCTTTCCACCAAGTTTGATCAAAATCAACTCAAAACAAAGTTATTTTGTTCACACACACACACACACACACACACACACACACACACACACACACACACACACACACACACACACACACACACACACACACACACACACACACACAATGCTGAACAAAACTTTACCCAGCTCGCGGTTTCAGCGTGCGTGGTCGTAAAAATACACTACGGGATTAAAGGGGTCAATTAGAACATTTCTCCAGGTAACCAGAACATAAAGAAAACATAAAAGTAAACACGCACAGTGCCCATACAGTTGGCTTCTTAAGAAACAGGAAAATACGACAGTAATATTTTGTCCATTAATGCACATGCTACCAGCATATTCATTTGGCTACCCGAGACTACTAATGTACCACTGTCACGACACCATTAGTTTAATTAACTGATACTAGTACCAAACATAATTCATAAGTAACCAAATCTGCTCAGATAATATGGACAGTGACATTACTATAAAGAAATTTGCCAGAGAGGTACGAAAACTGCTAGAATATATTTGAAACGCGGTAAAGATTGAAAATAATACAATAATATAATATGATTTTAAAAAGTCTATACAACATCACTTGGAAATGTACTATACTCATCAAAGAAATATAACCCGCTAAGAAAATTGTCACTCAATGGAAACAAATATATGTGAATCTTGGTACAATACTTGTCACCACCTCAAATGCCTTCTCTCTCCCCACATACATCCTATCCTCCATACCAAAAAGTTCCCAACCTCAAACATCCTTCCACCATCAAAATTCCTAATTTTTCTCCTTATTTTCCTTATTTCTACCCACGTTTGCGCTTGTGATGACATACTGTTACACTAACACAGACGGACAAGCCGGAAAACAAAGGAATCCATACAGATAAACAGTCAGTATATGAATTGATCCACTAACCGCCAAGTAGATTCTTTTCAACCAGACCAAAGAGCCAAAAACACACCTTACACAACTGGATTCACTTACTTTTACCCTGTTAGGAAGTTCACGATTTTAGAGCTGTCAGCTGCTACCAGTGCGTGTATCTTTACTGTGCAGCTTGAGGAGTCTTTCACACCAAACCCAGGGTCAAAACTCGTGAGAGCTGGCTGGTGGCAAGTAAAATCATATGAAGTCATCTAAATTAAAAAATATATAAGTCATCCCCGGAGGTTGGAGGGAGGGGACCAAGATGGTTCTTCAACCCTCATGTCTTGAGAGGCTTTACAATAGCGAGTAAAGGTGTCTGGCGTTAGCAAGAGGAAAATTAATTAGTTGTACCTGAAACTTTCAGTTGACTATATCTAGGTTGCTTAACAGAGAACATTTATGGTTAGAATATCATGTATTCAATATGAGAAAAACAATTGCTTATTGAGCATAGCGCCCAGTATTTCATTAACTTTTCAGCATTCACCGTGATCAAGGCTGAAACTGTAAGTGTAAAGTTTTTTTTTATTTGGATTTAAACTTCCATTTTCCTGAACTGAAAACAAACACGTTCGTCTGTAGCCTACTTGCGTTGTGATGATATACATGACAGTCGTCAGAACTATTATCCGGCAAACCATAAAAACTGTTCTAAACCGGGCTCAGTAGACAGGCTGGTAAAGTGAACGTCAAAGGCGGGGTAACAGAGACGCCAATACTGTATAAGACTACCCTGACATGTATTCAGCGCGGAGGGAGGATGTTGGTACCGAAGTGTTGGAAAGTGATGGTGTATAGTAAGTAGAACAGCTAGGCCTCAGGGAACGGGCCGTTAAGTCAGTTCCCAAAGTCTGACACATAAAAAAAAAAAAATGACCAGGTGAGCGAAACGGAGCTGGTGAAGTGGTAAGAGGGCCCGAGATGGGGGTGGGTCTTGATGGACAGTACTGGGAATGGAAACATCTTTCTTAAAAGTTCGATGTGTGGAGTTAGAAATAAAGTGGGGTGGGTCAAAAGGGGTGGGCGGGGTAGATGAGGATGCTGGTGGTGAAGCAAGACGGAACGAACCCACTCTGTAGTGATAAATATTGTATGAGTATGAGGGGAAGACTTGGTGGTGAGGAGAGATTTCTCATACCAATGTTTGGGACAGTAAAACGAGAGTGGGTTGGGTGGAGAGGAGTGGGCGTCGTGGGTAGTGGTGGCGAGGGGTGCAGCAAGGCAGGGTTAATTATATATTCCTTATGAAAATGGATGTTGTTGGTTACCTATCATAAGCTTGACGATGGTATATTTCATAACGTTCTCCCACCAAAACAATAAGACGATTTAAAGAGTTAGTAGGATACACTCCTCTTTCACATTCCTGTCGTCTTATTATGCACAAAGAAACAAACCACACACAGGAATACTGGCTGTGTATGCAATGAGGTGGTGTGGATACACGTCAAGCTTTCAGGAATATTCATGACTGTATGTTCACAATAATGTTGCTCCATGTCAGTTAATATTTCCAAACTGCCACTCGTTTCACGTGGGCTAGACTGTTCGAGACTATTACAGCATGGAGGCGTATCCACAGATGACACGAATTCATATTCCAGCTTATAAATAGCCAGTGAGTACAGTCAGCAAAAAAAGTATCTTATCATTTTCCCTGGCTAACATTCTGAGGAAGGGACGAAGGATTGGGTCACCAGGTAATGTTAGTGCAAATATTGTCCTTGATATTTTGGGGTACTTGAAATTACATAAAGAATTACGATACAAAATATTTTATAGCTTTAGGTAACGTCTCAACCCCAACAGCCTGAGGACGTCTGATTTATTACATTTTTGTTGTCTCCATATAAATTAATTCAGCCGAATTGAACCTTTTCAAACTGGAAAAGTTAGACCCTGCTTTCACCAATAACATAATTCCTAATGAGCTTTTTTGAAATGAATAAATCGTCTGGGAAAAAACAAGATTAAAGTACTAATGTCACTGTTCTGATGGGTTCATAAATACACATGTAGAAATGTTCGCTTGTTCATTACGTATTCATTGAACCTCAGGCATGCTGTATATCTATCTATCTATATCTATCTATCTATATCTATATCTATATCTATATCTATATATATATATATATATATATATATATATATATATATATATATATATATATATATATATATATATATTAGCACAAGGCACATGAACTATTTTTGGAGCCGATTATTCCTTTGTATTCCTATTTCATGAGATCAAAGAATGGCGATATTTGTTATGCACCTAAGAATAATAAAAATAGTAAAGCACTTTGTGCTGTAATTGCTGTAATGCCGCCCAAGGACAGCTCGACCTCTCAGTCCTGCAGTACTTGAGTTTTATTGAAAACATGGACAAAAGAATTCTTGGCACACGATTCTCCTTTCTGTATACACATATGCATCATGTAAGTATGGTTTATGTTTGTATTTATGTATGGTACTATGTTAAAATCTCTGTATTTATTGCATGTATTTGAGGTTGGCCGATACCTTTGATAAATAAAATCGTGCATTGATGGTAAGAAAAAAATGGACAGGGTGTCATCGTAGTGAAACCAGTATAAGATGCAACAAATAACCACGAATCTGCAGGACACAAGAAGACAATAAATAAATAAAAAATAAGTAGGAATGCATACAGCTATACCAATCCCTTCAGTAGGATTACGTTATTTTCATTTTTTTTCTTTTTTGACAACTACCGAAACATTCTGTTCATCTTATGGAATATCTCGTTCTGATGGGAATGTAAGCACGTATCATTAATCTTTTTTAAGTAATCTTGCTATCTCCAGACAGTGTTCTTAAGCGCAGGGGAGACAGACCTCTTGTGGAAAGTCAACCCCTTCACCACCACCAGAACATCTTTTGTTTTCTATTGTTTTCACTCGCTTTTGTCTGTTTGTTTGCTTGTTTGTCTGTCTGTCCCTTCGTCCGTCTGTCTGTCTGTCCGTTTGTTAACAACTTTACACAAAAACTGCTGGTATGATTTTGACTAAAATTTCAGGAGTGAGGGGCAATGACATTTTGATCACCTGTTTAAATTTTGGGCCAAATTGGGCCAAGGCCCAGGCTGTAGGCCGCCAAAATGTTAGAAAAAAAAAAGAAAAAAGAAAAAAGAAAAGAGAAAAAACAAGAACTAGTAAAAATAGTTTTTTTTTTTTTTCGCCATAACTCCTTTCAAATTCGTCATATCGAAATGAAACCAAAACCTAAAGATGCATCTTTCAAATCTGCATCCTATGACATGTCTCATTACATCAGGGGGGTCACCCCCCGTTATCGGTAGGGGGGTCAGTGTCAGGTGGGTCGGGCCTAATATATCAAATGAGCATAAAATCGTCGGTTTTCACCTGATTTACTTCAAATTTGATATGTAATATCTTTGACTAGATATCCTGTTGTGTTTATTCGTGAGTACTAAAATGACTGCCTGGGACGTGTTTGTTGTGCCTTGGCACCGCTTCTTGTTTATTTGTTCTATCTATCGTCGGGCAATTATATACAGCTTTGTGGATCCCCTTCGTTCAGAACGGGTTGATAAAGACTATAGCTAACCCATCGAATTCCAAATGCCTCTCCAAAGTTGACAGAAGCAGTCTAGGGAGAGCAAGAGAATACGCCATCGTGTGGAACATACTGTACTGGGGGAGTCGATGAAAACATTAGCTCCCTGTACACCTGGGGAAAACAAGGAGGGTAGGGGATGCAAAGGAAAAGCGTTCGTCGACCGTGTACCTGAGTTTAAGTTAGCCGAGTCATCAGAAGAACAGGTAAGATTAAATAACTTTTTGTCATGTTTAGACCTAAGAAGACCAGATCAGGAGTTTTTCAATCTGTTTAGCTTTTTTCAGGTTACTAGAGGCTAGTTAGGTCTCTTTAAGTCAATAAAGGTCAATTCAGGTCGTAGACAGCGTGTCCCCAAAGCATCCATGTCGCTGCAGTGATATGTGAGATGTGACAGTTCAGGTTTTTCATCCTTTTAGTTCTTAAGAGTGCTTTAAATCGATTCAGATCAATACTGAGAGCTTCCTGTCATGCACCTAAAGCTGTTTCCCAAATATGATGAGGTACAGAAAAAACGTTGATTCGGGTTCTTCAGAACTAGGAGAGGTGGGTGAATTAGACAAATATGAGTAGGCGGATTGGCTTGACATGAAACTGGATTGTGGGGCACGGTGAGCTGTATGTCCTATGAATATGGGCAATATAGGGCAACTGGTAGTAATATTGGGTGTTGAGAAAAGACTACGAGGTCTGTAATATGAAAATAGGTGTGCAGGGATACAGGAAAGGTTCCAGACAGGGGTGAGGGAGCAAGAAATGGGTTGACTGTGCAGAGGCAAATGGGTGGGGTGGATAGGACGGCTTATTATGATGGTGCTCGGTAATGGTTCAGAAGAGGATGAGCACAACCTGTAAAAATGTCGTAAATTACAGGCGGCGTTCGTGGTGGAAACACATTTCTCTTAAAAGTTTGATGAGTGTGTGGGTGGGAGGGGGCAGGGGTAGAATAATGATAGGGTGGGTGGAGAGTGGTAGGCAAGATGGGTGGCTGTGTTCGCGAGTGGTGGGGCAGGGCGGGGTTAGACAACAGCAGCAAGAAAGGAAGCCCGTGAGACTGTGTACGTCTGCCATGTGACGACACAAATGAAAAAAAAAAAAACTAAATTCGATCACATGTATAACATGCATACAAAATTACAACCACACGGCATTTTTTGGATGGGTGGAGGTTAATATTTTCTCTCTGACTTCTTAAAGCTATAGTTTGCATGAGACCTGAATAAGACGTCTGGGAAGTGAATCATGCTAAAACTTAAAAGTCAGTAATTAGTCTGCCTCGGGCGGGCAGTATATCCCCTTTTCAACGAGGGTGTCGTTGGAACAGGCGCTATTTCTCGCAGACCAAACCCGTAATGGTCACACGGTAAGTACAATATAGCGAGTGAGGTAAATCTCACCACAGTATCTCGTTATCACCTGGCGTAGCACGGGTAAGTTACCCCGTTACTCTGTGCATAAACAAGCTGCTAGTGTATTGAGGCAGCACTACATGCAAAGAGGTCACTTGTCTCACTTTAGATAACCATGGTGGTGGTGGTATAGTGGAGAGAGCAGGTGGGTCACTTATCGCCTTCTCTTGAACTACTAATACCTCCCTGCTGACAAAACTCACGCGTGATCGATGCCATGTTGAGGAAGGGAAATCTTTTCTCATCTGTCACGAGACCCACCAATATGTCAGAACACCCTGCTAATATCATCACACCATTCCTGAATTAACCATCCTTATCTTTAATTCAGTATGGACGGTGAGAACAAGTGTCAAAACGATGACATGTGAAGCTGAGTCACCTAGAAGGGCCTTAAACGATGCTCACGATTGGAAATCTATCTATGTATCAATCCATATATATATATACCGGTATATATGTATAATTTGTCCTATTCTGTTCTAGATTAATTCAGTGAAAACTGGTCTTGAGCCTTGGCCTTTTTTTTTTTTTTTTTTCCGAATATGGCTCAGTCTTCTTTGATCCTGGCTTAGGCAATCAATCCAAATAATTCCTAAACTACTTTGTTTCATGCAGTGACCTAATGTCATGGACTTCAAAACAATATCCAATAACATTTTAATCGTGTAAGGCCATATGGATTTATATTCACGGGAAAATGTCAGTTTATGATTAGTTAAGGCTGACGGGGGACAGGGGTTGGGGTACTGCCAAACAAGAATGTTAAAACTCACACTTTCCCTAATGTTTATCTTATGTGACTGCATTATCAGCAAAGGCTTTTTTCACGTGCCCCTGTGTATGACTTAAGAAGCGAGTTCGTGTCATCTTTTTATATTCGTTTTCCGGTTGTATCTCAGAAATTTTTGAGTATTGTGTAAGGATGTTCACCCCCATGATCTCGTTTAAAGGCTGCTCTGTAGTTGAATGATGTATTTTCAGTATCGTTCTGCTCTATTAAATGTAAAGCACATACTGTATGTCCAGCCATTATCAGGGCACAGAATGAGACACACAGACAAAGTAATGCAGCCCTACAAAATCACAGCAGCAAAAATCAGGCACCTCCAGGAATCACTATCACATTTTGCAATTGATCATGGAAGTTTCCGCTCACGCTGCCCTCCTCCCTTCACACGTACAATCGTCAAACTTTCCACCTGGGCCACCTAGCCGCGAGAGGTAGGTAACGGATGCTGGCAACAGTGTATCCGTTTGTCCGTGTGTACATGCTCGACGAAAGTTCGCATCATCATTCTCTTCGTCCGTAGTGAACATCCGTCAGAGTCAGAGTTTATCCCATAGGTGACTGGGTACTGAGTTGGGTGGGGAGAGAAATGTCTCAGGAGTAAGGCAGCTCTCCCATCGGCTCAGCCAGTTGCATGAAACTGGTCGCACGGAAAATTGTTGTGCCACAGGTCGCGTTGACCAAGGCCAAATAAATATGACTATATTAATTTTATAACAAGGTAATATATTTTATATTATGATATAAATACATAGTGTTATATATAATACAACAATGTATACCATATTATACTGTACTAATTTGGCCTTGGCCCGTGCAGCCTGTTGCACGCAACAGTTTGTGGAGGAGGGATGAGGAGTATGTCGGGAGAAGGACGCTGGAAATGGAGTTGCCAGGCAGGAGAAAGAGAGGAAGGCCAAAGAGAAGGTTTAAGGATGTAGTGAAGGAGGACATGCGGGTGGTAGGTGTAAGAGCAGAAGATGCAGAAGACAGAATAAGATGGAGACGGGTGATCCGCTATGGCGACCCCGAGGGGAAGAGCCGAAAGAAGAGGAGGTTTCCTGCAACTGATCAAGCCGGTGGGAGAGCTGCTTAAGGGGAGTTTGGCATAGGGCGGGCGCCTGACTGGAGAGAGGGGTTACGTTTTTCATACGGCCAGTGATAATAGTTGCGGAACTAGTTTTTGAGATCCATTAGCATTCAACTAAATATTTGCATTCTTAACAATACTAAACATTTTATTTTCTGTGTTGTTTTTACACAGTTACCATAACGTTAATGCACTACTGTATATACTGGAATCGCTCCAAGCCTTTCTCTCACTCTCTCCTTCTATCAGTAATTCCATTTCATAAGGTTATCACTTGATACCATTATCAGTATACTGTAGGTTGAAGAGGAATACATTTACCTAACATCTACGTCCAGTTACAAGTAAGATTACCTGCCATACTCACATCATGAATGACACTGACCAAAAAACATTAGGATGATGTTCTGACACTGTTAACGGTTGCTTACTTCCTCGTTGGTAGTACTTCAGGTAGATGTATTTATGTGTTCTATGGTGCACCATGAAGAGGTAGGAGGTTAAAATACTGTCATCTCAACAGGAATAGACTTTACGCATACTCTTGTCGAATGTGGCTATTATATTAGCTATGATAATGACTTATCGTATTACATTTCATACGACTATGGTCATTACAGCACAGCTTTATAGTCCATTCATTTAACGAATGACTGAATTACACATTAAAAGGAAAATTGATTGTGAGCGGTGCCGTTATGTGTGAGATCACACATATACACGCTCATCGATTATTCACCGAACAACATTATCTCACATTACAGCAAGATGAAGACACCACCTCTCCAACGCAGTATGCAAAAGCTTCCAGTTATTTTATGCACAACTGCTATTGATTCATGAAGTGTTGGGACATTTATAACACCATTACCTGTGATATTATTTATGTGATTAGTAAATGCAACATAACGAACATGAAATTATCATTACAGGCTGGAACACTGATTTTTTGTTGTTTATCCCACGAACCTTGGCGCTTTATCGACAGTCAACTCATGACTAGCTGACTCGAGGCAGTATTCGGATTTCAACCTCCGACATCTGCAGTTCCTATCTCTTCTACACAGTTTAAATTAATATCCGCCCAATGAGTAATTTTGTAACGATTAATGACCTAACTTATCTAATCATGTCTCGGATCAAGAATGGTATTTTAATAGGTTTAATCGAGACCGGCCAATAACCGGCGAAATGCAAAACGAAGTCACACACTGGCATCTAATTTCTACCGTCAGGGCCGATCACACGACGGTTCTCCCTCTCAATATTCAGTAGACAATTTTTAGCCATGGGTTTATTATGTAATAACGAAAAAGATACGTTTATTAATATGTGATATATGTAAAGATGCTGTCTTTTAGATTAAATTACTGTTTTCAATACTTGCATTATCCAATACTTTCAAGAAGTTCCTTGGAAATTCTATCGGCTAAAAATTGTTGGCTGGATATTGGAATGAACTCTGAGGTTCACCACGGAAGACGGGTCTTGATGATCCGAACTTTCGTCGAACATGTACACACTGGCAAACAAATGCACTGTTGCCAGCACCCGTTACCCACCTCTCGCCGCTAGATGACCCAGTTGGATATTGTGGCGACTGTACATTTCGCCCCCGGATGATATATTACCTCAGCCAATGAAGCTGGAGGAGGTTATGTATTTACCTATGTCTATTTCGTTGTTTCTCCACACGATATCTCCAAAAGTTCTCAATGAAGTTCAATGAAATTTCGTGGAAGGGTGGGTCATGGGTCAAGAAAGAATTGAATAAATTTTGGGGTGGATCCGAATCCGAATCCTGCAGTGGCATCGGCGATAGCATGCGACCCCTGAGTGCTTTCTAGTTTCATGTGCATTACCTGGGGCACTCTTTGTTACTGTCTTAACTGCCTACACACACACACACACACACACACAAAGTTAAAAAAGGGACAAAGGTAGTATGCAGGTTGATGATTTCAACCAGGAACTGATGGAAATGGAGACACATAATAAGCTGGTAGAACGAGTGCACAGATTAGAGAAGGTATTCATGAGTGAAATAGATGAAATTAAGAAGCAGTTGCACATGCAGAAAGAAGAAAATGAAAAGTTAGTAATGGAGATTAATAAGAAAGACACAACAACAGATGAATTATCAGTTGAGGTGGGTACATTTAGAAGGAAGATTAGTGAAATGGCAATCACAGTTGTCAACCATGAGAGTATTATGGAAGAGTTCAGAAATGATACAGAGACTATAAGGCAGGCATGCACTCTGAGAGATCACAGCAGTGATACTGAGCAGAAGATAACCCAGGTAAAGGAAGCGATGCAGTCACAAAAATGATGTAGAAACCACATATGAAGAAATGGTGAAAGTAAAGACTTAGAAACAAGAGTTGAAAAAAAGAGAATTAGAAAGGAAGTGAAGAAAATAATCCAAAACAATCCAAAATTGGTCAAAGATTCAGCAGACATCAACAAATCTAGAGTAATCACTTGTATCGAGGAGGAAGAAATAAAAAACAAGATTTCGAGAGACAAAAAGGAGATAGCAAATTTAGTGAATAAATTGAAGGAAGTGTCAGAGCAAATCTGTAGTAAAAACACAGAGGAACACAAAAGGCTAGGGAAATATTAGAGAAATAAATCAAAGCCCTGAAAGTAACCTTCCAGAGTGTAAACACTGGAGGAAATACTGAAAAATGCAAACAAACTTATGGAAAAAGAGGACTTCAAAAATATATGGATAAAAAGATGCCAGACTCAAGAGGAACTTGGAGGAGGCAAGAACAAAGAATGAGGGAAGATCAGAGGAAGAGAACAACACATTTTTTTACAAAGCAATTGGACTGTAGGTTCGAAAGTGGTACATAAACAGGAGGGAATAAAGAGGAGAAAGGTAGTAGACTCAAGTCATGACAAGTATGTAAACAAGATTATTAAGTTGATGTACTCTGATGTAGATGGAATGGTATCCAAATTATTAGAGATGGATGATTATATCAAAGAAAAGGAACCACATACTGTTTGCCTAACTGAAACAAAATTAACACCAAAGATATCAAACGATACACTAAACCTAGAGGAATACAATATATGGAGAAGAGATAGGAACTTAAAAAAAGAAGTAGGAATTATAATATTAACAAAGAAAAATCTGCAAGTCAAAGAAATAGAACTGGATGTACCCTCACAGGTAGAACTGATCGCAGTAGAGATTAGTACGTCTGAAGGGAAAGTAATTATGGCAAATTTATACATGCCACCCAAATCAAACATATGGGAAAAAGGCGAATATGAAGACCTGGCAGAGAAAACAATTCAAAGTTCAAGAGCAATACTACATAGAATGGCAGAGAAATCTGACAGAATTATACTAACTGGAGATTTCAATACAAATATAAATTGAAATACTCTAGATATAAAAAGCCAGGAAAGCTGTTGGGACCACAAGCTCCTAGACCTTGTGCAGGAGTTTTTCCAAATACAACATGTAAAAGAAAGCACCACGAAAAGAAGACTTGACATACCATCAGTACTAGATCTTATATTTACTAGGCAAGCAAATGATATTGACAATATAATGAATCACCCTCCATTCGGCAAAAGTGACCAAGCAGTATTAAATTACAACTTCAGGAGTGCATATGGCATAGGTATTAGTAATGAAAGTTACAAATAGAGCCCAACTACAAGAACAGGAACTATCATCCATCCATTGCCAGACGCCATGTATCCCAAATGGGGTGGCCAATGGCTTAGAGTTAATTGTTTTACAGGGAGGGGCACTAATCCTCCACCAACCCACTTGACGTAGGGATGCCAACAGCATCTGGTGTTCCCAGGCGGTCACCCATCCAAGTACTAACCAGACCCAACGTTGCTTAACTTCGCTGATCGGATGGGAAGCGGTGTACTCAACGTGGCATGGCCGTTGGCAAAAATTCTCAGAAACAAATTGGGAAAAAGAACATAGAGGACAAGATTTAAATGTTATATATAGAAAATTCTGTCAACTTTATGAAATAGGAGTCCAGAAGTACATCCCACAGCACAAAGAAGCAAAAAAGATAATAAAGAAATGATTTAATATGGAATGTAAAAAATCAAAAGAAAAAAGGGATTTGTTGTGAACAGATACAGAAGAAACAATAGTGAAAGGGCATATAACAACTATAAACAGGCAAGAAATGATTATACAAGAATAAGGAGGGAAGCCCAAAAACAATTTGAGGAGGACATCATAATAAAAGTAGTGATCAACCGAAGCTATTTTACAGCTACATCCGAACCAAACCAAAGTAAAAGATAAAATACAATCCATTACAGATGGGGGGATCACCTACACACAAGAGAAGGGTATTTGTGAAACATTAAATAACAATTTCCAATCAGATTTTACAGAAGAAAATAATTTTGAGAGGGATGATATGGAACATGCATGCCCACAAATACAAATATCAGAAAAAGAAATACAGGAGGAGTTAAGTAAATTAGACAAAGGAAAAGCAAATGGTTCTGATGAAATTTCATTTGGGTGCTACATGAATGTCCAAAGGAGCTAAGTAAACCATTATTTATAATTTTCATGGAATCCTTGGGACAAGGTAAACTACCCGATATTTGGAAGAAAGCAAACATTTTTCCCTTATTCAAGAAAGGGAATAGACAAAATCCACTCAACTATCGACTAGTATCACTAACCAGTGTTGTAAGCACGGTATTAGAAAAGCTGATAAGAAAAGTTTGGGTAAACCATCTAGAAGAACACAATATGATAACAGAAAGACAGTTTGGTTTCAGAAAAGGGAAAAACATGTTACTAATTGGTTGAACTACTATGATAGAGTAACAGAAACATTACAGAACAGAGAAGGATGGGTGGACAGTATCTATCTAGATATCAAGAAAGCATTTGACAGAGAACCTCACCAAAGACTTTTATGGAAACTGTACCATCACGGTAGAATCAGAGGCAAACTGTATTGTTGGATGCAAGATTTTCTCAAAGAAAGAGAAATGAGAACAGTACTAAGGGGAAATTATTCATCATGGAGGGAAGTGACTAGCAAAGTTCCACAGGGCTCAGTGCTGGCACCACTTATGTTTTTAGTGTATATTAATGATATAGACAGTAACACTGGAAATGAAAGCTATATAAATATGTTTGCTGATGATGCAAAAATACAAAGGAGAATTACTAACACAGACTCTTGTAAAGAGCTACAAGAAGAATTAAATAAACTTCATGAATGGAACAATACATGGCAAATGGAATTCAATGTGGACAAGTGTCATGTAATCTAGTTTGGTAAAAGTGGAAAAACACCTGTTTGGAATTATAAGTTAGGAAATAAAACCCTGCACACATCAGAAAGAGAGAAGGACCTACTGTAGGTGTGATTATCAATAGCAGACTATCTCCTGCTGACTACATCAGTGAGAAGGTACGGAACATGTATACACTGCTTGCAAATATGAGAACAGCATTCACATACATAAATGAAGACATGCTAAGAAAGATAATAACATCATTCATCAGACCAACCCTGGAGTATGCGTCAGTAGTCTGGCGTCCTCATCTCAAAAAAACACATAGATAAGATTGAAAAAGCTCAAAGGGCCCGTACAAGATGAGTACCAAGCTTATAGGATCTAAGCTACGAAGAAAGACAAGAAAAACTGAATCTACCTACACTACAGGAGAGAAGGGAAAGATGAGACATGATTACGCTATATAAATGCATATCAGGGATGGAGAAAATAGACATAAATGATTACATAACCCATGGGGATGCATCAGCAAGAGGACACTGCAATAAACTGCATACAAAGAGAGGAAATAAAGGTGTAAGGACATTTTGTTTCCCTATTAGGACAATTGATCAGTGGAATGCACTACCGAATGAAATAGTGTGTGCCAAAATAATTCATAAGTTCAAGGATATGTACAATAAAAATGATTTAAGACACGGGACAGTACGAGCTTGACTCATTCCTGTAATGATACAATTAGGTAAGAACAATTGGGTAAGAACACACACAAATCTCCTGTTAAGATATCATTCATTCATTAAGAATAATTTTACATGTGCCTTAGTTTTCAGTGTACTCAGAAATATCAGATACACGGAAACTTATGAAGGATGTCCCGCAGTGCCAAAACTGGGGCTTTGGGACCTATATCCACCTGTCTCTTAACGTGTAATTTAAGGTAGTTTAGGACAGAGTATAAACTGAAGGAGATGGAAATACCATGAAATGAGGCAATTCTAAATGAAACAAACCGTCTGGGGGGGAGGGGCAAGAATTAGCTAAATAATACGTCATCGTACTGATGGTGTTATAAATATGCATTTAGATTGTCAAAGGATTTTATTCAACAAATGTGATATTACATGTTGTGAGAAGAACAAGCATTCTTTTTTATTTCTGCTAGCAATATGACTCGTTTTTAATGCTGTCCATACTGCCATACAGGATATTACTGCATTTATTTAAATCACTGGCATTTTCATTGTGTAACTCTGCTTCCCGTCAGAGAGAAATATGATGAGTTAATAAATATAATATACAGAGGCCAGGATAGATATATCCTTCAAAACTGTTTAGAACGAATAATTCAGACCCAAGCAGAGGCCAAAATAGATATATCCCTTGTAAACAGTTTAGAACGAATAATTCAGAACCAAGATGGTCAAACAACATTGAAATCTTGTATAGGCCAAAGAAAAGGAATATATAGAAAAATAAAATGTGGGGAGGAACACTTACTCAGCTGGTACTCGGTTTTGAATTGGGATGTAAAGAGAGAGATACAGCAAGCAAAGGAAGTTTATGAAATTAAGGTTGCTGTTGAATCAAAAGAGAACCCCATGGGTTGTTACCAAATGCACTGTAAGAAAAATAAAGATAGAATAGGATCTCTCGCAACAGAAACAGGTAACAAGTGAAGATAAAGAAATGTGCTCTATCCTAAATTAATTTTTCATGTCAGTATTTAGCAAAGAAGATCTATACCTGGTCCCTGAAACAGCAAATATTCACGATGATCATGCAGACATTAATCCTAGTAAAATAGCCAATAGTAAGGAGCGCGTATTTAAAAAAAAAAAATGATGTTAAAACCTGAAAAATCGGCAGGTCCATATGATATATAAACAAAAATTATACAAGAAGCCAAAGAAGATTTATCTCAACCACTTTTAGAGTTATTTAATGATTCTTTAAATTCAGGACAAGTTCCAGAAGCACGGAAGACAGCAAACATATTCCCCATTTTTATAAAGGGTGATAAAGCATCTGCAGCCAATCATTGTCCAGTAACCCTAACGTTAATTGTGGGAGATGTGCTAGAGTCAATTTTGGCAAATAAAATTAAGGAACGCTAAAAAATATTTTATCTTATAAATAAAAGTCAGCACGGTTTCAGGCAAGGACGATCCTGCCTCACAAACTTCTTGTCATTCTTATCGGAGGTCTATGAGGCAGTAGACAGCAATAAAGCTAACGATATTATTTATCTGGACTTTAGTCAAGCTTTTGATAGGGTCCCACACGAAAGATTAGTCAGAAAGGTTCGAGCACACGGTGTAGACGGCGATATCTTAAAATGGATAGAATCTTGACTGATGGGATGAAAGTAGAGAGTATTAGTCCCTTAACCATGGGGCATCACTTTCGTGACGCTTGGGAGCAAGGGATCATACCGCGGGGTGTCACTTTTGTGAGTCTGTGTTATTTTGAATTCGCCCGGGCTTTCAAGTGGTGGTTTGTATCATCTATCAGTACTGCCAGTGTCCAACACTAGTCAGCACTCCTCCTAATTTCATCTGTACTCCCATCCATTGTTGACAATTTAACCATTTTTCCCCGTTCTTGACTCCCCTTCCTACCTCCCCTCCATTACGCTCTCCTCTCGCCTGCTCGGCCGCACTGTGCTAAGCAAATCTTCTCCGGAATTTTCCACTGATTTCATCC
>NC_136987.1:16659367-16704367 GCF_032717465.1 Coenobita brevimanus | reverse complement strand
TCCAACAGGTAGCCAAGCTTCTTCTGCATGAGAGGAACTTTCACTGGGTTCACACGGTAAGGAGGCAGTTTAATTGGCTTTGCGTCTCCAACCTCGACATCATGCATCAACACAGTAGTTCTTCCTGGAGTGGCATGGAACACTTGCGGGTACTCCTGCAGTAATGCCGAAAACTCCTGCCTTTCCTCGAAAGCTTAGTCTGGAGATCATTCATGATATCAGGATTCTTCCCCAAACTATCACTCAGGTTCATACTGCATGGGAGAGCTTCACTTGCAGACTCGGGTGGAACAGCTACAGTGCAGACTGGGTTATTTTCGTCCCGCCTGTGATACAACTTTAGCATGTTGATGTGACATAGTTGCTTGTTCTTTCTACGATCTGGTGTGGCGATGACATAGTTGACATCACTGAGTTTCTTCTCCACGAAATAAGGGCCACTAAACTTGGCTTGAAGAGGTTGCCCATGAACTGGTAGCAGAATCAAAACCTGATCTCCTGGCTGAAAGTGGCGTAACCTGGACTTCTTATCATACCAAGTCTTCATCTTCTCCTGAGCAGCTCCTAAATTCTCTCTCGCCAGCTGTAAAGCAGTGGACAGCCGTTCTTTGAACTTCATCACATACTCCAGCAGGTTAACGTCATCTTCCTCCGACAGCCAGCATTCCTTGAGTAACTTAAGGGGTCCTCTTACTTCATGGCCAAACAGTAGTTCAAAAGGTGAGAAGCCCAGTGATTCATTTGGAGATTCTCTTGCAGCAAACACAACGAATGGAAGACCTTTATCCCAGTCTTTCTGATATTCCAAACAGTATTTCTTGAGCATCGATTTGAGTGTTTGATGATATCTCTCCAACGCTCCTTGGGTCTGGGGATGGTAAGCTGAAGACGTGATCTGGGTGATGCCCAACTCTTTCAGAGACTGCTTGAAAACGTTTGACATGAAATTACTTCCCCGGTCTGACTGTACCTCCTTGGGCAGACCAAACTTTGTGAAGAACCCTAGCATTTCCTTAACCACGTTCTTTGCTGAGATGTTTCTAAGTGGAATGGCTTCAGGATAACGAGTAGCCATATCAATCATGGTCAACACATAAGAAAATCCTGAAAAAGTCTTAGGAAGAGGGCCCACAATATCCACCAACACACGGGTGAAAGGCGCCTCAAAAGGAGGAATGGGAACTAGAGGTGCAACCTTTTCGGTCTGATTACACTTCCCCACAACTTGACAGGTGTGACAAGACTTACAATACCAGGAAACATCCCTGAAGATACCTGGCCAGTAGAAGTGTTTCAAAATGCGTGCCACAGTCTTCCTCACTCCAAGGTGTCCTGCCAAACTGGAATCATGAGCCACTCTAATGATATCCTGCCTACAAACACAAGGGATGACAACTTTATGTACAACCTCCCATTCACAGTCGGCTGATGCTGTTGGGGGTCTCCACTTCCTCATGAGTACTCCTGACTTTACATAATAACAAGTAGAAGCACCGGCTGACTCTTCTTCACTGTAAGCAGAGTTAGCTAGACCTTTCAACTCAGGGTCAGCAACCTGCAACTCAACCAACTCTTGACGAGACAAATTATCAACACTACGGGGTACTGCCTCATCTGGTGAGTGGTCCAAATTAGCAAGAAAAGTGTCAGCTAGGATAACATCATCATCATCATTATCCTCTAAATCACCAGTAACTTTAGACTTAGCCCTAGTGACAGCACATGCAGGGAACACATCAGGGACATCACAATCCTGGGCCGCAGCCACTGGCTCACTAGACAACTGAGGAGCTGGACACACTTGACTTCCACCAATATCATTTCCAAGTAAGAAAGTTACACCAGACATTGGGAGTGTCTCAACCAACCCAACCATAACAGAACCATTAACAAAACCAGACTCTAAATTCACTCTGCACAGAGGGACAGAGAAGTAATTATTCCCTACACCTTGTAAGATTACAGTTTCATCAGAGGAATAAACATTAGAGCCTAGAACACTGGTCAGCATAAGGGATTGGCAAGCACCTGTATCGCGATATATTTGAACTGATTTCCTGTCATTACTGTCCAGAGGACTGACAAAACCATCAGACAGGAAATTAGCACATGAACTCTTGAGAGTGTCACCCACGTTACTGCTCAAAAGAGGAGCTCCATCATGAGAAATTAAGTTACCCCTCAAAGCAGGTTCAGTTAACTCGGTTAAAGAATTCTGGGAACTCTCAAGAGTGGACACTAGACCAATTGACTGAATATTTAAAGACTCCTTTTTGTTCACATCACGCTGTCTCCTGAAACATCTCTCCGTAGTCTGACCAAGCTTACTACAATAAGTACATTTACTTTTCTGAAATCTAGAGGTGAAGCTGGTATTTACTTCCTGAGAAACATCATCTTTATTTTCTTTCCTGTTACCCGTACTCTGAGTAGAGGCAACGTACTTACTCTCAGCTTTCCCTTTTTCTCTAGAATATGTCTTGTGAGTGAGAACATACTCATCAGCTAAAACTGCAGCATCAGACAAATTATCTATTCTTTTCTCATCAAGATATAGGCTTACATCTTTACTAATACACCTTTTGAAGTCCTCCAGCAAAATCATCTGCTTAAATTTGTCAAAATCAGAATCCACATTCTTAGAATTTAACCACTGCTCTAACAGATCTTCTTTGATTTTTGCATACTCAACATGGGATTGCTTATCTTGCTTATAAGTTGTCCTAAATTTTACTCTATAGGCTTCAGGAACAAGCTCATAGGCCTTAAGAACCAAGCTCTTAACTACATCATAATTATCACATTGATCCTGAGGCAAAGATGCATAAGTTACTTGAGCTTTACCGGTGAGAACAGTTTGAAGGAGTACTGGCCAATACTCCTTAGGCCAATTAAAACCTGTAGCTACCCTCTCAAACAACTGAAAATACTTTGTTAAATCAGATTCATTAAAAGGAGGGACAAGTTTAACATTTTTAGCCACATCAAAATCATCAGAGCTAGATGATCCAGTTCCACCTTGTTTCATGCGATACTCATGGTCTGCCTGAATCCTAGCAATTTCAGCTTGTGCCTCAGCCTCCTTAGCTTTTGCCTGAAATTCAGCCTCCTTAGCCTGTGCTTGAAATTCAGCTTCCTTCACACGAGCCTCCTGCAGGGCTAGCTGTAACTTAGCTAATTCAGTCTGCGTTTGCTCATTTGGAGGAGTTACATTAAACAAGCTTTCATTAATCATGTCAACAATTTGATCTTTAGAATGATGAGAGCGAACAGCAATTCCCAATTGTTGAGCAACAAGCTTAAGTTCATTCTTTGTTCTGTTTTCTACATCACACACTGTTTGCACATTTGACAAAAAATCTTTGGCTTCATCAAGCGTAGTAATAGTAGACATCATGAATAAGTAACAGTCACAAAATATCAAGCAATATCCTTATGATAATATCCTGAATATCCTGATGAGAGGTCGCCAAATTTATGTTACGGAACAGAGAAAGATAATGTACACTTTAAGTGAGAATACTAATAATCACTACTGTCCCGTAAAGTTCCAGGTTCAAAACAAAAGAGTTAGGTAAAATTACAAGTTAAAGTTTAATGCTTAAACTAACAACAAAACATTCAGAACTCATAAGGATAATGTAATGGCAAATAAACAGGTTAAATATATGGTTAACTGCAATAGCCTCTATTAACACAAAATTAGCAAGAGTAAATTTATCTAAGTCAGCCCTGATAAAATGAGATACCAGATAATACTCAGTGAATGCAAGATAAATTATTACAGATACAAAATAATATTAAAACTGATGGACATAAAGATCCCTACATGAATTACAAAAACTTCACTAGGCCTACAAATTAAACTTATGCTATACAGTACAAGAAAAAAAATACAACAGTTATACTCAAATTACACACAGCTGCTAGATGTTTGGAGATTTCTTGAGCACTCACAATAATAACTGTACAGGGGAGGACAGAGATGTGAACAAAATGAGGAGCAGATCTAAGTGGCAATGATGCAGAGACTGAGCTCATTATATAGGGGCCAGCAGAGCTTGATACAACTTGTAAGAAGGACGCGCAAATGAAGCCATGGGGACAAAGAGTTGACAATCCTGGTCTGAACTCCAGAAATGACGACTTACTCTACTATAACGGTAGAAGGGGGAACTGAGGCAGAACACGCTCGTGATCAAACATGCAGCATACTGTGCGTTAAAATTACACAAAGGATGATGAAATCATAGGCTATGTAACAATATATATATATATATATATATATATATATATATATATATATATATATATATATATATATATATACATATATGGAGCACCATAGAACACATAAATACATCTACCTGAAGTACTACTAACGAGGAAGTAAGCCATATTCAAGATCTGTTCATTTTGAGATGTCTGGACACACTGTTTTTGAAAGACTGGAGATCATAGGAAGTAGGAAATACAGACAGAGCGAGACAGTTCCAGAGTTCACCTGTTGCATAAATGAAAGACTGGGAGTAACGGTTAGCTCTTGCACTAGAGAGTTGGACAGAAAAGGGATGAGAGTTTGTTGCTAGTCGGGAGCTATGTGCCCGTCGTAGAGGTGGAGGGATGCAAGCAGACGGTTCAGAGGAGCAGTGATCATGGGAGTAGCGATAGAAAAGAGTTAAAGAGGCAACAGTGTGGCAAAGAGACAGAGGTTGATGGGAGCTACTAAGAGAAGGATAGTTAATGAGACGAAAAACCTTTGACTCCACCCTATTGAGAAGAGCAGTATGTGGGGAGCCTCCCCACACATGAGAGTTGTGCTCTACACAGGGGCAAATAAAACCCGTGTATAAAGTCAACAACTGCTCAGGGGTAAAGAAGGTATGGAGTCAACATAGCACACCTGATCTCTTGGAAGCTGGTTTTGCAAGGGAATATGATCTTTCCAAGATAAATCCTGAGTGAATGAATCCTCAAGCATGTTCAAGGATGATGCAGGCTTGAGCTGGATATTATTAAACATTAATGGGTACTCCTGTGGAAGATTTTGTTGGGTTGATAGGTGTAAAAACTGAGTTTTTGATGCATTAAAAAGAAAATTATTTTTACCCCAAACAGAGATATGAACCAAGTCAGACATTAGGTGGGCCATAGCCTCATCCCTTGTTTGTTGAAGTAACTGCTGGGATGGACGTTGCAGGAACTGAATGGAAAGGTGAAGGTTGGAATCATCAGCGTACAAGTGGAAAGGATTAGATGTACAGCTTAGAAGATCATTGATGAATATAAGGAGGAGAGTTGGTGATAGGACAGAGCCCTGATGAACACCACTGTGGGATAGATCTAGGAGACGAACGATGGCTGTCTACAACAGCGGCTATAGAACGACCTGAAAGGAAGCTGTAGATGAAGGCACAGATAGAAGGATAGAAATCGTATGAGGGCAGTTTGGAAAATAAAGATTTATGGCAGACTCGACCGAAAACCTTTGAGATATCAAATGTAATGGCAAAGCTTTAGCCAAAGTCCCGAAAGGAGGATGACCAGAGTCTGAAAGGTAGGCGAGAAGATTGCCAGTGGAGCGTCCCTGATGGAATGCATACTGATGATCAGAAAGAAGATTGTGATAGGAAAGATGCTATAAAATTTTTGTTAAGAATAGACTCGAATACTTTTGAGAGACAGGATGTTAAAGCAATTGGACTATAGTTAGAGGGTTGGGAATGGTCACCCTTCTTTGGGACCGGCTGAATGAGAGTAAACTTCCAACAAGAAGGAATGGTACAAGTTGATAGACAAAGGCAAAAGAGATTACCTAGGCAGGGTGTAATCACAGAAGCACAGTTTCTGAGGACAACAGGAGGGACCCCATCAGGCCCTTATGCATTGTTAGTATTGAGGCCAGTAATGCCAGAAAATACATCAGCTAAAGAAATTTTAAGGTCAGCCATGAGGAAGCCAGAGGGAGGAAATGATGGAGGAACAGCACCGGAATCGTCTAAGGTAGAATTCGAGGAGAAAGTCTGAGCAAAGAAATCTGCTTTATCAGTAGAAGAAATAGCTACAGAGCCATCAGAGTAGAAAAGAGGAGGGAAGGATGATGAAGTAAAGTTGTCACAAAGGTTTTTGGCAAGGTGCCAGAAGGTGCGGGGATAATTCGAGTTGGAGAATTGAGAATATTTAGTACGGATGAAATTATTTTAGCAGAGAGAACAGATTTAGCACGATTCCAGGCAGAAACATAAAAAAGATGATATTCAGGGATGGGTTGGCTCTGGTACCTTTCCTATGCCCTCTCCTTGTTGCAGACAGCATTAGAACAAGCATGATTAAACTAAGGCTTTCTTGCGTTAGACAAAGGATACGAGAAAGCCCTCAAACAATCTTACTTCCACGATGGAACACATTCTATCCATTTCTTCTTTCTCTGAAATCTCCATTCTAGAAAATTTCAATGTTCACCACCACCTTTGGCTCTCCTCTCCTTTCATTGATCCACCTGGTGAACAAGCCTACATCATTTTTACCCTTAATGACCTAGAGCAGCTTATGCAGCACCCTACCCGTATCCCTGACCGCCTTGGAAAGAGCTCCAACATACTTGACCTCTTCCCTACAGCTAATCCATCTGCTTACACTGTTAATCTTTTCTCTTTGTTGGGCTCCTCCGATCACAACCTTATAACCTTAACCTGTCTTCTCGCTCTGGTACGGCCTGTGGACCATCCAAAGAAACGTCATCTGTGGCATTTTGGAGTTGCAGATTGGGAGGCCCTCAGGCAGTACTGTTTTGATTTTCTCTGGAATAATTATTGCTTCCATGGCCGGGGGCCACCTGAGTGTGCCTTGCACATTACAGAGGTTATTCTCTCTAGCATGGAAGCACACATTCCTTTCTCATATCCTTTGACTAATTCAAGAAAGCCTTTGTTTAACCCGCCCCGTCCCGACGACATATGGGTACGTTGCAACGATTTGCATTTGCCAGTCCCGGCGACGTACCAGTACGTTGTGCAATTGCAAGGTCACTAATTTGCACAATTTTCAATTTTCGCACGTGATTTTTCGTATGTATACACGGGACACCTTCCTCTATTCCTGTACAAGATACCAAGCAGGGACAATGCCTTACACTGCATAACCTCCCCCCTCCCCCCCTCACACCATTGTATTGGCAAAGGACCTGTTACCAGTGACCTGGCTAGTAAAGTTATTCAGGGCCAGAGTGATTCCCCAATCGATGACAATGTGGAGGACAGTGTTTACATAGCATTAGAAGAAGAAACAGCCAGAAATAATGATCAGGTAGTGTGGCAAAAATAGGTCAGGTATGGTGATTAGTTAGTGAGTGAAACAATGCTTATAATGCCTTTATTACTGCTTGAAAACCAATATACTGTCATACTACATATACATTCGTACCAAGTAAATAAATAAATACCGTTTATGAGTGGATAAAATAGTTACCCTCCCATAGAACTCGTTTTCTTTGGTGCCAGCATGTTAGAAAACCCACTCAGGTAAGGAGGAACTCCTACCTGGATTGGGCACTTTAAACCTCAGGTGAGCGATTTCTCTATGAATTTTCAATGTTTCTCACCAAAAGCGAAGGTTTTAGCCAAAAAAAAAAAAATCGAAAATACCTCGGGACTGGGGGATGTCGGAGGTGCGGAAAACCTCGGGACGTGACGGGTTAATCACGCTTGTTCTAATGCTGTCTGCAACAAGGAGAGGGCCTATAAAAGGTACCGGAGCCAACCCACCCCCGAATCACATCTTTTATACGTTTCTGCCTGGAATCGTGCTAAGTCTGTTCTTCGCTCTGCTAAAAATAATTTCATTCGAACTGAATGTTCTCAACTTTCCAACTCGAATTCTTCCTGCTCCTTCTGGCACCTTACCAAAAACGTTTCTAACAACTTTACCTCATCATCCTTCCCTCCTCGTTTCTACTCTGATGGCTCTATAGCTATTTCATCTACTGATAAAGCAGATCTCTTCACTCAAACTTTCTCCTACAATTCCACCTTAGATGATTCTGGTGCTCCATCACTTTCTCCCTCTGACTTCCTCATGGCTGACATTAAAATTTCTTCAGCTGATGTATTTTCTGGCATTACTGGCCTCAATACTAACAAGGCATATAGGCCTGATGGAGTCCCTCCTGTTGTTCTCAAGAACTGTGCTTCTGTGATTACACCCCGACTAAGTAAACTCTTTCGCCTTTGTCTATCAACTTGTACCTTTCCTTCTTGCTCTCATTCAGCCAGTCCCAAAGAAGGGTGACAATTCCCAACACTCTAACTATCTTTCAATTGCCTTAACATCCTGTGTCTCAAAAGTTTTCGAGTCAATTCTTAATGGAAAAATTTTAAAGCATCTTTCCTATCACAACCTTCTTTCTGATCGTCGACTTAGCAGACCTGATCTCTTGGAAGCTGATTTTACAAGAGAAGTAATATGATCTTTCCAAGATAAATCCCGAGTGAATGAAACCCCAAGCATGTTCAAGGATGATGCAGGCTTGAGCTGGATATTATTAAACATTAATGGGTGGAAGATTTTGTCAGGTTGATAGGTGTAAAAACTGAGTTTTTGATGCATTAAAAAGAAAATTACTTTTACCCCAAACAGAGATATGAACCAAGTCAGACATTAGGTGGGCCATAGCCTCATCCCTTGTTTGTTGAAGTAACTGCTGGGATGGACGTTGCAGGAACTGAATGGAAAGGTGAAGGATGGAATCATCAGCGTACAAGTGGAAAGGATTAGATGTACAGCTTAGAAGATCATTGATGAATAAAAGGAGGAGAGTTAGTGATAGGACAAAGCCCTGAGGAACACCACTTTGGGATAGATCTAGGAGAAGAACGATGGCCGTCTACAACAGCGGCTATAGAACGACCTGAAAGGAAGCTGTAGATGAAGGCAAGGTAAAGAAAAGAGTATACTGAGAGGTAAGTACTGCACCCCCGAGCCGCGCAGATTTTGTGACGTCAAAGTTAATAAGAGAGAGAAAGAGAGAAGGGGGTGGTGGAAGAAAACGGGAGCTTGACAGAAAACCATCTGTATGTATGGTAAGCTTTTGTATTATGAATGTTCACACAGGTCGCTACTCAACACACTCACAACCTATGTATATTCCTCACGTCATCATTATCTGGGACATGTGACTGGAGGAGAATTACGAAAATTTTGTTTCATTGATCTATAATTATTATAGGTAAACTACATAATGATGATATATCAAAAGGGATAGCAAGTAAATATAGCTTGAGCAGGAAGATCATCATCATCATTCATTGCCAGACGCCATGTATCCCAGACGGGGTGTCCAAGGGCTTAGAGTTAATTGTTTTACAGGGAGGGGCACTAATCCTCCACCAACCCCACTTGACGTAGGGATGCCAACAGCATCTGGTGTTCCCAGGTGGTCACCCATCCAAGTACTAACCAGAACCAAGATGATTATGGAAAATATCCAGTTGAAAGTTACACAAGAACCAGGAAGCAGAATCGGAGCCCAATCTTGAGGAGACACCTGAAGGCTTTGCAAGAATGTTTTCATTTTTTTCCCTTTGTGATTTCCCTGTATAGGGAGCCTTAAGATTCCCACCTCAAGTGCGCCTGTTACTTGTAGTCCTTAATTATATACCTTAACTGTTGGGTGGAGATAGTACACTTGCATCTCTCACAAGCTTACATTCAGCAAAACATACCAATATCATTTTTAGTGCCTTGCAATCAGATAAGGGGAAAAATATAAGTAATGCACATAATGTCTTATTCTTTATTTACAATACTTGTATCCCTTACCTGACATGCTTTCTTAGTTTGGATTTCGATTTTTTACACTTCTGAACCTCTCTGTTCAGAATTCTTATTCTAAAATATAATCTGCATCTAACAAAGTAGTGTACAACATCTTCAGACAAATTAACATGTTTACATATTAATCTGGTTAAATTTTTCATGCATTTCCTTCCAGCTCTAAGTGATTTCTTCCCATGATAACATTCAAATATTTTTTCCATTATTTTCAGCTGTTCAAACAATTCATTTGATGGTGTCATCAGCTTGCCTTTATTCCTACAAACCTCTCCTATCCAGGTCCTATCATCAGGTTTAACATTTGTTCCAAGGTATGAATATTTTTGAAATTTGTGGGCAATAAACCCAACATACCTTAGGCCTTCTGTTTTCATGCATTCCTCTAATTTCCCTTTTTGGACAGTGGAGGATACTGTACTATCATTCTTGCCTCCAATATCATACAGTGGGTCAGAAGAGAAAAGCACTGCTGAAAAAAGTAATTCTGACTCAACTGTTTCTGTGTCAGACATGTCATTTGCTGAGTCACCAACATCCTTCACAGAAAATGACCCCTCTGACAAAGAGTTATCTTCATTTTCCTTAATATCTGCTCCCCACCAATTCACAGTTTCTACCAAGAAGATATGATCTTATCCTAAACTTCACCTGAAGTGCAGATGGGTGCTGATAAGAGGCTCCCATTTGCCTCAGATAACCAAACATGTGTTCTAGGCAGTCTTGGTTTAACCTGTACGTTAAAATATAGCCAACTCCAAAGCTATTTTGTAGGAATTCATACAGTCTAAGCAAGGACTGGGAGGATACAATTATTCCTTTTTGAAATGAATACAGACTCTACCCCCAACTTTCATGTCCCCGATAGTTTGCAACATGCTGTTTAAAACATCTGTTTGTGTTTTCAAGTGAATACCAAAACCTGACCTGGACTCTTTTTCTGAATTAGGTCTTTTAGAGTTTAAAACATCACACCATGCATCTACTAATGCTATGAAGTTACTTGTATCCTCCCAGTCCTTGCTCTTTAGAAGTCCTTACTTTCCAAAGTATCTAATTGATTTTGCAGTTGTTTCTGAAAGTAACTGTGCAGCTAGTTTAACGTTCATCCTTTTTACTCTTTCTACATCTATGTGTTTGTGTGACAAACGGTGACTTGTCTTTAAATCATATTCACTTCTGATGATTATTTCTCTAACACTACTGTTTGTCACAGTTGGCTTTGAATTTCCATGCAAAGTGAACCCATGATCTAAAAGATTATTCCTGATGAGCTTTAATAGGTGGGGTGCATCAGCGAACACAAAAATTGGCCGATTAGAGGCAAATGGGTTTGGGAAAGATGTGTTAGTCACATTAATATCCAGTGTTTTCCACAACCTTACATTTGTGGGTCCTAGATCACTAACAATAGCCACAACAACAAATCCAGCTGCCTCTGCTTCAATAATTATGTTAAATAAAATGTCCCTTGTCATGTAACAGTCAAATTCATAAAACACAAGCTGTTTCCATGGCTTTATCAGTCCTCTAATCATGGCAGATTGGACACTAAGTTTTGGGGCAAATAATGTGTCATTTCCAATGTCATATGACCAATCCTGAGCAACTGCAGTCTCATCAAAAGAAAGAACACATAGTCGCTCATACTCAGACATAGTAGAAGCTTGATGATGCTAAAAGTTAATTACAGAAAACAAAATTCCTGGCTCCACAGCAAATTTGGATACCCACCGGCTGATTGTGGCAGAAGAAGGCAGAGGAAATTTCCACTGTTCCCTTAAAAAACGATAGGCTTTAGGACTTAAGGTTCTTAGAGTCAGAGCTTTACTAATGTCCTCTTCCTGCCACTTTCCTACGTGGTTAGATTAAAAAAAATACTGAGTCTGATTTGATGTAAAAGTTCTACTCAAAGCTTTGGAAACATCTTGTTGGCATTGGCTTTTAACATTCTCTAATTCATTCCTTAAGGAATCTAACAATTCTTGATATTTAATGTTTAAGGCACGTAAATAGTCTCTCTCTTTAGTGACTGCCCTAAGTTTTTTATGAAGATCGTTATTATAGGAAGACATGCGCTGAATGAACTTAAGCAACTTGTTTTCCTGGGGTACAGAGGGTGCACCTGCACCTTGATAATGTGGCTCATCCCCAGGAGGGAGTGTCTGTGTTGTCCCTGGCCGCTCGTCACTTGCTGGCTGAGAGGAAGCTGCAAAATTCAAGATACAATAGTTAATTAACAGTTTATTAGGACAAAACCTTATATGTGTATTTGTTATCATGTGGTGTTCGAAATTCACTGGATTATTGAGTAAAAGAAGCTGCTTTGACATGGTTTGGGTATATGGAAAGATTAAATGGAGGACGAAACGTTAACTTCATATATGTGAGGGGTTATTAATTACCTTTGACACCTGTAGGTCCAGCGATGGGGGGAGTCAACGCACCTTGATAATGTGGCTCATCCTCAGGAAGGAGTGTCTGTGTTGCCCCCGCCCCTCGTCACTTGCTGGCTGAGAGGAAGCTGCAGAATTCGTGGAACATGATTTATAAATCTGAGTGGGTACACAAAGTACATGATATTTCAATCCTGAATTTTCCTTATTTAACAGTTGTGCTAAAGATAGCCTTCACTTGATCTAAAAAATACACATTTACAATGTCCCATGATATATATAAACTACACAGGTAATTTATATTTCAGTAGTGTTTATACTGTAGGGTCTCTCTTCATCCTAATTATTGATAAGAATGTTAATAATTTCTCTTGTTGCATTTATACAATATTGGTACACAAGACATCTTTATGTATTAATTCATAAACCACAAAGAGGACTGGATACCTTTTGGTATATGTGTTCTAAGATACTGTAATAATAATAACATTTGTTATATGACAAGTGCGAGTGCTTGGTGCATAAAAGTATCATATACAAGTTGTAAGACAATATAAAAAAATTAAAAACAAATGAAAAAAAGTTGTGTTGATATTAAAAACTATCATATAATAAAGCTCTTGCTATACAAAACACATGTTAAATGGCAACACTCGACCACCATAGTTTACTTGTTACACAGTAAAGGAACTTACTTGTTAAACTCGGTAGTTGAAGAGTAGGCACTGTTCCTTTCTTGAATTTTCTTTGTCCTGAGGCACTGGTAAACCAAGCAATTCATACTTAATTGCGTTCAAAGGCAGTACTCTCAAAATGACGGCTGCATACAAAACCAGATGACCGATTTTTCTTTGTGTCACATATTTCAATCCATTTTTTTCTAAGTTCTTCATCTTTCGGCAGTGCATGAAAATGTATTCTCTTGTCACCTTTCACATGAATGGATTTGCATCCACGAACATACAAATTGTTGGCATGTTCACAAAATCATCAGTATTGCCATAGCCACCCCTAAAAAAAGAAAACGGAGTACCTATACACAGGCAGGTGTGTGTGTGTGACTGGCGTGTGTTCAGCAGGATGAGCTGCAGTCTGTATTAATTATGACGTCATGCGCAGACCGAGACGCATTTTAGCTCCCCCTCAACCCCCCATGAAACTACCTTTCATTCTCTTTACCTTGGATGAAGGCACAGATAGAAGGATAGAAATCGTATGAGGGCAGTTTGGAAATTAAAGATTTATGGAAGACTCGACCGAAAGCCTTTGAGATGTCAAGTGCGATGGCAAAGCTTTCGCAAAAGTCCCGAGAGGAGGATGACCAGAGTCTGAAACGTAGGCGAGAAGATCGCCAGTGGAGCGTTCCTGATTGAACCCATGCTGACGATCAGAAAGAAGGTTGTGATTGGAAAGATGCTTTAAAATTTTTCTGTTAAGAATAGACTCGAAAACTTTTGAGATACAGGATGTTAAAGCATTTGGACGATAGTTAGAGGGTTGGGAATGGTCACCCTTCTTTGGAACCGGCTGAATGAGAGTAAACTTGCAACAAGAAGGAAAGGTACAAGTTGACAGACGAAGGCAAAAGAGTTTACCTCAGGGTGTAATCACAGAAGCACAGTTCCTGAGGACAACAGGAGGGACCCCATCAGGCCCTTATGCCTTGTTAGTATTGAGGCCAGTAATGCCAGAAAATATATCAGCTGAAGACATTTTAATGTAAGCAATGAGGAAGTCAGAGGGAAGAAGTGATGGAGGAAAAGCACCGGAATCGTCTAAGGTAGAATTGGAGAAAGTCTGAGCAAAGACTTCTGCTTTATCAGCAGAAGAAATAGCTACAGAGCCATCAGAGTAGAAAAGAGGAGGGAAGGATGGTGAGGTAAAGTTGTCACAAAGGTTTTTGGCAAGGTGCCAGAAGGAGCGGGGATAATTCGAGTTGGAGAATTGAGAACATTTAGTACGGATGAAATTATTTTAGCAGAGAGAAGAACGGATTTAGCACGATTCCAGGCAGAAACATAAAAAAGATGATATTCAGGGATGGGTTGGCTCTGGTACCTTTTATAGGCCTTCTCCTTGTTGCAGACAGCATTAGAACAAGCATGATTAAACCAAGGCTTTCTTGCATTAGTCAAAGGATATGAGAAAGGAATATATGCTTCCATGCCCGAGAGAATAACCTCTGTAATGCGCAAGGCACACTCAGATGGCTCTTGGCCACGGAAACAATAATCATTCCAGGGAAAACCAAAGAAGTACTGCTTGAGGGCCTCTCAGTTTGCAGCTCGAAAGTGCCACAGTCAACGTTTCTTTGGAGGGTCCACAGGCTGTACCAGAGTGATAGGACAGGTTAAGGTAATAAGGGTGTGATCAGAGGAGCCCAATGGGGAGGAAAGAATATCAGCGTAAGCAGAAGGATTAGTTGTAAGGAAAAGGTCATGTATTTTGGAACTCTCTCCAAGGTGGTCAGGGATACAGATAGGGTGCAGTACAAGCTGCTCTAGGTCGTTAAGGATAGAAAAGATGTAGGCTTGTTCACCAGGTGGAGAGGAGAGCCGAAGGTGGTGGTGAGCATTGAAATCTTCTAGAATGGAGATTTCAGAGAAAGGAGAAATGGATAGAATGTGTTCCATTGTGGAAGTAAGATAGTCAAAGAATATTTGATAGTTAGTAGAATTAGGGGATAAGTAAACAGTGCAGATATATTTAGTCAGAGAATGACAGGACAGCCGAAGCCAAAGGGTAGAGAATTCAGAAGAATCAAGTTCAGGAAGACAAGAGCAAGATAAATCATTGCATACGTATACACAACAGTCACTTTTGGCTTTGAAATGATTATAGAGAAAGTAGGAGGATACAGAAAAGGGTTTGCTGTTAGTTACCTCAGACAGCTGAATCTCAGTAAGGAAGAGAAGGTGAGGTTTAGAGGAGAAGAGGTGGTGTTCAACAGAGGGAAAGTTAGAGGAAAGGCCGCAAATGTTGCAGAAATGAAGAAGAAGTGAGTCACGCAGTGGATCCAGGCAGCTCTTACAGTCATCACCAGGAGAGGGGTAGATGGTGGGGGCATTTATGGTCCCCTCCCCCCTGGGATTCCGAGGCTTCATTAATATGTGCCATTATAATTTTTAAATTTTGATAAAGAAGTGTAGTGTGTACTGTGCATGTGGTTTGGTGTTGACAGTTCGAGAAACATGTATTAGAGAGCATGCTGGCCTATTCTCTGTGTTACTGAAACACTGAAAAAGTTCAGCAAAGGGGGATGGTCAGGAACTAGTCCCGATGTCTGATGAAACAGGAGCTCCAGCTCTCCCTGTCATCAGCTTTCCACCCACCTTGAAAGTACTGCCCTGCTCGACTGGTACAACAGTCTACTCCTCCTGTGTTGCCTCTCCTAATTTTTTCCCCCATGGACTCTGAAAATTAGTCTGCTGACTCTGAAGGAAACGACACTGATGACAGTGATCTGAGCCACATCACTTGCAGCAGATTCACCAGAGAGATTTTCAAATTTCAGAGGGGGCAAAACAGGAGAGGCGACATGACATTTGTTGCCCATAGCACAGGTTTAATCAAAATATCGTTTGGTCCATTTCAGCTCCACCATGTATCTGAGTGAATGTGACGTAATGCTTAATATGTTTTCCAGTAACTATAAAAATTCAAATTCAGTTCCCAGGTAGGTCAGAAAAGAAATGTATGTCTCTCACGTCGCTTTTCACTCAGCAGTACAACTTGGTACCTACACGTACACGTGCTTCATTACTGCGTATTTTATTCTGGGTGAACACTGTGACTCCGTAAGAAAATTTCACATGCATCTAGATTTTCTGATACACTTTGTAAGGCCCCATTTTTTATATTAATCTATTCAAATAAGTATATAAAATATATTATTTGGGCAACCTTATCATCAAACGATTTTTGTAACCCTTATAATAAAAGTAATATAAAATGAGTCGTTAATAATAAATGCAGTCGGACAACCAATCAGCTGCCAGCTCTCAAAAGCTTAACCCGCCCTGTCCCAACCGATTGTCCACCACTGACTCCCCCCAATCCCGACCAATTTTGGAAAAAAAAAAAATGGCTCAAACCTCCGCTTTTCGTGAGAAACATCGAAAATTTATAGAGAAATCGCTCACCTGAGGTTTAAAATACTCAATACAGGTAACAATACTCCATACCTTACTGGGCTTTCTATCAGACTGGCTTCAAAGAAAACGAGTTTTATGGGAGGGTAACTATTCTGCACCACAAACAGTATTTATTTATTTATTTGGTACGAATTAATATGTAGTATGAGAGTATATTGGTTTTTAAACAGTAATATAGACAATACAAGCATTGTTTCACTCACATCAACATACCTTACCTTTTTTGGCGACAGTACCTGATCATCATTTCTGACTGTTTCTTCCTCTAATGCTATGTAAACTTTGTCATCCACATTGTCATCGATTGGGGACTCACTCTGGCCCTGAATGTCTTTATTGGCCAGGTCACTGGTAACAGGTGAATTGCCGAGACAATGGCATGCGGGGAGGGGAGGTCATGCGGGGTAAGGCATCTTGTAGAGGAAGGTGTCCCGTGTATAAGTACCAAAAAATCATGCACAAAAATTGAAAATTGTGCAAAATATGAACCTTGCAATTGCGCAACATACTGGTACGTCGACGGGTCTACCTGTGACAAAACATTGCGATGTACCCATACGTCGATGGGACGCCTCGGGTTAAGGCTCGTCACTTCTCACTTGAAATCAAATAGGCTATAACTGCTTTGTATCTAATATTCCCTGAGTAATCTATTCTATCTATCTACTGCCAGACGCCTCAATCCCGTTTGGGGTGGCCACAAACAAATTCCCTCCAAGTCGCCCTGTCCCCCGCCATCTCACTGCCCTGCTCCCAACTCACACCCCTCTCTGTCATATACCTCTCCACCTCATCCCTCCATCTCATCCTCGGCCTCCCCCTCCCTCTTCCCCCCTCCACATCACTCACATACACTCTCTTCGTCAGTCTTTCACCCTCCATCCTCTCCACATGGCCAAACCACCTCAGTGTGTTCCTCATAACGCTTCTTATCACATCCACATCCACATCACAACGCTTCTTTATATCCTCATTCGTCAGCCTGTCTCTCCATGTGACTCCACAGGCTCCTCTTAAATAACTCACTTCCACTGCTCTCACTCTTGACTTGTGTCCTTCCAACAACGTCCAAGCTTCACTTCCATACGTTAGAGTTGGTATCACAATATTGTCATGTAGTACTTTTTCACCTCCATGCTCACTTCCCGGTTTCTTATCACTGCTTTCAAAGAACCAGCAACCTTTCTTCCCTGCTGTACCCTTTCACGTACTTCACCCTCCAAACCTCCATCCTTACTCATCACACTACCCAAGTACCTAAACGTACTCACATTTTCCAATTCCTCACCATCCAACCTCGCTGTACATTCACTGACTTCACCTCTCTCAAAGACCATCACTTTACTCTTCCCTACATTCACCTTTAGATTCCGTTTCTTACACACTCTCCCAAACTCATCCACCAAGCCTTGAAGCTCCCCTTCTTCACTCAACAACACCGTATCATCTACAAACAACAGTACAGGGAGTTTCCAAACACTATCCTCTCTCACCAGGGCCACTCCAACATCCACTACCCTACCTTGTACCTCTTTTATTACCCCATCCATGTACAGATTGAACAACCATGGAGACATGACACATCCCTCTTTCAACCCAACTTTCAAAGAGAAAAATTCACTTAGTTCACCATCCACACGCACTGCAGCCTTTGCACCATCGTACATACTCTTCACAGCATTCAACAACTTCCCATCTACTCCATATATTTTTAACACTTTCCACAATCCTTGTCTATCCACCCTGCCATATGTTTTCTCCAAATCCATGAAAGCCGCACACAACTTCTTTCCCTTCTCTAGAAACTTTTCCACTAAAGATCTAAGAATAAATATCTGATCTACACAACCTTTTCCCTTCCCAAAGCCTCCCTGTTCTTCTCCAACTAATTTCTCTGGTCTTTCTCTAACTCTGTCAGTAAGTATCCTACCATACACTTTTCCTATTATACTAAGAAGACAAATGCCCCTGTGATTACCACACACTGAGTAATCTACCCTCAGTAATGTGGACTAGGGCAATGAGTTAAATACAGCTGATGTAACACCAACAATGCTTCTCGATGGAGCAGTTCGATGATTGTTTAAGTAGGCGAGTTATATCTTATAAAATTTCGGGCAACTCTTTTGACAGGAACATTGCATCGTGCTTTATAGAAGTGCATAAGGTCGGCAATGAAATTCGCTGGAAGTCCACAAGTCAAGAGTGAGAGGACTGAAAATGAGTTATCTGATACTGGTGTGCACAATGTTGCAAGATAGACAGACATATGAGGAAGCCTGAGGGTGTTGTAATGTTATGGATGTGCTTGACAGTGTTAGGAGGAATACTCTAAGATGTTCTGGTTATGTAGAGAAACTAGAGAGTATTGTATTGCCTAGAAAAGTATATGTGAACGAGGTGGAGGGACAGAGGAAGAAAATGAGATCAAGAATGAGATGAAGTGACGGAGTGGAGAGGTATATGGGTGAAAGTGGTGTGGGACTGGGTGATCGGTGCCTGATGTCGGAAGACAGGGTGACATAAGGATATGTTCATGGCCAACCCCTGCATGCTGAAAACTTCTGGTTATCTGTAGACACAATCTGAATTTACTCCCTCAGCTCGAGGACGTCTTTTCAACTTCATTTTTACCCGTGAAAGACGACTTTATGCACCCAACAGAAGGGAACCTTAACAGTTTATGGAAAATATTTGTAATCCTTTCACTATGACGTGAGTGTTATGTAACGTATCATATTGTTTATAAAGGCGTAGGCCTTAGTCACCTAATGCCGGCTATCCACGCTGCTCAGTCTCTGGTAGCCTACCTGTTCAGTCACACTGAGATCACACTCTGTGACCTTTTGTCATTTTTTTTTAACCATCTGCCTATCGCAACCCAATTCCGGACGTCCACGCTTCTCACTTTCCGCACCCAATTGTCATCCATGAATAAAATCTTTTTGCAGTGGCAGTAATGAACTAAGAAAAAGTAATTTGGGTAGAAATGCTAATATAAACATCGTGTTCGTCAACAGTGTACCTGTATCGTGCTGGGAAAATAAGTCGGTATAACTGTCGGCAGCAATAACAGTCAGTGCATTAATGGAAACAGCCATTCACACTCTTGTGTGGGCTAACAGGAATAAGTTGATCCAGTGGTAATATAGGCTACTTTAAGTCCATTCAGGTCCTTCACGTCCATTGAGGTATAATCAGGTCAGTCCAGGTCCATTTCATTCCCTTCAGGTGTTGCCCCATCCATTTTCTTAGGTACTATAAGGATGTCAGAACAGTTCAAGCCCAACTGGTCCACTAACCCATTTGCTGCGGCTGGTGCACTTGACTGCTTTACTTTAGACAACACCTATAAATATTGGGCAACAGAGAGAAATCTTAGCAGTCTGGCACTTCAAAACTATCTTTAGTAACTCTTGCTCGGTTTCTGGCTGTTGTTGCTGGTGTGGTACCATACTAAATTGAAACGTAAACCTGAAGGCTGCATATGTTGCCCTCCTCCTCCAGTCTAATATCATCCTCTGAGGGGATAATGAATGAACTTAGGACGCTTTTATATTTGCTTATATATACTGCTGACTCCCAGTGTGATGTCACAGTGAATGGAGAGAGACTGGAATTGGTGAGAGAGTTCAAATACTTGCGTACAGCGATAGAAAAGAGAGGAAAATGTGCAAAAGAAGTTGAAAGGAGAGTGGCACAAGGAAGAAAAGTAGCTGTTGCAATGAAGGCCTTGATAAGAAACAGAGGCTTGAATGTTGCAGCTGCACGAGGCTTACATGAGGAAGTGTTAGTGCCAGCTTTAACATATGGATGTGAGACTATGGTGTGGCATGAAAATGAAAAGTCAAGAGTAAGAGCAGTGGAGATGGGACTGCTGAGGAATGTATGTGGAGTACAGAGGTTGGATAGGATGCCAAATAATGTGATTCGTGAAATGTGCGGAGTGAGGAAGTCGGTGGACACCAGAATCGAAGAGAGTGTCCTGAGATGGTATGGTCATGTGGAAAGAATGGATAACAATAGAGTGGTGAGAAATGTATACCTGAGCGAATCTGAAGGAGGGAGGAGGCGAGGTAGGCCAAGGAGAAGGTGGAGAGATATGGTGGATGAGTGTTTGAGGAAGAGAGGTTTGGAAGTCGGTGAGGCTAGGGAACCGACAAGAGATCGAGCTGGCTGGATGAATGTTGTGAGAAGTGCATGATCAGGGATTCTGGCACCCCTTGTGAGCATGGCAGCGTTGGACTGACTCAATCAGATAAATTTGTATGAAGCTGCAGAATGTGGTGAATGTTTTTGGCGTATCCGGTAGAGCCAAGATTCCGGGAGCTTGAATGATGAGCGAATGGAAGCGTGGCCTATTGGATTGGGCAAGTTTGTGCTGTATGGACATTGCTACTCCTCACCCTGCCCTTGGGTGGGAAAGGAGGTCCGTATGATGATGATGATGATATATATTTTTTTTAAATAATCAGAGAGCTGTGTTGCAAGTTTTTATCGGTACCACTAGATCAAGACGATTTTCTTCACTCAAAAGAAATAGCAGTCAAAAGGTGAAGGCAGTTCAGGTCTGGCCCACTGTGACCCATCACATCCAGTCAAACTCAGTCATATGATTTAAGAATTGTTCAGATCCATTAATTACTGCTAAGTTAATTCAGCACCAGTCAGGCCATTTTTTAGGCCCGTTATCTCCTCCAGTCAGATGACGTACACTTCTATATTTATTCTTACTATTTTCAGTCTATTTATTTCAGTTTAGTTAAAGTTTTTGAGCTGTAAAAGTAAGAAATTGTCTGGTTTTATCAAGAATCTAAAAATGATGTCCTTCTACTGCAAGAGGTAGAGAAGTGGCTGCAGTCCTGCCGGACCCAGGTTCAGATCCCCGCCAGGGCTGGGGACAGTTTAAGGATTTGAATTTCATAAAAGCATACTTTTACTGATCCACTAGAAGACCCACTGGCATGTCGTAAAAATACCCCCCGCTAATACCAATACACCAGTCCTGTATGAGACAGCCCTAGCATGTACTCAGTGTGGACAGTTGGAGTTAGTGCCGAAGTGGTGACACATAGAGGTGTATGGTAGGGTGGGGGACTACTGGGCCTTGGGAGCAGACTGTGAAGCCTTTGCCCAGAGCCGGACACATAGAAAAAAAAAACAGAGTCGGACACACACACACACACTACACACACACACACACACACACACACACACACACACACACACACACACACACACACAAACTTAATCACTTCATGTCTGTTGCAGTCCAGTCAGGTAATTTTACATCAGTTCAAGGTCATGCAAGGATAATTTGGTCCCATGTAAGTTTAATTTGGATTATCAGTGTCACTTCAGGTCTCAACAGGCTCTTCACGTCAACTTAGGCTCAGGTCAGGTTAACGAAGCTTAGGGCATTTTAAGGTCCATTCAGGTTCTTCACATATACCGAGGCAGCCAGGTCAGTTAAGGGTCAATATGTTCCAGCAATGTCCACTCGAGTCCAGGAAGATCCAGAAAGAACTTTTATATTTAATCTGGCCCACCTATAGCGGTTCAAGCACATTCAAGTTTATCCTGGTGAAGTTAGTCCAATCACCCATACCAGTTCAGGTCCATTTAAATCTATTCAGATCAAATTAAGTCCATTCAGCCTTATCAGTTCAGATCAATCCTTATCTATCCGGATCAAATTAGGCCCCATTCAACCATATCAGTTCATATCCATTCAAGTCTATTCGGGTAATTTGATATCCACATAGTCAACTTCAGGTCAATCTGGACCACATTTAGGACAGCTTAGATCCGTTTTAGTTTTTCTGCTTCCTTTAACCCGCCACATCCTGTTGACATGAATATACGTCCACATGTTTTGTCACTGCCACTCTAGTTGACTTATATAAATGCAAATCAATTGGAAGGTCCCTAATTTGCACAATTTTCAATTTTCACGCATGATTTTTGGTACGTATACACGGGACACCTTCCTCTACAAGATGCCAGGCAGGGACAATGCCTTACCCCGCATGACCTCCCTCCACCTCGCACGCCATTGTCTCGGCAATTCACCTGTTACTAGAGTAAAGACATGTCGTGCCATAGTATGAAATTCAGGGCCAGAGTGATTCCCCAATCGATGACAACGTTGAGGACAATGTTTATGTAGCATTAGAGGAAGAAACAGTCAGAAATGATGATCAGCTAATGTCGCCAAAAAAGGTCAGGTATGTTGATATGTTTGGTGAGTGAAACAATGCTTATATTGCCTGTATTACTGTGTGAAAACCAATATACTCTCGTACTACACATAAATTCGTATCAAATAAATAAATAAATACCATGTATAAGTGGTGTGGAATAGTTACCCTCCCAAAGAACTCGTTTTTTTGGACCCAGCCTGATAGAAAACCCAGTAAGGTAAGGAGTACTTCTACCTGTATTGAGTATTTTAAACCTCAGGTGAGCGATTTCTCTATGAATTTTCGATGTTTTCCACCAAAAGCGGAGGTTTGAGCCAAAAAAAAAAAAAAAAATCCAAAATTGGTTGGGACTGGGGGGAGTCAGTGGTGGAAAAGTGGTCAGAACGGGGCGGGTTAAAGGATGTTTTGACTCAGGGTAATAAGTTCAGGCCTGTTTCAGTCAGATAAGTTTACTTTAGGTATTATTAAGTCAGTCTTATCGACAGATCAGTACATATTGATTTGAAATGTGCCTATGAACAGTTGTGCCAAAACCAGCCAAACTGGTGCAGTGATTTATGATGCATGGCAGGTCATGTTTTGCATTTTTTTTCTTTACAACCCATCGAGTCAATCTGATTGATTCAAGACAAAACCAATCGCTTCAAATCAGGCCTCTGATGACATGTGCTAATTATAAGCCTCATCGGTGTATTTTTTTTTTTTTTTTTTTTTTTAGATATGTTGATTCAGGTGCACTAGGCCTGGGTGAGGTTGTAGGGAACGAGTGGGAGGACTGGGCTGGGATGGTGGTATGCAGAAGGTTAGGGTGAGTTGAATACACAATATGAAGATGGATGTATTGTCGTATGAAGGCCAGTAGTGATCATGGAAATGTGCACTGCAAATCGTTGAACATACTTACAATTTCGAGAGTACGTGAGAGAGGGAAAATAAGAGGGAGAGGGGAAAGGAGTGAGGGGTGTGTGCTGGGATGTTGGGGAGTGGTATGGCAGGGTTTGTATAATAAACCCTCTGAAGTTGGGTTAGATAGGAAGAGAGGGACAGGATAGGAGTCAGAGACAGGAGAAGGGATGGGAGGCAGAAGCAGGAGGAAGGGAAGGGGAAGGGGCAGCGGGAAGGGATGAGGTCAGAGTCAGGGTAGGAGGGGTGGCACGGTAATCCAGGGCTTTGTGTTGTAATGACTAATGTAATCCAGGTTGGACTTTTTGTGTGTGTGTGTGTGTGTGTGTGTGTGTGTGTGTGTGACAAAGAATATAAGTTATCGATTTGGGAATTTGATGGTAGTTAGTATTTTTTAAACTCAGTACCTCCCTATAATCATGTGGATATACTATGTGCTCAAAAAAATCTATCCTAATAAGTTGGTGGCAGAAACATCCATACCGGAGCCATTTTCCATCCACCCTCGGAATAAGGCTCTAACTCATTGCGATACTATATGTGACCTACCTCTGTCTCTTCAGACCTTGCAACACCACACTCCCTGACACTTGTAGGACCACATCTACTGGGAAAAGGAACTATAAGCAGCAGCCACTCAACAGATGCAACAGTCCCTCGAATACCTCTAGAACGGTTTTATTCTGTTTGTAGAAGACCCTTTGCAGCGAAAGGGGGATGACGGCAATAACTAGTCAATATCGTTAGAAAAGTTTTCCAAATTTAAATATAGTCATTTGGAGATAACAAATATACAGAACACGTCATCAGACTGAAAGGATTATTTTCTGGTCTGCCTTTCAGTGATCGCACTACACAAAGTTAGATGACTTAACACCTATACTATGAAAGGTCTTCCCTATGCTGAATATAATCATCTGGCTATGACAGGCAATGAAAAATGTGAACGCCATTGTACCGACGCGGATAAGTATATCTCCGTGGTTTATGATCATGTCAACAAGTCTTAACAAGTCGTCCATCCAGTTAACACTTTTTTTCTTACGCTTCGTGTAATATGAACAAATGTGCTTGTTGCAATGTTTTGGAATAAGCTAATGTCAGCTCTAGAAACTGTTAAAAATCGAAACTTTGGCATTCACTTAAATTTTACTCCCTCCAAATACTGCATGGTTTCCTTGACTTCAACTAAAATAATAATAATAATAATAATAAGCTAAGAAAACTTTCCTGGTATTTACTCCCGGTGAGGGAAAACTGTAGACAGTAGGAAATATGGACAGGAAATGAATTCAACACAAATTTCAGATATCCTGACATCAGGGAGAGTGAAGAGAGAGGATACGTGTGGTGGAGTCTGCGATAGTGATGGCTCCAACAAGGCATCTTATTTTAGTGTCTGATGTACAAGCCTTTGCACAAGAAACTTTCAGTATGATGTCAACTATCCAAACAAGATAGAACTAAGGGAACCCTAAATGCAATGGGGTGGGAGTTTTCATACTTGATGATGTTACTATTAACACAATTATTGCCATTTTTGTTCACTGGTACCTGTAGTAGTAGTGCACAAGTATAATATTCGTATCAACTTGGGACACAAAGATTGAGGCGAATAAATTAAGATACTAGTAAAGCACTGATAATGAGAGACCAGATCAGTACAGATACGGAAAGTATTTAAATAGGATAAATTTCACTTTAGAAGGGGAGTTGGTGAACGATAGTTTGGTTGAATGTACATTATTGAATAAGCCTCCTACCCGTATTGTATCTGCCACGTCTTTTGAAAAGTTAATGAACAATATTTTGATATACACTGAGTATACGATATTTGGCAATAACAATTGCCTGGCAATCAATAAATCTGTTTCACTGACACATGGTTGGCAAATTCAACAAACTGCTACCTGATCCATATCATTCATTTCCCTCGCAGTGCTCTATGTGCACTTCAGTATATCCCTCGAACTCCGGCTGTAGAGTCTCGTTGGCGAGGAAAACTATTTGCTGTGCTATAATTTTTTTTTCATTCGGTTGCTTATTTTCACACCGTTATTTTCAATGACAGGAGAAAGAACAGAGAAATTAGTTGGAGAAGAACAGGGAGGCTTTAGGAAGGGAAGAGGTTGTGTAGATAAGATATTCATTCTTAGATCTTTAGTGGAAAAGTTTCTAGAGAAGGGAAAGAAGTTGTATGCGGCTTTCATGGATTTGGAGAAAGCATATGACAGGGTGGATAGCCAAGGATTGTGGAAAGTGTTAAGAATATATGGAGTAGATGGGAAGTTGTTGAATGCTGTGAAGAGTATGTACGATGGTGCGAAGGCTGCAGTGGTGTGGATGGTGAACTAAGTGAATTTTTCTCTTTGAAAGTTGGGTTGAAACAGGGATGTGTCATGTCTCCATGGTTGTTCAATCTGTACATGGATGAGGTAATAAAAGAGGTACAAGGTAGGGTAGTGGATGTTGGAGTGGCCCTGGTGAGAGAGGATAGTGTTTGGAAACTCCCTGCACTGTTGTTTGCAGATGATACTGTGTTGTTGAGTGAAGACGAAGGGGAGCTGCAAGGCTTGGTGGATGAGTTTGGGAGAGTGTGTAAGAAACGGAATCTAAAGGTGAATGTAGGGAAGAGTAAAGTGATGGTCTTTGAGACAGGTGAAGTCAGTGAATGTACAGCGAGGTTGGATGGTGAGGAATTGGAAAATGTGAGTAGGTACTTGGGTAGTGTGATGAGTAAAGATGGAGGTTTGGAGAATGAAGTGCTTGAAAGGGTACAGCAGGGAAGAAAGGTTGCTGGTTCTTTGAAAGCAGTGATAAGAAACAGGGAAGTGAGCATGGAAGTGAAAAAGTTACTACATGACAGTATTGTGATACCAACTCTAACGTATGGAAGTGAAGCTTGGACGTTGTTGGAAGGACACAAGTCAAGAGTGAGAGCAGTGGAAATGAGTTATTTAAGAGGAGCCTGTGGAGTCACATGGAGAGACAGGCTGACGAATGAGGATATAAAGGAGCGTTGTGGTGTAGGGAAGAGTAAAGTGATGGTCTTTGAGAGAGGTGAAGTCAGTGAATGTACAGCGAGGTTGGATGGTGAGGAATTGGAAAATGTGAGTAGGTACTTGGGTAGTGTGATGAGTAAAGATGGAGGTTTGGAGAATGAAGTGCTTGAAAGGGTACAGCAGGGAAGAAAGGTTGCTGGTTCTTTGAAAGCAGTGATAAGAAACAGAGAAGTGAGCATGGAAGTGAAAAAGTTACTACATGACAGTATTGTGATACCAACTCTAACGTATGGAAGTGAAGCTTGGACGTTGTTGGAAGGACACAAGTCAAGAGTGTGAGCAGTGGAAATGAGTTATTTAAAAGGAGCCTGTGGAGTCACATGGAGAGACAGGCTGACGAATGAGGATATAAAGGAGCTTTTTGGTGTAGATGTGGATGTGATAGGAAGCGTTATGAGGAACACACTGAGGCGGTTTGGCCATGTGGAGAGGATGAAGGGTGAAAGACTGACGAAGAGAGTGTATGTGAGTGAGGTGGAGGGGGGAAGAGGGAGGGGGAGGCCGAGGATGAGATGGAGGGATGGGGTGGAGAGGTATATGAGAGAGGGGGGTGTGAATTGGGAGCAGGGCAGTGAAATGGCGGGGGACAGGGCGACTTGGAGGCGATTTGTTTGTGGCCACCCCAAACGGGATTGAGGCGTCTGGCAATAGATAGATAGATAGACAGGAGTTGCTTCATACAGCCAATAGTACCTACTACAGGTACCCTTTCTTTGAATATTCTAAAGTATAAGAAATAAAAACTGACCCTTGTACGCACACACTACAACAAGAATCGAACATAATTCATATGCTTTCTTGAGTATAAAACAAGGTACTTGGCCTTTGAAAGAAAATTATCCAGCGCCTCGGAGTAAAATGGTTACAAACTGCCTCCCCTGGGTGTTGGGAATTACAGTTGAGCCCACCACTCTCTCCTGATGTCGGCGTATTTATGGCCGCTGCTTTACGTGCTTACTGCGCCATCACTCTCACAGTCTCTTACATTGTCCCTCCATTTTTAACACAAAACCTTCATGTCTCACATATCAACGTTCTCTCATACTTCATCTCTCACACTGCGCCGTCACTTCTCACAGTCCCTCATATTTTACTTTTCAGCTCTCACACTCTCTCACACTGTACTTTAACTTCACCTCTCCCAGCCTCTCACACTGCACTTTCATTTCTCACAATCTCTGACACTGTAGCTTCCTCTTTCACACTCTCAGACTACACCTTCTCCTTTCCTAGCTTTTCACATTGCTTTTTCATCTTCCACAGTCTCTGACAATGCACCTTCACCTCTCAGTCTCACACTACTGTACACTTTCACTCTCGCAATCTCTCGCACAGCATCTTCACCTTTTCACAGTCCGTCACGAATTATGTCCACCTCCAAAAGACTCACACTGCAGCTTCAACTCATAGCCTCTCAGACTGAACTTTCACTCCTCACACAGTCTCTCATAGTGAGGCTTCATCCCTCACACTGCTTACTAACCAAGAGTTTGAGCTGTGTCAAGAGGAGTCATGTTTATTAGTATCCCAGTAAATTTCAAGCGGTAGAGACACATTCATCAGAGGTAGATTATTCACTTGCTATTTACGACTGCCACAAAGAGCGTGTGAAAGAGTTTTCTACTATTTACCTTAAAATCATATACTTTTACTTTACCTAATAATAGTAATGCGTAGAGAAACAGTTTCAGTAGCATCATCTCTATACAGTGTTGACATCACAACACGATACCGACGCCTCTGATCATTAGGATCATGATAATGGAACCATCCAAGATTTATAAACTACACACAGCATGGTGATGCACCGAGCGTAGCTAACTCCGTGAATGACAAAGGAATAGATCCTGCTGTGATTTGACTGACTACCCTGGTGTGAACATTCTTAGTAGAATTATACACAATTTTTTTACACGGACTCACGACCTGGCCAATTGACTTGACTCGTTTGGTGTGGAAGCAATAATCTCTCTCTCTCTCTCTCTCTCTCTCTCTCTCTCTCTCTCTCTCTCTCTCTCTCTCTCTCAATTGATTCGACTCGTTTGGTGTGCAAGCAGTAATCTCTCTCTCTCTCTCTCTCTCTCTCTCTCTCTCTCTCTCTCTCTCTCTCAATAGATTCGACTCGTTTGGTGTGCAAGCAGTAATCTCTCTCTCTCTCTCTCTCTCTCTCTCTCTCTCTCTCTCTCTCTCTCTCTCTCTCTCTCTCTCCGTACTGTTGCATTTTCATCTCTTAAAATCGCTGCTTCACTAGTCAGTGCTGCTCTGTACGTCTGCTTCCATCCCTCCTCTTTTACGGCGGTAGTGCTACACCCGTCTGACGGTGCACTCTCGTCCCCTTTTTTGCCCAGTCCTCTAATGCAAGAGTTAACCAATACTATCTATCTATCTCTATCTATCTATATACCTAGGCTGCTTCCCCCAAGGAAAGGGAGGTAGCCGAGACAGGACGACTCACTCTCCATTTACTCATCCATTCAAACACATTCATTCGCATCTTAGCCCCAAAGGGGAGAACGGACAGATCCTCACCGCACCACACCGCACAAGGGTCAACTGGGCAATGCAATCAGTGACATCCGCAGCAGGGCCCGACAGCAGAACTGGTTTACCCCTGCCACATCATAACAGACCCATCCCCTTACCCGCACCTGACCTGACTAGCTGATCAGACCAAATGCGGGAGAATATCCCCTCAGGGCTGCGTCATCACTTATTCATTCACAATTTCTCTCCATTTATTTCTGTCACGCACAGCCACTCTTCCTTGCTCAACAGACATCCCTCTCGCATCCAGCGCTCTCTTCACACTGTCCATCCATCCTATTCGTGGTCTTCCTCTCAGCCTTACACCTCTCACATCAGATCTAGTTATCTTTTTCACCAATCGCTCATTATCCATTCTCTCCATATGCCCAAACCATTGCAACACCCTCTGCTCAACTCTGCCAGCCATCTCCCGAACAACTCCAGTTCTCCTTCGCACTTCATCATTTCGCACCCGATCCATACGCGTCACTCCACACATACTCCTCAGACATCTCATCTCCATTACATTCAAACTTTTCCTCTCTGCTACACCCATATTCCATGTTTCAGCCCCATATAATGCAATCGGTACCACAACACCCTCATACAGCCTTCTCTTTACATCCATTCTAAGCGAACGACATTTAAACACTTTTTTCATTCCTCCCAGCACCTTTCCTACTTCATTTATTCTAAACTTCACTTCTGCATCTATTCTTCCATCCACAGCAACATGTGACCCTAGATATTTAAAACAATCTACCTCCTCAAGCAACTCACCATTCAAAACTATATTCATCCCCCTACCATCTATCAACCTCGTACACTTCATCACTTTACTCTTATTCTCATTTACTTTCAATTTCCTCCTTTCACACACCCTTCCAAACTCCTCTACCAACTGTCTCAATCTCTCCTCTGAATCAGTCACCAGTGCAGTATCATCTGCAAACAGCAGCTGCTTCAGATTCCACTCTCCTCCATCAACATTTACCAATACTACTAGTCATTTATGTATTCAACAGGCCATTTCTGAAACGACCTCTGTGTCTGTATTTCCCCCATGTCTTGGATCTCCAATCTTTTAACGCAATGTGTCCCGTTATCTCGAAAGGGACATACCTCGAACATGTCTCTCTTTTTCCCCGACCTCCCCTCTCCCCTTTTTTTTCCTCGGAAAAACTTACAGGCTTGAAGCCTTTGGTTTCTCATTCTCTGCATAATAAATAAATAAATAAATAGGATACTAAAATAATGTTGTTACTGTTATCATATTTCTAGGTTTTGCCTTTTTATTCTAACTTTGACTTAGCCTAAGTCAGTACTTTTATTTCAATCTGGATAGGCATCAGACCTTACATTTTCTGTCACTCCTGTATATTCTCACGGCCATAATTCTGAAGTGGTCTTAGAGACATATTACATATAACGGATAAATCGACAGAATCACTAAGTTATGGGAGAAAAATTATTGTCATATCACACTAAGCGCGTTTTCTGTAGGCAAAATATTACATTTCGCCACAGCAGACTTAGTAATGTAATGAAACATATATTTTTCCACGCAGGTAAGACTTGAGAGAGGAAATAGTATTATTCAGAGGCAGAAAGAAATCAAAATTAATCAAGATGTCAAAATAAATTTTAAGGAACGACAGTTAACGTTAAGCCTGTCTTGCAATATTTCATGTGCGGTATTACTGAGGATAACGGACATTGATATCATATTCGTGTTCAACCTCCACATAAGAATCTGTCAGCAAAATGATCTTCACTGGAAGAAACTGTCTGATTCTTTCAATAAAAGCAGTGTTTATAATAACTAAATCTGGATGACACTCAAACGTTTTTCTGTTCACGAAATTTAAGACCTGAAAAGGAATTCATGTACAGAGCTATTTTACTTCTTTTAATGTTATAAGTTTACGTGTACAAATTAATTGGGATAACGAGGACAACATATAAACGACGTCCTCTAGCTGAAGGAATTTAATCCTTTCGGGGGTTTATCATATGTACTTCTGCTAGTGGAATTTGTTCCACCTAGAAATAACAAGGATAGAACATATCTCTTGAATAAAGGATACCCGTTTCATCTTTTTGAAAGTACCTTGCACAAGTTCCTGGATAAATTATTCAGTTGCATAAAACCCGTTCCTTTAGTTCCTCAACAAGTATTTTACTTTAGTCTCCCTTATCATGGGCGCAGCAGTTTTCTCATCAGAAAGGAATTAAATAAACTGTTTAGTGCAGTTTATCCTCAGGCTTCATTTAGGTTCAACTTTACCAATTCATATACAATTGGATCCTTTTAATGTAAAAGGATAGAATCCCATATGCTTTATGCTCTAACTCTGCGTATTAGTGTGATTGTTCTTCCTGCAATGCAGGATATATTGGAAGTTCTGTTCGAAACCTGAAAATTTGGATGTTTGAACACAAACGTCTATCATACAGAACCACTTTACCACTTAACCCTCCCTTCACGGAAATTAGAGAACATTCATTTGTTTCGGGTCATAATTTAGATCTAGATGATTCTGAGATTTTAATGACAAATAATGATAAAACTAGTCTTAGAATAGCGGAATCATTGTTTATACACCATTTAATGGCTTCATAGAATATTTATGACTCTTCCATTTAATTATTTACCCACTGACTCATTGTGATTCGATTCAGCAGTCTCATACAGCTCAACCAAGTTTACTTTTTCATCGACTTTTGTGTACTGATCATTGGCTTCGCAACTTTAATGCATAGTCGCAGAGTAAGGACGTGTTTTCCCGAGACTTCCTCCAGCTTCCTAGGGCGTCCTTACCGGCAATTAGCCTTTTTTCACCCTTCTGGTGCACGTTAGGCTAGCTAGTATCTCATTTTCCATCCCTCCCTACTAGCTAGGAACAGTAGGTGTCTGTTCCTGTATACTGAGATTACCTTTGCTTGCTGCCCATGGAGGGTCCCCCCACTGATCGCTCTGGGGCGTGAATTAACACGGTCGGGCCTCCCTGGAGTGGTTTGAGAGGGCAGTTTCAGCCTTAGGTGTTTGGTCCCGGTGTGTTTTGTCCCTAGCTCGTTTTTTTCCTTCTTCCCACTTATTCCGTTAGGGGGAAGTGGTCATTATGGTGGACTCCCCTGCCGCCTCCCCACCACCTCAGAGGGGGAGGTGGCCCTGACGAACTACAGACTGCCACACAGACTGACCATCCCCATACTGAACAGCTCCAGACATGCACCCCAATGGACAACCATGTAAATAATGCCAAATTTGTCACCTTCCGCGCTCTCGGATCCACTTCCTTGAGCAGTCTCAATCCTTTTCTTATCAAAAAGGTGATTGGTCACTGGGCAGGGGAAGTTGAACAAATTTAAAAAAAAAAATCTTGCCAATTGTGACCTCTTGATTAAAACTGTCAAATCTTCCCAGGCTCATGACTTGATCAAACTGCGCAAGTTTTACTATTACAGTGTCGAGCCAAGGATCCCGCATGCCGTAAATTCCTACAGGGGTGTCATCACTTGCAGGGACCTCATGGTCATGGAAGAGGACGAGATCATAGGTGAACTTCCTCAGCAAGATATGACTGATGCCCGATTTATCATTCGTTTTGTGGAAGGGGTAAGGATGAAGAGTGCAACGATCATCTTGACATTTGGCAGAGTGAATTTCCTAGCCCATGTAAAAGTCGGGTATGAAATTATCAACGTCAGGCCATATATCCCTAATCCTCTTTGGTGTTTACACTGTCAGTTACATGGACATAATGATAAGACTTGTCAGGCTGCACAACTGGTGTGTGGTAAATGTGCAACGCAGCGTCACAATGCCAAACACTGTAAATCAGAGACTGTCCTTTGCTTTCATTGCAAGAGTGCTCAATGCATTTCCTCTAGGGATTGTCCCAAGTGGAAGGAGGAGAAAGAGGTCTGTGCAGTGAAGGTGACTGAGGGCATTTCCTACTATGAAGCTAGGAAAAAGGTGAGGGAGTTGCATGCAACTCCCACACCGAATAGGTCCTATGCTTCGGCGGTGGTATACCGTGCTCTGTTGAAACAGACTGACCCTGCACCTGTTCCTCCTGACATGCATCCTACCTCTCCATCTCAGCCTCCTATCCGATCCAACTCTCAAACTGACATCCCTACTACAACTTCCTACTCTCAGGCTGCTGCTGCCTCACAGTCAGTCAAGCCTAAACAGAAGTCCGACAACTCTAGTAAGAGTAATATGACCACCCTTACAAAACAGTCATGTCCTCATGTCCTTCCTGCTCCTGGCCCAGCGAAGGAGAGACGAGTTAGCTCTTACTAGGGGAGCTCTGGGAACCTAGTTACTGATAATCAGAGTATGGAGATTTCTGTTAGTAAGCACTGGGATAGGTCCCCCAGTAGCCACTCACCTGGTGGCAGACGGCATAGGAAACCTAAGCACACTGGCCCCTCTCGTAAATCTTAAACCTCTACGTTCACTGTATTACGATGGAATTGTAGGACTCTTGGGAATAAATTACACAATATAGCAATTTTGCTTTCTATACACAGGCCAGACATTATTTGTTTGAAGGCGATGCGCTTGGTTTGTGAGTAGATACGGGCATAATTACCATTCTTAGCAGTTGCAGGTGTCGTGGGATATCCTAATTGTGTTAATGTTAGAGCGCAAGACCCACACGGCCATGAGTATGCGTGGGAAAAAGAGGGAGAGGGTCCATGTCACAGGCCTTGTTTTGATATTATTCCAGAGTTTCACCCAAAACAAATCTGACATAGCAGTGATGATCAAGAATGTTAGATGCGTAAGTAAAACCGATTAAATTACAGGATAGGTCATACTTGCAGTTAGGTTAGGTTAGATAAGGAGGTTAGGTTACGTTTGTTTAGGTTAAAGCTTATATTTTTAATTTTACCGTGTTTTTCACTGTGATTCATTTGAAACTGATATATGTGTCATGATGGATGATTTTGATAATAGTGCAGTACAGAATATTGTTCAAGACTTTAGGATAAAACTTATATACCACTGTGAGCCTGTGTGCTAAACAATGTTGCAATTAAAACTGAAACAATAATACTAGTACTACTATTTAAATTTTTTTATTTTATTTGGAAAAGAATGTTGCTCCACAGAAAACAAAACTGTCAATACATTCTCCAATTAAACGTACATTTTCCACTTAGTACAAAAATACTTTAATTACAAATAAGAGGATAAATAATGTACTTATTAGCAGCCCCCTATATATTTCTTTTACCAGGTATGTAGCTACTAAGATTTTTTTTGTTAATATAAAATGTAAAATCATAAAAACTATATTATTGAAGTCCTTTAGTTTTATATTGTGGTACTCATCAGCATGAAATAAATAACCTTAATCTTTATTTGTGCCAATGTTATGTTTCAGTTGCAGTGTAAAAGTTAACTTCAAGAGTAGTTTTGACAGTTTTGGCCTATACTATCAAATATGCATTTTATGTAAAACTACTTAAATCATCAGTATATAGGCTGTGTGTATGTTTCTAGGTCTGTAATTACTGAAATTTTCAAAATAAGTAAATTTTCTTGATAAATATCCAGAATGACACCCAACTCACCTTGAAGCTTAAAATTTTCATTTTTAAATGATTTATGCTGTGATTAATTGGAATCTGATATTCATTTCTGTCGGAAATTATTATTTTTTAATTCCAAACCAAGCTAACCCAACCAGCTTAACCTTACCTGACCTAACTTAGAACCTGTCTTAAAGATTAAGAGGAGAGGATAACTGCAGTAGGCCAATAGCCCCATGCTAGACAGCTCCCACAAGAGTGTGGCTAATTTACCCTGCCTACAATAGCCCATGCAGGCCCATGCTAGGCAGCTCTCACAGGAGTGTGACTACAAGATTAACAAATTTTGTATGCAACCCATACCTGTCATATGCTTATCTAGCCTGTGCTTGGAACTTTCTAAATAGGAGGCAGTAACTAGAGTACATCATTGGGAAACCAATTCCATTCATCACTTACTCGATTCCCAGTCAGTGTAATACAATCTCTGTCAGGACTACATATTATAATTACAAATCATAATAGATAGGTAGATAAATAGATAGATAGACAACCCTCTGCGAGCCTGGGAAAAGGAAATGAGTTTGCAAGTTACACTGAGGAAAGCTGACGACAGCGGCCAGTAAGGAGATGATGCAGTTAGCTGTCAGCAGTCCTCTCGTGAACAAAGACCCCCCATGGCCCAACGTCAATAATTTGCTGATTACCAAGTCGATTTACAAGTACCATATGTCAGTTCCAGCTATCTACATTGCATATATACAATATGACATGTCTGTTTACCTTGAAGGATGCTCCGGTGAACTTTGACGGAGTGTTTACCAAACAGTGATTGCGATCGCCATATCTGAGATCTGGTTTCGGTCCCCAGTCCTTGAAACTGGTGAATTTCTCTCAAAATATCGTGTAAGGATCTAGCCCCAAACAATATATCTTGTTCCCGTACAGATCTTGGTGTCATTGATTCAGATTTCTGCTTATATCTGACAGTTTCATCTCTGACAGCCCTGTCCGAACAGCCATTACGGCAAGGAGTTTGCCGTCCAATATGGAGTCGTAAAAAAAATCACGTGATTTCTGTAACGTCACTGGAAAAGGTCTATTTACGACAGTGAGTAGGCTCGAGGAGACATGGGACGTTACTCGTGAGCTACAGTCTAGTCTCTCTTTTGGAAAGAAATCAGTTATCTTCTGTGGCAAAGTCAGTGGACTGACCTTGCAATCCCATCAATCAAAAGGACCATATGTGACTGGTCCAGTTCCTCCCAAGGAAACAGGCGGGAGGAGGTCGCTTTAGCCCGCCTTCGCATGAATTCCACCTCAATGACACATATGTTACCATATATTAACAGACAGTTTCCACCGCGATGTACCACCTGTGACACGGTGTCATCAATTAGTCACATCCTTTGTACTGCAGTAGGTATGCTGGGGAACGTACTTCTCTGGCTGCCTACTGTAGGGCAAATATGATCCCTTTCACATTTGATTTTGTCTTGGGTGATGGGGATGTTGGTGTGACTAATAAACTGATGAGTTTCCTGAAAGAACCTAGACTGCCCAGAGAGTTGTGTTTTATTTTATGAACTTGGTTATGGTTGACATATATATTGCACAGTATATATCTTTATTTTTATATATGTATATATGTATAGTTTTTTTTTTTTAAATAGGGTTATGGTTTTTCTACAAAAGTATATATTTCAATACACTTTCATATATTTGTGAATCACAGAAGTTTACATTTATATAATTGTGTATTCTTTATTCTTCAGGACCAATAACTTAGTAGCTGTTCCTTTTTATGTATTTTTTTACATAAATTTCATTTGTACTTGATTATATTGTAGTAATATAGGAATGAGTCTACATGTGATGTATAGATGGAAATATTTGTCCTGGTACTATCCATGTAGTGATGTATTCTTTCATACTTATGTTTCATTATCATGAATAATAACTTAATATTTGTGTGAAATAGATGCAAATGTTTCATATCAATGTTTTGGCTTTTTAATGATTATCGATTCTTGGTGGCCTAATGCCCCTTCAGGGTGATGCCCCCCCCCCCTAAAAAAAAAAAGTGGTTTAGTGTAGCTGTCTCGGTGTAGACCTGTGTAAGTTAGGTCTTTAGTAATTCTGTGATTGTAGTGTAGTTTTGTTGCAACTTAATTTTTTTATTTATTTTGTGTATATTTTAGAGGTCCTTAGTATTCTGTGAATGAGCTGTAATTTTTTGTAACTTCATTTTTTTAATTATTCATTTTGTATATATTTTAGTTTTGTCTGATGATCAGGACTGGATTACCTCGAAACGTCATTACTGCAATAAATTGCGAACATGGTCCCAGTTCATCGTCTCCTTGTCCTGGTCTTTAGTTTTATAGATAGATAGATAGTTAGTAATAATGTGTGTGTGTGTGTGTGTGTGTGTGTGTGTGTGTGTGTGTGTGTGTGTGTGTGTGAAAACTCGCTAATATATAAGGAATGAAACACTTGTCAAAAAAATCTTAGGAGGTACTGTAATTGCTAGAAAACGCCACTCTGAGATGCCCCGAAATCTTCAAAGTACGTCATCGTACCGAAAAGGTAACCACTGTAATAACGTACTTATAATTCTTCGAGTTCCATCGCCAAACAGTTTTCAATCAACAGAGAATCCCTCCATTAGTAAATGAGTCAAAGAGGGCTGCACCAGTTCCACACAACTCCTTTAAGCTAATCATTGGGTGATTACAAAAATATTTTTTATTAATGTAGTTTCGGATTGCAAAGGTTAGGAGAGAATGAACATCCCGAACCAGTCAATAAAAATTCTTCGTAATCTTTCCAACGTTTCCTTTAAACTAAGAATGAAAATCCCGAACCAATCAGTAAAAATTCTCCATGATCTTTGCAACGTTTCTTCTAAACTAAGTAAAATGGTCAGGAGATAAAGCAAGCTTTTAAAATTCCTTCAGTTGAGTATGTTTTATGGGAAGACGAAATATTCAGTGATGATCTACAAAAAGCTTTCGCTAGTTCCCAGCGACAGGGAAACTTATATTGTCAGGGATCATCCGTGTTATACTTTGGAAACTAAACTTGTTGAAAACTTAGTGACGTACATGCAAAACTTAGTTTTGATAAGGTCCGTTGACACACTGTGGGACTTCATATGCTCTTAAATATAACTAGTTTTGCTGTGTAGATCAGCGGGTATATTTAGTAAGGAAAAAAAATTATCAATTGATAAAATAAAGAAATAACTGAACCTGTTGCAGAAGACACCAGAAAAAAAAACCAACAGCCGAAATTCAGCTTTAATGTTTAAATTGAATTTAAAAGCACAAGAAACGTTATAGAATCCAACTGAATTGTACAGAACATATCGTTGCTTAAAGGACACACACACACACACACACACACACACACACACACACACACACACACACACACACACACACACACACACACACACACCATTTCTGCGAAATATTAAATCGACAGAGCAACGTCTCTTAGAGATCTCAAGAAAACCGTGCTGTCAACAATTATGATTAGTTTAATACAACTGTTGTTTCTCAGTATATTATAATCTAAACAAAACAAAAGTATATCGAAAGCTGTGGCAGTATGCACCACATATACTGTATATGCACCAGTATTCAAATAGTGTTGTTGATCAAAACGAATTCTCTCTCTCTCTCTCTCTCTCTCTCTCTCTCTCTCTCTCTCTCACACACACACACACACACACACACACACACACACACACACACACAAACACACGAGTAATTGTTAAAATCAAGCTGAAAAGCCTGAACAGTATTCATGGTGATATACATGGTCGTTGCTCGGAATGATGTATAAGGAAGACTAGAAGTTTTTGAATGCAACTGAAATGCAAAAACATTTCTTTTCTCACAATTAAACGGAAAGAAATTCCAAAACAGCTTTAGAAATCAAACTGAAAACAATACCATCAATACAGTATATACTGGAGTTTTTATTTATTTTCTTATTATGATCGGAAAGGAAAGAATACGAAGATGCGGAATTTAGGAAAACATCCAGCAACAATCAAGGTCTAGTGCTAAGTGCTGTCGTACATTATTCTCCTGTAGGTCAGAGTGTCTGAGAATTAAACTTCGCCGCGACGTTGCAGCCAACATGGAAGGAACACAATTACCTAAGTGCCGGATACACTCCAACTACACCAAAAAAAAAAAAAAAAAAGTGAACAACATAATGGTGCATGGAATGCCTCAAAATCATCCCAGCTCCACCCTGCACTACGTTAAAGAAACAAACACAAATACAGAACATGACAGTAATTCAGAGATTCAAGACAATCAGTATCCTTCATGAACCCCAGCTAGACATTCATCCCACAAATTTTGCCTGTCCTTAAAAAGACGAGTTCACCTAACTAGACTATATTGTGGCCACCACCCCTCTCTACTCCAATGCAAATGCAAGTTACAGCTCACGAACAATCCACCATTCCCACACTATAATGCAGTTCTCAAACCACAACCACTTACTTACTACGTACGAATATACCTCATTCTCACAGGACAATCCTTCAGCATCAGGCTAACAAAAGGTCTTCGTAAGAGCCTGGCTGAAGTGGCCGGCTTCTTGCCGTCCACCGAGTTGACGTTAAGATGAGTCTGGGGCTACAACAACAACAACAACAAGATAAGAGTCAGATTTGCGTCTCCCAGAGGAAAATCGGGGTGAGAGTCACTGAACCACATATATACTCCATCCCTTCCCTGGGTTGAGTCTGCTCTTCTCCGTTCTCAAAATTGCCTCTTCGATTCGTGGTACAGGTATTCCATTTGCCTCGGAGTCCTCTTGCGGTTCCTTTTAACCCAACCCCACAATGCTGCCTGCTGCTTCAATTTCAGACGAACACGCCCCGAGGATCCACCCAGTGGCAATTTCGAATCTTTTGCTCCCTTCTTACAGAGTCAGACGCACACACACACACACACACACACACACACACACACACACACACACACACACACACACACACACACACACACACACACACACACACACACACACACACACACACACACACACACACACACACACACACACACACACACACACACACACACACACACACACACACACACACACACACACACACACACACACACACACACACACACACACACACACACACACACACACACACACACACACACACACACACACACACACACACACACACACACACACACACACACACACACACACACACACACACACACACACACACACACACACACACACACACACACACACACACACACACACACACACACACACACACACACACACACACACACACACACACACACACACACACACACACACACACACACACACACACACACACACACACACACACACACTGGATTTAAGAAAAAGGTTAGTGGACCTCCTGAATCCACACGACTATTGCCCATGGTAACTTACGAGGGTGGAGCAGGAAAACCACCTCTACTACCCCTTTAGGCACACCCTGTGGTTGCCTCAGTTAATTAGTAAAACCGTCACTGTACTGAAAATGTTACAGAAGCTGTATCCAAATCCTCCTGTAGTAAAAGATCCTTCTGAAACAGCAAAAAAGTCTTCAAGGTGCCAGAATATTATAGAAAAATTTATTATCATATTAAGAGGTATATAACAGGGTTTTTATATTACCTGGTGACTGACTAGGAAACCGCTTCAAAATGTTGTGGCTTACCGCTGTGTTAGAAAAAAAGATGAGGCAGAGGAAGAACCACATGGTTAAGAAGTGAGTTTCAGAGACATTTCCCCCTCCCCTCTCTCTCTCTCTCTCTCTCTCTCTCTCTCTCTCTCTCTCTCTCTTCCACTTATCGCTGTGCTAGAAAGAGGAGGCAGAGGAAGAACTACGAGTACATGATAAGGAAGTGAATTTCAGAGATATTTTCCTCACTCTAGACAGATAGATAGATAGATAGATAGCCAGATAGATATACATATTGACGTATTACTGCGACCCTGGCAGGCTTGGAAATTAGCCTGATGATTCTGTTCCAAGAGCTAACGATATGTTCATTTATCTTTTTGTTATTATTAATAAGCAATTGTGGCGTTATTTGAGCAATGTTGATGACTTTGTGTAGACCGATGATGATGATGATGTTGATGACGATGACGATGATGAATATATTATTATTATTATTATTATTATTATTATTATTATTACTATTATTATTATTTATTGGTATAATTAAATATTTATTATTTATTTATTATCCGGATTCTAGCACCTCTTGAGAGCAAGTTCAACACTGGGTTAATTGGCTGTGCTTGTCTGGTGTGCTGGTCACAGGTAATAAGGAAGCTCTCGTGGACGGTCATTTACCGTTGTAACCATAGCTCATCCTTTCAAAGTACTAGAGACTCTAACCTGTTTTCCTTCCCTTCCGTTTCCCTTCCCTTCTGTTTTCGTTTTCTTTCCCGTTCCCATTTCCTTTTATTTTCTTCCCTTTCCCTTTCCTTTCCTTCCCTTTCCCTTTCCTTTCCTTCCCTTTCCTTCCCTTCCCTTCCCATCCCTTCTCGACCTGTCTTGGATGAAGGCAAATTTCCCAAACAGAATCAGGCGTCACAGCCATCAATGTATACTATGTGCTGCCAGAGAACTGTATTCCCGTCTACATGCCAGGCTTCCCAACAGTACACAGCGGATCAAGTGTTGGAGAATGTTGTGACTTAGCAAAACAATTTTCGTCTGGTTTCCCGCCTTTTGCTAGAGGACTTGTTAGTATCTATCTATCTATCTATAGCCCGACGCCCTAATCCCGCAAAGGGTGGCCACAGACAAAACGCCTCCAATTCGCTCTGTCACCCACCATTTGACTACCCTCCCCCAATTCACTCCCCCCTTCCTCATATACCTCTCAGCTTCGTCCCTCCACCTCATCCTCGGTCTACCCCTCCCTCTCCCTCCCTCCACCTCACCTACATACACCCTCTTAGTCAGTCTTTCATTCTCCATTCTCTCCACATGTCCAAACCACCTCAGTGTATTTTTCTTAATTTTCTCAAACACATCCACATCCACCCCACAACGTTCCTTCACTTCTTATTCGTCAACCTGTCCCTCCATGTCACTCCACATGCTCCTATCAAGTAACTCATTTCCACTGCTCTCACTCATGACTTGTTCCCCTCTTGCAAGGTACACGCCTCGCTTCCATACGTCAGGGTAGGGATCACAATACTATCATGCAGTGACTTCTTAACTTCCATACTCACCTCCCTATTTCTCATCAATGCTTTCAGTGAACCAATAACCTTCCTTCCCTGCTGTACCCTTTCACGTACTTCACCCCCCAACGTTCCATCCTCACTCATCACACTACCCAAGTACTTGAGTGCACTCACATTCTCCATATCCTCACCGTCCAACCTCACTGTACATTCTGTGACTTCATTCTTCTCAAACACCTTAACATTACTCTAGTTTACATTAACTTTCAGATTCCTCTTCCTACACACACTGTTCCAAATTCATTCACCAAACCTTGCAACTCCCATTCATCTTCACTCAACAACACTGTATCATCAGCAAACAGCAACACCGGAATCTTCCAAATCTCACCCTCATTCATTAGAGCCATCCCCACATCCACTGCCCTACCTTGTACCTCCTTTACAACCCCATCCATGTATATATTAAACAGCCATGGAGACATCACACAACCCTGTTTCAGTCTCACATTATGATCAAAGAAGTCACTCAGCTCACCATCCACTCGCACCGTAGCCCTAGCTCCTTCGTAATACTCTTCACAGCACTCAACAATTTCCCCTCCACTCCATATATTCTTAATACCTTCCACATACCTTGCCTATCTATTCTGTCATTAGCTTTCTCCAAATCCATGAAGGCAGCATACACTTTCTTTCCCTTTTCTAGATACTTCTCCACTAAACATCTTAGAACAAATATCTGATCTACACACCCTTTTCCCTTCCTAAATCCCCCTTGTTCTTCTCCAACTAGCCCCTCTGTCATATGCCTAAACCTATCAATGAGTATTCTACCATATATTTTTCCAGTCACACTAAGAAGGCAAATACCCCTATGGTTACCACATACTTCATTCTCCCCTTTCTTTTATAAAAAGGAACAAATATACCTGACTTCCAGTCCTCTGGAACCCTTCCCTCTTCCCAAGCCAATCTACACAACTTCCATATCCACTCCACAACACTCTCAATCCCATACCTCAGCATTTCACCACACACTCCATCAATTCCTGGGGCGTTTCCCATCTTGATCTTCTTAATTGCTTCCACTACTTCCGCCCTACTGATCTCTTCCTCCCTCCACTCATCTCTTCTTCTCCCAGCCATTCCCCAACAACCTATACTTTCACTGCTCTCACTCTCTACATGCAGCAAATCCTCGAAGTGCTTCTTCCATCTCCTCAATTTCTCTCTCTTCTCCACCAACAATCAATTATTCCTATCTTTCACTCCCCTACTATTTCCCCTTTCACACTGCCTTACTTTCTTTACCTCCTTCCAAAACAATTTCTTACTCTCCCTCCATTTCACACTCAGATTCCTCCCAATTTCATCATCCACTTTCTTCTTACTCTCCTTCACCACTCTCTTCACTTCTCTTCTCTTCTCCTGCTCACATATACCTCTCTCTTCTCTCTCTTATCTTCTCCCCTACCTCTACTCGCTAGCCATTCACTATATGCCTTCTTCTTTTGTTCCACAGCTCGTTTCACCTCATCATTCCACCATGCTGTCCCTTGCACATCCTTGCATTTCCTCCTCACTCCACAAACCACCTCACACGCTGCGCCTATCTCATGTAATATATTATTTTTGTAACTTCTAGACTACTTCATCCAACCTCTAAGAGAGCATTTGTACTGGAGTCAACTAAGGAAGTCTGTACCAAACTTCTCCATTAAATTTTCATAAACATAATTAACACCCCCTACAGACAACAAGAACGAAATATTAAAGTACGTCTTACTGCTGAAGTGATAACTGTCCCTGGTTTACTTGATAAGCAGAAACTTTAAATTTCATTTTGGGGGCATGGAACCCTATTCCTTGGTGATATATTTGGGTTTTGCACAGTAACCCCGTGACAGCAATGACATAACTTTCATATTACTCTGGTACTCAAGCGATGATACTCAAGATAAAAAGAGCCATTAATAGTGAAGGAGTTGATGGAGACTTCCTCAAAACCCAACAGTTTGAAAACGTCTCCACTAAACTTACTTAAATAATATGGATTTTCAAAAAAAAAAAAAAACTTTATATTACGGTAAGGATTAACTTTCGTCTATAGTTTATCGATATCTTAGGTAACCGCCGTGAGGAATATGATATGATAAAGCTGGGACCATCAATTTGACATTTCTTAAACCATAGCTACGAAAATATCTAAGTAAATAAGTATATCATTGTGCTTCTTACTGTCTACAGTCTGAAGACTTACCTGAATTTCAGCCATACGGTTCGCCCTCCGTACCTCTCCTTCCATCCGATATGGCAGCAAGCCCACAACATTGTAGGTGCTCTGCATGGCAGTTACTTGCCATTATTCATGTGAATGATGGGTTAAGCCCCGATATTTATACCTTTTTAGTTTCACTTCATCAACAAAAAGTAATTTTTCTGCAATATCCCTCCTAAATCCCAAAACATGTAATCGTCGTTCTCCATCAGCCACAGGTTTATTACGTTAGCGTTAATGATGTCTGTTTTGTGAACTCGAGTTTTACTTCGCCTGAGTGGACAGCAGCTCTAGTTATTATTCATTAGTGGTAATCAGGCGCACGCCATCCCCCTCGTATACGAGTTTTACGGAGCAATGAATACTGAAGAGTGAGGAAAGGAGAGAAAAGGGAGGAAATGGAGTAAGGGTGAGGGAAGAGGAAGGAGAGTGAGGAGAAAGTGGGAAGGACGATGAGGGTAAAAGGACGGAGAGTTAGGTGAAGAGGAGAGAAAGTGAGGGCAGAAGAAAATGAGAGTGGGAGAAAAAAGGAGAATGAAGGAAAAAAGGGAGGAGAATAGAGGGAAAAAGAAAGGAGTGATTGCCAAGGGGTGGGGAGCAAAATGAAGGGAGTGTGAGGGGAAAGGAAGAGAAAGGGAGAGGTAAGAGGGGAGAAAAGGTACTTGAAAAAGAAAGGGAAACTGGGGGCAAAAAGGCGGCGCATGGCTCTACGCCTGGTTAACACTACTGAAGACCGACGAGTTATTTAACCCAGGACTGGCCTGCCGTTATTTATGGCAAGAATTGTCAAGCTGTTGGTTGCCAAGATGGTGCAGGTAGATTGCAGGAGGATTGAATATGTGTGCATATATATAT
>NC_136987.1:16471624-16659267 GCF_032717465.1 Coenobita brevimanus | reverse complement strand
GATCTTTTATTTTAGTTATATATGATGTTTAAAAAAACTTTATATATTATTAAATATTTTGTTAATTTTTTATTTAAATTTTTTTTTTTATATATATATTTATATACTTTTATATATATATATATTAATTATAATTTTTATATTTAAAACATTTTTTTAAAAAAATTTAATATTTTTTCAATATTTTTTAATTTTAATAAAAACATATCATTTTATATTATAGTAAAAAAATTTTCATAATATTTTTATTATTTTTTTTCTATTATAATTTTTTTTATTTTTTTATTAAAAAAAAATAATATAAAATATTAAAAAAAAATACCCCATTCTTACTGTAAACCGTTTAACAGCTTATCGGTGTGATGGCTGTTTCACTATTTACGAATTGTGTAACCCCAACATACCACCCGTTGTGGCTCGTATCGTTGATAATGGTAAGAGCGACACAGTTGTGTCCATACGATTTTACTGATGTAATAATGATGTCAAGTTAATTGTGGCTATACTGTAAGTCCTTCAGGACATGCGAAGTGTTTCTGTAGTGTAAGTGTAATTTAATATATAATTGTCGGTTGACGTTTCCCATTATGAGTAACAAGGTTAAATGCAACTGACTTTTATCTATACAAGCCAATGACAATACGTTAAAAAAACTGTAGAATATCCTACAACATCACTAAATCAAACATAACCATCATACGAACCATCGGTCCACCTAATACTCCACCGTGGACATGCTAGCGAACTCCCTCACTACCTCCCGCCTCCACACCCCATTACCCCATTACCCATCACCCTCTCATACCGCACTGCCATCTATTGGTATTGTTGTTTACTGCTTCGGTTTCACGAGTTTGTGAATCACGGGGTTCATGACGAGGCAGGCCAGGCGTCAGGACTTTTGTTGGCAGATGTACAGTCATAAGAAAAACTATCATTACCCTCAATTATGATCGATGCAAAACGAACGTTAGCTGGGCTATGTGGGCGGATCCTTGCTATTCACCCCTCCCCTATCTAGTGTTCCCATATCACAATCCCATTACAAGAGTTGGAATAATGAGCAAGAATGAGCCATATGGCGGGGAAATATATAGCACGTGTTTGTGTTACACTGAGCGCCCCATGCAACTCGGCACGTTTAATATTTTCCTACTGTTCAACACTTATTATCTATAGAATACAATAAATAAATTATTTTGAAGTGAATTAAATCTATAGGCATCGACTATTTATTTGTGACAGTGTAGCAGGGGTGCACGAGTTCATTTGTTTCCTTTAGATGGGTGGTTCAGTGCTTCAGATGAATGCTTCAGTTAATGGCATCCATGCGTCGGCATCTAGAGGCTGTTTTTGGAAGCAGGGGGTGGGTATACAAAATATTAAAGCAATGAGACTGAACACGTATTATTATTTTCCTTCTACTCAACATTTATTATATGTAGAAAGCAATGCATATCATTATTACACTGAAATTTACTAACTTGGCTTGTATCGGCTGAATTACTATCATACGTCTGGCATGGGTGCACATACTCATTGCCAGTCTGCATGTGTGTTGCCGACTTTACACCTGGGGGTAGGGGGAGTTTTCAAGAATTCATCCCCAGTATCCCTGATTGTCGTATAAGGAGACTAAAAGGATTGGCGGAGGGTTAGTGCCCCTCCCCGGAAAGCAACTAACTAAAAAGTCGAACAAGAAGCCTCGGACAAGGACTGACCAAAATTTGACGACCCAGGACCGGACAAAGGACATGGTAATTGCAACATGTAATGTAAGAGGTGCGAATGATAAGATGAAAGAGAGAGAGATTGTCCATGTGCTTGATGGTGAGAAAGTTGATGTATGTGGAGTAACTGAAACTAAATGGGGAGGTGAGAGTGTGAGAGAATGGGAGTATGGATGGGGTATATGTGCAGGAGTATTAAGAATGAGAGGGCAAAAGGAGTGTGTATTGTTGTGAGTAAAAGATGGAAGAAGAACATGAGAAAGTATGGATCAGTTGGGTCAAGGACTGTGCAAGTAAGATTGAAAGTTGGAATACAAACGTGGGCGATTGTGTACGTGTATGTGCCAATGCAAGATCGTGCAAGCAGAGTGAGATAAGAGTTCTGGACAAATGTGGAAGTGTGCATGGAAAAGTTTGGAAGGAATGAAAGAGTGTTTTTGATCGGTGATATGAATGGTAAAGTAGGGAATGTGAAGGTGGATGGAATTGTTGGTGAGTGGGGTGTGCCTGCTGAGATAGATGAGAATGGCAGTACGTTAGTGGACATTTGTGCTGAGAGGGGGTTGGTAATAGCCAATACTCTCTTCAGGCATAAAATGATCCACGGGTATACATAGCGAGTGATGAGAAGGTGGGTGGTGAACAGAATGAAAGGAAGCCAATGATTGATTATGTGTGTGTGGATGAAAGGATGTGAAGATGTGTAATGGATGCAAGAGCTTATAGAGGCTGGGGGAGTGGAGTTTCTGACCACTACTTGGTGGTGGCCAGAATCAAGATCCAAATAAGATGGAGAAATAGAAGAAGGAAAGGACGGGAAGAAGGAGTATTTCCAAGGAGAGTGGAAAGGTTACAAGAGGATGAGAAAAAGGCAGAATATAAGAGAGAAGTGGAGGAACAATTGGCCAAATATGAATTGGAGCAGATGGGGGACGTGGAAGGTGTGTGCAAGATATTCACTGAAGAAATATGTGCAGCATGTGATGTGGTGTGTGGGATGAAGAGAAGACGGAGATGGTGCAAGGATCATCGTGGTGGAATGAAGAGGTGAGACAGGATGTGGCACAAAAGAAGAAAGCATACAATGAATGGATGAGAAATAGGGGCGTGGAAGAAGTAGAGAAGCGGAAGAGAGAGCTATATGTAGAAAAGAATAGAGAGGTGAAAAGATTAGTAAGAGAGAGTAAGAAGACAGTGGATGCGGAATTTGGAAGGAATTTGAGTGTAAAGTGGAGGGACTTTAAGAAAATGTTCTGGAAGGAGGTGAAGAGAGTAAGACAGGTGGAAGTGAAGTTAGCAGGGGAGTGAAAGATAAAAATGGAAGATTACTAGTGGAGAAGGGAGAAAAAGTGAGGAGATGGAGAGAACAGTTTAAGGAATTGTTTAACATAGAGGATGGAAGTAATGCAAGTATAAGTGGCTGGGGAATGGCTGGGAGAAGGAGGGAGGTGAGAAGACAGGAAGAAATCAGTAGGATAGAACTTGGGAAAGCAATGAAGAAAGTTAAGTTGGGGAATGCCCAAGGAATTGATGGAGTGTGTGGTGAAATGCTGAAGCATGGGGGAGAGATGGTAGTAGAATGGATGTGGAAGATGTGCAGATTGGCCTGGGAGGAAGGTAGAGTCCCGGAGGACTGGAAATCAGGTATAATTATTCCTTTGTACAAAGGAAAAGGGGAAAAGGAAGTGTGTGGTAATCATAGGGGCATTTGTCTTCTTAGTATAATAGGAAAAGTGTATGGTAGGATACTTACTGACAGAGTTAGAGAAAGAACAGAGGAATTAGTTGGAGAAGAACAGGGAGGCTTTAGGAAGGGAAGAGGTTGTGTAGATCAGATATTCATTCTTAGATCTTTAGTGGAAAAGTTTCTAGAGAAGGGAAAGAAGTTGTATGTGGCTTTCATGGATTTGGACAAAGCATATGACAGGGTGGATAGACAAGGACTGTGGAAAGTATTAAGAATATATGGAGTAGATGGGAAGTTGTTGAATGCTGTGAAGAGTATGTATGATGGTGCTAAGGCTGCAGTGCGTGTGGATGGTGAACTGAGTGAATTTTTCTCTTTGAAGGTTGGGTTGAAACAGGAATGTGTCATGTCTCCATGGCTGTTCAATCTGTGCATGGATGGGGTAATAAAAAAGGTACAAGGTAGGGTAGTGGATGTCGGAGTCGCCCTGGTGAGAGAGGGTAGCGTTTGGAAACTCCCTGCACTGTTGTTTGTAGATGATACTGTGTTGTTGAGTGAAGACGAAGGGGGTCTTCAAGGCTTGATGGATGAATTTGGGAGAGTGTGTAAGAAACGGAATCTAAAGGTGAATGTAGGGAAGAGTAAAGTGATGGTCTTTGAGAGAGGTGAAGTCAGTGAATGTACAGCGAGGCTGGATGGTGAGGAATTGGAAAATATGAGTACGTTTAAGTACTTGGGTAGTGTGATGAGTAAGGATGGAGGTTTGGAGGGTGAAGTGCTTGAAAAGGTACAACAGGGAAGAAAGGTTGCTGATTCCTTGAAAGCAGTGATAAGAAACAGGGAAGTGAGCATGGAAGTGAAAAAGTTACTACATGACAGGATTGTGATACCAACTCTAACGTATGGAAGTGAAGCTTGGTCGTTGTTGGAAGGACACAAGTCAAGAGTGAGAGCAGTGGAAATGAGTTATTTAAGAGGAGCCTGTGGAGTCACATGGAGAGACAGGCTGACATATGAGGATATAAAGGAGCGTTGTGGTGTGGATGTGGATGTGATAGGAAGCGTTAGGATGAATACACTGAGATAGTTTGGCCATATGGAGAGGATGGAGGGTGAAAGACTGACGAGGAGAGTGTATGTGAGTGAGGTGGAGGGGAGGAGAGGGAAGGGGAGGCCAAGGATGAGATGGAGGGATGGGGTGGAGAGGTATATGAGAGAGGGGTGTGTGAGTTGGGAGCAGGGCAGTGAAATGACGGGGGACAGGGCGAAGTGGAGACGATTTGTTTGTGGCCACCCCGAACGGGATTGAGGCATCTGGCAATATATAGATAGATAGATAGTCTCTATGCACTAAGGCCAAAAGATCTAATTAGCTTTTATTACCTCTAGCACAAATTCTAATATCTGTGGCTCACATTACCAACATTGCCGGGTTTGCGGTACAAACTTTCCTGTCCCATTACGCCACAACACTTTGTCGTTGTGTCATAGTGCATAACTCTGAAGGGTAACGATAGTTTTTCTTATGACTGTACATGCATTATATGAATGTTATTGTCCAATAACATCATGTTTTATTACTCCATTAATTGTCAACTAATTGAATTTAACTTTCAGGTAGGAAAATTGTGCAGTGCATGGTGGTGGATTTGGTGGAAGAGTAGGCTAGTATGTAGTATGTGGTGCAGGGTAAATACTTAATATCGCAGAGATGAAATATGAGTGACCGCTTCTGTTCTTTCACATTTAAATACAACTGCTGTGATAAACAAGACCAACTGATTGAACATGTTTCCAGTAGGATTAGCAATATTATTAGGTACAGTAAAATATTCAACGATGGGAAAGCACATCACCCTGAAGAAAAGATGGTCACAGACGAGAACTTAAAATACTGTGCCACAAGTCATGTGTTCCCTTATATACGTCAAGCACGCACATACAAAGACACCTATAAAGAAATGAAAAGCAAGCATTTAGTGAACCAGGTCCATCAAAAAGAACAAGACTCTCGGTGGATAAGCAATTTTCATTCCGTGAGCACTGCATCTTTTGTGGTGAATGTTCATTAACTGAAGATCCGAAAAAACCCTCAAGACTGAGACCAGCTTATATTTGTCATGAAATTACTGGGACAAGGATGAAAAAATCGTTCAAAGATTCCATCATCAACATCTGTACCGAAAGGAATGATGAGTGGGCTGCTGATGTTAGACTTCGTCTGGAGGAAGCTGTCAGTGACCTCCACGCAGCTGATGCAAGATGTCATGCAGACTGCAGGTCGAATTTCATGTCACCAAATTCAGCAGGATTAGCTGGAAAATTCAGTGCTGATAACTGTGATAAAGATGGTTCGTTGGACTCTCTTCTTCTTGCCATGACAGAAGACAAAACACATGTTTGGAATTCTGCAGAATTATTTGATACATACAGAACATACGGTGGTACAAATGTCAAGATGGTTTGTAGTTCAAAGAGAAGGAATACTTTGGTGAAGACTTGCTCATGTTGACATCTTCAGGTTTATCAAGCATATTCATCTTTCGGTGTAAAATATCAAAATTCTTGAAACTGGTTGATGACAAGGAAGATGAGATAGATGACACATTGTCCAAAGTAGTTAAGAGTATCAAGTCAGAAATAAGAGGCGTAGATATTCACAAATCTCACAACTCCACAAAAATCAGTCTATGGTATTGGAAAATTTGCTGTGCTAAAGGCATTGCATTCTGGGTTGTCATTGTCACCCCTTGGTGACACTCATGCACCAATGTCAGATGTGGTGAAACAAGCCACGAAATTCATGTCTGCCAGTTACGGACCTCCAAACTGTGACAGCATGTCAGAGGCTCATGTGACTCTTTGGTTATCAAAGTGTGGCAAGGGAAGCGGCCTACAATGACACCAAATCTGAACTCTCTCCCACCTACGAGTGAATCCTTTTGCAGATAATGTCAAACGTGCCCACTACCAAGCATGCGTTTGGAGATCCGTGAAGGAATCACATCCTCCAAGCATGGACGATGAAAAATTTGAATGGATGAAGGATAATGCACACATGTCCTTATAGTGAAGGATCCAAGGCCCCCCAAAATCATTTGAAATGACACCCCTGCTGTAAAATTTTTGACCCTTGGAACATGGTTTTGAGGGTGCTGGACATCCGAAAAGTGAGTTTGGACACTTGGGTCGGATTGTGCAAAGTCAGTACACACGATTTTATGAAAACATGACTTTTGAGAGTGAAAATTCTTTAGGTAGGGGAAATTCAATGCAGTATATCTCCAAAATGTGAGAATCCATTGCAACAATGACCACTCATTCGTTTTGTCCTGATGTCAGCTACAATATGGTGGGTAAATAATTTTGATTGGTTGACCTACAAGCTGACGAGAGGTCAAAAGGTCACGAAAGTCATGCCTCGCCCAAAGTTTTGTACTTTAATCAAAGGAATGTGTTTAAATATACATCTCTCGTCAAATTTATGTAGAGAAAGCAGTTTTAATAAACTTTTTATACTTCTCTGATGTTTTTTATGAAAAGGATGTCTGTATGGAATGAGAATAAAAGGCAACCCTGTACATTTATTTCTTAGTGATATTTTGAAAAATGCCTAACAATGTTGTTCTCTTCTCCGACAGGTGATGCTACTGTTGCTGCTGCTGCTCCCTCGACATGAAACCTGTGATATCAGCAAAGCGTAAATAGCTCACATCCTGTTCAACAATAACAGATTATTCAAAGTGTTTGATATGCCAGATCACTACTGATAAGCATGGACCCCTGTGCAATTAACAAGCAGGGGTTTCAGTACATTAAAAGATGCAATAGAAACGAAGAAAGATCATGTGTATTACAGACTTAAGAATGACCTGCAGCATGCTGATGAGTTCCTTAGAAGGCAACCTATAGATCTTTCCCACGTGATGTCCCGAGTCACGTAACTTTTGTTTACAACACCACATTGGAGGGCAAATTGTCGGACGTCTAAGAAGCGAGAGAATTGCAGCGGTGTTCCACTGTTGTGACTTCGGCTGTAAGACAAAGCAGAAACTGGAAGTGGGGTACCCTTCTACCGGTTTCCAGCCAATGAGGAAAGGCGACAGAAGTAGATAGCTGCTGTGGAGAGGGAAAACTGGCAGCCGACGGCCTACACCCGGTTCTGTGACAAGCATTTTATATCAAGTGAGCCGATGATTTGTGGGCAGATACAGGCATATTTATAATTTTTAGCAGTTGCAGATGTATTGGGATATCTTAATTATGTTAATGTCGAAGAGTACAAAACCCACATGGCCAGGTGTGTGAGTAAGAAACGAGGGGGAGGGTCCATGTCACAGGCCTTGTTTTGGTATTATTTCCGAGTTTCACCCAAACGAAATCGGACATAAACTATGGTATATTCTCCAAACCAGTATTGATCAAGAATGTTAGATGCTTAAGAAAAATTGATTAAATTACAGCTTAGGTCATACTTAGGGTTGCCACCTCGAGCTCAGAAAAATAAGGAACGAAGTTGTGTAAGTAGGAACAATAATGGCGAGCGGAGAGAGCATGTCCAGCAGGCGGGGGGGGTACAGAGGGAAGGGAGCTGTCCCCCCACCAAGTAATTTTTTTTAAACATGTCTTACTTCAGGGGCATTTTGAGGCTATCTGCACTAAACACGAGGGTGACGAGGACGTGTTTTAGTTCTAATGATATGTAATATTTATAAGATCAGTTATCACTGACGTGACTAGTCTCTGGAATTTCCAAATTAAATGACATGCTGCAACAAAGACACTGAACCATCATGCTTATTTATATTCATTCATGCCCATAACAGTATGGTGTATAATAAAATGCACAAGGATTTTTTCATATACTAAATTACAATAGCCTTTGAAAATAGTTTCATATTACACTGTATTGTCATTTAATGTAATGTCATAATGTGAGATCCAAAATGGCTGAATGCAACTTTTTCAAGATCTGCCTGTTGGAAAATGTGCTCCAGCAATCGAGAATGTCTTAACTTTTGAATGAAATTTTGCAGGTAGTAATTCTTCATTTAAATCTGAGAACTTACAAGTTAGCCACATACAGTAAAAAAAAAAAATAATAATAATAATGACCAATGAACACCATTTAATCTGGCGTTGACTAAGATTTAGCACACTTTTTGTTTCTCTTCTTAAAAAAAAAAAAAAAAATCTATCCTACGAAAAATGGAACTTTTTGAGAGCATCAGGGAAACATATATTATCAGCCCATCCCTACTTTTTTTTTTTTTACATGAATACTTTGTGTTGCCCCTTGCTGCTGCAAGAAGCCTTTTATCTTACTCTATAGCTGTGAGAAGGTCAGCAAAACTGTTCGAAGTTTAGGGTTACTGGAGTATGTGGGTACGGGGAGGGTATGACGGTCGGGTCCGACAGACCTCTCGTCGCACATGTTATGTCGCGTACTTCACACATACCGAAGAACGACCCTAATTGAGTGGTAATAACTATTGTTGTTGATAAAGGCATAATATTATAGTCTGGGTTTATGATTGACCGAGAAATGCGCTCACTGTAATTTGAAAATACTGACGTTCATCAGCTTGACCATTCAGGCAGCTAAATACGGAATAAATGGCGTTCCGTATAAGGTCAAAATGGAACGCAACATCTCACTCTCCAGTACAGAACGAATCCGTATTTTAAGGAAAGGGTGGCAACCCTAGTCATACTTATTTGTAGTTTAGGTTAAGTGAGGTTAGGTTGGGTTAGTTTAGGTTGAAGCTTAAATTATTATTTTTTCATTGTTTTTCAAAGATTCATTTGAAACTGATGTTTGTGTCATGGTGGATCATTTTGATGGTAGTGCAGTACAGAATACTATTCGACACTTCAGTATAAAACTGTTATATACCACTGTCAAACTGTGTGATAAACTATGTTTCAAGTACCTACGACTGAAGCATAATTACTAGTGTTGCTATGTATAACTTTGTGTTTTAGTTAGAAATACATGTTACTCCACTGAAAGCCAAACTGCCAATACATGCTCCAGTTAAATATACATTTTTCACGGAGTACAAAAATACTTTAATTACAAATGAGAGGATAAAGACTGTACTTATATCAACTACCCTTTATATTAATCTTTTACCAGTATGTACTAAGACTTTTTTCTTCATTTAAAATGTAAAATCATTAAAATTATATTGTTTAAGTCTTTAAGTTTTTTGTTGTAGTATTCATCAGCATGAAATAAATGACCTTGATCAAAATTTGTGCCAGTGTTATGTTTCAGTTGTAATGTAACAGTTGTAATGTAACAGTAATACTCTCAGTTATACATTTTATGTAAAACTATTTATATATAGGCTGTGTGTATGTACCTAGGCCTGTAATTGCTGAAATATCCAAATTAAGTAAACTTTGTGGTAAATTTCCAGAATTACACCCAACTAACAATGAAGGTTAAAATTTTCATTTTTCATTGTTTCATACGGTTCTGTGATTAATATGAATCTCATATTAATTTCTGTCAGAAATAACTTTTTTATACTAAACCAAGCTAACCCAACTAACCTAACCTAGCATAACCTAATGTAGGATATAACTTGAAGGTTAAGAAGAGAGGATAACTGCAGTAGACCAATAGGGCCATGCCAGACAGCTCCCACAAGAGTGCAATTTATCTACTTTGCCTGCCATAGCCCATGCAGGCCCATGCTAAGCAGCTCCCACAAGAGTGGAACTAATCTACCCTGCCTGCAATAACCAATGCACGCTCATGCTAGGCGGCTTTCACAGGAGTGTGACTACAAGAAAAACAACCCATTATGCTTACCTAGTGTCACGAAAGGGGATTTGCCAGTTAGGTAGCCGAGATCTTTCTTGATTTTTCCTGATATTTACGGTAGCTAGTTCCGGTACGAGTCAGAGTTGGCAGTTTGTCTAAGTAGTTATTTCGTAAGTTATGCATTAATTTTTGTGTTCTTTTTCTCTATAATGATTTAATTAAGTGATTGCTTGTTAAATTATGTAGTTTAAGTTGGTATGGTTAATGATTTGTTGTGTTATGTAATGTGAGACAACTCCAGCATGTTTTGATGTCTCTGAGTTGGTAACTGTGCTCTTTCTCTAGAATACACCAGAAATGTGTAAAAATGTAGAAGTTTCGAGAGTAATGCAATCTTATATAAGATTAGTTGGGTTCTAGTTCAGTTTGAGAGAAGTGCAGTCGGGTTTTGGTTCAGTTTAAGTGTAGTGCTATTAGTGAAGTTTGTGAAGAGTTGCTGACAGGCATTAAGTGTAATTACTGTCAGTGAAGATTATTTTCGATACTTGTGAAAACAGTAAAGTGTTTATTGAAGTTTGTATATCATCAGAACTTGTAATAACAGTGAAGTGTTGGCATGCATTAAGTGTACTAACTGTGAAGTGTTGTCACGCATTAAGTGTAATTGCAATTAGTAAAGGGTGTATATGTGGTAGGTCTCCATATTATAATTGCAAATCATACTAGATAGATAGATAAATAGATAGATAGAGAGACAGATAGAAGCAGGAAGTCAAATGATGAGAAGGTGTTGTGTCTGCGAGAATCGAGCAGTGCTAAGCATGCTTACACACTCTTAACACTGAGGAAAGCTGACGACAGCGGCCAGTAAGGAGATGATGCAGTTAGCTGTCAGCAGTCCTCTCGTGAACAAAGATCTAGTCCACCCCTGCTATACCAGAATTTAGGAAAGAGAGCTCAGACGGAGATTAGCCACCGAACAGGCTAGACAGAAGGAGACAAGTGACCCTAGAGAGAGGTCGAGACGGAGATTAGCCTTAGAACAGGAAGAGAGAGAGAGATAGCGAGACAGGGAGGTAGCTACCCAGGACTTACACTCTTATACCTGTTTAATATTTCCAAGACAAATAAAAATAGTCCCATACTATTCTTTACCTCTCCCGTCACTACATGACATCTGGTGGGGAAACTACTACAAGATATAAAAGCCAGCCTGACCACAAGTCTAAAATATACTTCTCTACAAGTAACTACAAAGTCTTTATGACATTTGGTAGCAGCGAACGTATACGAACCTCGTCTACGAATCAACATTAAATTCCTACAAAATATCAAGATTGAAAAGAACCAACAATATCTGCTCTTGACAGTATTCTCTCCATCATGCCCCCTCCGTCTCCCAGATCATTACGCTGATGCAGAGGTCAAGAGATCACTCGACGCCTTGCACGTAGCTTAACGACAAACCAGCAAATCTGCGGACATCGTCTCCGAATTAAAAGCAAATTTCTACAAAAGCAACCGAGACTACAAGATTAGCTTCAGTTCTACATTGAATCCTACAAAATACAGCCTACAGTGCAAATAGTCTACGAGTCTACGACGAATCAGCGAACTACAACCATCTACAATCAACTACAATTAACAACACTACGTCGTCTGTATAATCTTCTACACGCACCTACAAGAAGCGGCAGTCTTCATCCCACAACGAGTAAATCACAAGAAAAAAGGACCAAGAATACATCAAGAAAGAAAGAAAAACAAACAAACAAACAAACAAACAAACGAAGAGTGAGAGACGACTCACAACTCATAACCACCAGACCTCACTCTCCTCTCTCTGCTACATCCACCCAACCCCCAACGCTTACGCAGGTGTGAAGAGGTCAGGACGACGAAGCAAAACACCAAGTCCATATTCACAACTCATCTTACTCACTCGTCTTCACTCAAGTTACTCATCGCTACTCATTCACTCACCACAGCTACCAGTGTGGGAAGTTGAGGTCATCATGCGTGCTTGCTGAACAGACGCCACGTCAGTCAACACACCACCTGCACCACCACTCACACCACGGTAAAAATTAGTGAGTTACATAGTTACTTCATTTATACAATACACAGTGATAGACAATAAGCTTCTGCACAAACATATAAAACGTGCTGTATAGTTACAGTTTAAATACACATACTTACTTCAGTTATCTGCATAACTCAAACATTAAATAATCACCAACAATAAATATTCTACACTGTATATATTCATTCATTTATTATAACATTTATTTACTACCAAAGAGTGTTACCATTTATACCTACATAAAATACGTGTTTCATATATACAACTATACATTAGTACATCTACAAGTGATAAAGAAAATATACAATCACAGTTACTCAGTGAGCAATTAAAAGAACTGTATTAAACATTTATTAATTAAAGCTACCTAGTGGAAACAGACAAATTAAGTTACAAGGTAAACTAGAAAAAAAAAAAAAAAATGGCCAACACAAATAACGTTAGCAAGAGTGAACATCTTCAACACAATCGTGAAGACAATGATTTCCACACAGTGCTGACACACATATTACCCACGATAGGTACGACTGAACAACAAGTCAGTGTGTATAGTTAATACTGTATATAGTGTATATATATATATTTTATATAAAATAACAAAATATGGGACTATATAATATCATTTTATAATCTCTGTGCAATATAAACTAAACTTTAAAAAAGTATCTCAAGGAAATTAGCCAGCAATTAGGTAACCATGAACAACATGGAAAAAGGGTACACAAGCAAAGAAAAACAAACTATAGAAAATCAATACATACAAAAAAAGAAAGAAAGAAAAGTAAGAAAAAAAAAAGAGAAATAGAGTAAGATCACATAACAAACAAATGAAAATAAGTGTAAATGTTACTACATAAGTCAAAATACCACGTAAACTACAAACAAAAAAGCAAATTGTTGTCTCCACATACAAGTGGCACGACACATCATCACTATCATCGACCGCAGCATATGTTAGGACTGCAGTTATTACAATTATGTTACTCCATATTATAATTATGTAACTACAAACAATATGTACCAATTTATGTGACAGTTGCATTAACAAGATGTAACTTTTATGTAACTTTAACTACAATTATGTAACTACAAACGATAGGTAACAATTATGTAACGACAAACGATTGCATTATGTTACACTAACTACAATTATGTACCTACAAACGATATGTAACAATTATGTAACGACAAACGATTGCATTATGTTACACTTTGCCAATTATGTAACAGTTGCATTAACAAGATGTAACTTTTATGTAACTTTAACTACAATTATGTACCTACAAACGATATGTAACAATTATGTAACGATAAAACAGTTGCATTAACAAGATGTAACTTTTATGTAACTACAATTATAAGGCCAACACAATTATGCATTAACACAATATTTGGTAACAATTCATAAAATGTTACAATTATGTAGTACCACAATGTTAAGTAACAATATTATAAGTCATACAATTATAGCACAATTCTATATTACCAGTATCATCATACAAGTTAGGTGAAATATTAGACATTACTAAAGTGATAACTCAAATATGTAATGTATAACCTAGCAGTATTACCATTGCACAATTATATGCGTACGTCTGTTGTACATGCACGTCTTACAAAGTGTTATACAACAATCATTGCATTTATTCCAATATGTATTCAACTTATTTAAAATGTAATATTACTGAATAATCACTATTTACTATGAATAATATATGTATACAATATTCATACAATTATGTTACTTTACAATATTATGTATTTCACTTAATTAGCTTATAAGTTCATTATAATGTGTATGTAGTATGTATTAATATATTATGACTATTAAATGTCGATGGTACGCCATTTTTGCGCGGCTGAGCAATGTGGTAGGTCTCCATATTATAATTGCAAATCATACTAGATAGATAGATAAATAGATAGATAGAGAGACAGATAGAAGCAGGAAGTCAAATGATGAGAAGGTGTTGTGTCTGCGAGAATCGAGCAGTGCTAAGCATGCTTACACACTCTTAACACTGAGGAAAGCTGACGACAGCGGCCAGTAAGGAGATGATGCAGTTAGCTGTCAGCAGTCCTCTCGTGAACAAAGATCTAGTCCACCCCTGCTATACCAGAATTTAGGAAAGAGAGCTCAGACGGAGATTAGCCACCGAACAGGCTAGACAGAAGGAGACAAGCGACCCTAGAGAGAGGTCGAGACGGAGATTAGCCTTAGAACAGGAAGAGAGAGAGAGATAGCGAGACAGGGAGGTAGCTACCCAGGACTTACACTCTTATACCTGTTTAATATTTCCAAGACAAATAAAAATAGTCCCATACTATTCTTTACCTCTCCCGTCACTACATGACATCTGGTGGGGAAACTACTACAAGATATAAAAGCCGCTCGACCACAAGTCTAAAATATACTTCTCTACAAGTAACTACAAAGTCTTTATGACATATAGTTCCAGTGCTTGTGAGAACAGTGATGTGGAAAGCATTAAGTGGAATTACTTGGAAAATAAAGACAGTGAACTTTAAGGAGCCAGAGTTTATTTTCGTCTCAGCTGATCTTGTGTACTGCACACCTGAAGGATGACCATAGGAAGAACAACTCACTGGACAACGTCCTTCCTGTACTGAACTACTGCTGTTGGAGCCTGTGGCAGTGTGGGAACTGGGACGTACCACTGGTGTCAGGAATGGGATTATTCAGGGCTGCAGTGAGTCTAATCTTCGACATGGAAGCAGAAGGTGTGAAGACAAGATCTCGAGCTGGGCAGGAGGAAATTTCCCTGGCGACAATCGTGAAACTAACACAGGCACAAAATAAAGAGCTCAGAAACGAATTTAAAGAACTGTTACAAGAACAATTACAGGCAGAGAAGAAAGAACTCAAAGAACAGTAATAAGCACAAAGTGAAGAACAGAAAATGCTCAGAAACGTAATCAAAGAACAACTACATGCACAGAACAAAGGACAGAAAAAGCTCGAAGAACAATTACAGGCACAGAAGAAAGAAATCAGAGAACAAATGCAGGCACAGAACGAAGAACAGAAAGAACGATATGAACAGCTTCAGGAGGCACTACAGGAGCATCAGAGGGAATTACAGCTGAGAATGCAAGGACGGCTAGATGCTTTCATGGGGAAAATGAAGGAAGAACAGGAACAATTGAAGGAGGAGTTATACACTGAGCTATGGCAGCAGAAGAATGAGGTATGAAATAATGTGAGAGAGTGTAAACAGCATGTAGACGAACAGTTGAAGACAGTTAGTGAGGAAATAGTGACGGATTGCAAACAGCATGTGGAAAACCAGCTGAAGATTAGTGAGGGAATAGTGGCGGAGTGCAGACAGCATGTAGACGACCAACTGAAGTCAGTTAGTGAGGAAATAGTGACGGAGTGCAGACGGCATGTAGATAACCAGTTGAAGCATGTAGTTGACCATGTGAAGATAATCAGTGAGAAAATTGAGGCTGTAGAGAAACACTGCACTGCTGAGCCTCAGGTTAGTGTACGGGGAGCATATGAAAGGAATGGACAGCATATGGTGAATCTTGACGGATCCCAAGCATCTAAAGGTAGCATTACAGGGTTGAATAATCAGAATGTAGGAGATTTAAGTCCTGGCCTTATTTATGATGACCTAGTTTTTAGGCCCCAAACCAGTGAAGTGCGTGGCTATAATGGGGGTCCAATAAAATAAAAAAATAAAAAACTCAGGAATTTGATGGTAGAGTATCTTGGGAAGCTTACCGTGCACAGTTTGAGTAACTTGCGGATCAGAATGGTTGGGATGTATGGCAGAGGGCAGTGCAACTTGGTACTAGCCTTAAGGGTGCCGCAGTGGAAATTCTGGGTCAGATGTCAGTGACAGAGAGGAACAGTTATCAGTCCCTTGTAGAAGGCTGAAGCGCAGATATGGAACCATGTACCAGACTGAGGTTTATAGAGAAAGATTTCGGAGCCGTGTACGGTTTCGAGGAGAATCCCTACAGCAGCTTGCTCATGACCTGGAGAGTATGGATTATATGGCGTACCCTGGAGCAGCACCAAACCTGTTGGCTATTCTACTGAGAGACCAGTTCATTGATGCTCTTGAAGGTGCAGAATTGAAAGTGCAAGTGAAGCAGGCACAACCAAGAAGCATCCAATAAGCACTAGTTAGGACTCTAGACTTTGAGTCCTGTGTCAGGAGTACATCCACCTTTCAGGCAGGCCGTAGTGCAGGATTCAAGGCAAGAAAGGGGGAGGTATGCAAAAAGGAAAAATTTGAGGAAGGTTGCTGGTACTGTGAAAAGCCAGGACACAGGAAAGAGGACTGCTACAAGTGGAAGAGGGAACAGGAGAAGACCAGAGGAGGCTGCTGGTTCTGCGGGAAGTTGGGGCACAAGAAGGAGGACTGTCACGAATGGAAGAAGGAACAAGAACAGAGCAGTGCAAGGAGTTCTTCAGTTGCAACAAAAATGTGTTGGACATGTGGTGAGGTGGACACTTCAGCTGTGAGTGTTCACATGAGACGGATGAGGGTACATTAGTGAAGGCTGGTGATGAGAGGCAACAACCAGCCAATTTTTCCCAGGAAGTCCCACCACTGAGGAAATGCAGGAGAATCTTGATGAATAGCGTGCAAGAAGACAGAAGAACAGAGGACATGAAATGTAGTTGGAATGGGAATCACAAGAAGAAACGCTGCTGTACTGCAGTGACAGGGCCAGTGTCAGATGAAGAAGACCTGATAAGTTGAAGGATTATTTTGTGCAAACTTAGATGTTTCATTAGGATTAAGGTTTATGTTTGTGTATACTGTGTAGTTTTGTCGGGACGACAAAGAACTGGGGAGGGGGTAGTGTCATGAAAGGGGATTTGCCAGTTAGGTAGCAGAGATCTTTCTCGACGTTTCCTGATATTTACGGTAGCTAGTTCCGGTACGAGTCAGAGTTGCCAGTTTGCTTGCTGTTTGTGAGCATAGTTATTTTGTAAGTAATGCATTAATTTTTGTGCTTTTTTTCTCTATAATGATTTATTTAAGTGATTGCATGTTAAATTATGTAGTTTAAGTTCGTATGGTTGATAATTTGTTGTGTTATGTAATGTGAGACAACTCCTGCATGTTTTGATGTGCTCAATCTCTAGAATACACCAGAAATGTGGAAAAATGAAGAAGTTTCGAGAGTAATGCAATCTTATATAAGATGATGTAGAGATTATTACGAATTTAGTTGGGTTTCAGTTCAGTTTGAGTGAAGTGCAGTCGGATTTTGGTTCAATTTAAGTGTAGCGCTGTTAGTGAAGTTTGTGAAGAGTTCCTGGCAGGCATTAAGTGAAACTACTGTCAGTGATGATTACTTTCGATACTTGTGAAAACAGAGAAGTGTTTCTTGAAGTTTGTATATCATCAGAACTTGTAATAACAGTGAAATGTTGGCAAGCATTAAGTGTACTCACTGTGAAGTGTTGTCAGGCATTAAGTGTAATTGCAATTAGTAAAGGGTGTATAGTTCCAGTGCTTGTGAGAACAGTGATGTGGAAAGCATTAAGTGGAATTACTTGGAAAATAAAGACAGTGAACTTTAAGGAGCCAGAGTTTATTTTCACCTCAGCTGATCTTGTGTACTGCACACCTGAAGGCTGACCATAGGAAGAACAACTCACTGGACAACGTCCTTCCTGTGCTGAACTACTGCTGTTGGAGCCTGTGGCAGTGTGGAGACTGGGACGTAACACTAGCCTAAGCTTGAAACTTTCCAAAGAGGAGGCAGCAACTACATCACTGGTAACCTATTCCATTCATTAGCTACGCGATTCCCAGTCATTGTATACAATCCCTCCCCTCATGGCCCCACGTCAATAATTTACTGATTAGTAAGTGATTTACTTATACTGTTTGTCAATTCCAGCTAGCTACATTACACATATACAATGTGACATGTCTATTTACCTTGAGAGATGTCCAGGTAAAGTTTGACGGGGTGTTCACCAAATAGTGATAGAGATCGCCATATGTGAGATCAGGTCTCTGTCCCAAGTCTTTGAAAATGGCGAATTTCTCCCAAGACATGGTGTAAAGATCAAGCCCCAGACACTTTATCTTGTTCCTGTACAGATCTTTGTGGCGTTGATCCAGATTTCTGCATATATCTGACAGTTCCATCTCTGACAACCCTGTCTGGACAGCCATTACTGCGAGGAGTTTGCCGTCCAATATGGAGTTGTAAACAAAACCATGCGATTTCTGTGACGTCACTGGAAAAGGTCCAGAACTGTCGAAGTGATTATACACACAAAAACTTAGAGGCAAAGCGGTTGAGAACAGAAACTGAAATGACAGGAGAAACATCAGGCACTTTATGTCGAAGAAGCAGAACAGATAATATTGACTATAAGTCTGTGTGTTTCTTGTGTGAAAAAGAAAGTGATGGAAAAGGTGATAGGCTGCTGACTCCAGTTCCTACCACTGAAAGACAGGCGTCAGTTCACAATAAAGCTAAGGAACTAAATGATGAAACTGTGTTGCTGAAAATTCAAGGGCATGGAGATACATGCATAGATCTCATTGCCAATGATTTTCGTTATCATCTTAGGAGCATGAACAGGTTTATGGCTGCACGTGGCAAACTGACAGTGGCGGTTCAACAATCCTGACCGAGTATGATTCAGCATTTACAACATTTGTGTCAGAGATTTCCCATGGACTTTTGAATGACAAGCATGCATACTTCATTGGTCAGGTTTAAAAAATGTACAATGATTTGTTGTCTCAGGGTGGCATAACTACAAAGACTTCCTATAAAGCAGATAGATTAATAAAACGGTTGTCAAAATATTTTGACTATAACATTCAGTTTGTTTCATTAAAGGGTACATCATGCTTTAATATGTGCATCTTCTTTGACTGTCAAGGAACTGTGTGACCAAGTTGTGGATCTGAAATCTGATTTAGAAGCATACCAGCTATATACTGAGGATGATGATATTGACTATATTCCACTCAAAAATGTTGAAATTAGTTCATACCCTTTGGCAAAACACCAAAGGTGTAAGCAGTTGCAAAAACAATGTATGCCAATGTAGACATTTTGAACTCAGTATATCATATGATACTACCTCAAGACAAGTTCCTGTTGATTTGTATAGTCATATAGCATGATTAATTACTGAAAGTGATGATAGCAAAAGTGAAGATGGAAAAGCTCATCTTACTGAAAATGACAAAGAAAATGCTCTTAACTTAGCCCAGGAATTAGTTATACAGTATTTGTAAACATCCTACACCTAAGCAGGCAGGAGCTGCACTGTAGAGGAGTATGGTATGTAGGAGGACTACTGGGCCTTGATAGCAGGCTGTGAAGCCTATGCCCAGAGTCGGACACATAAAAATAAAGAAACTGCGTGGTATAAAGGAAACTCGTAGCAAAAACATTGTGACCCTGTTAAACCGATATGAAAACAGTATCAACTATGCCAGTGCCCAGCATTACCTAATAACCATTACAAGTGATGTCACTGAGCGGGAAAGAAAAGGTGTCTTTATTCCATCCAACATTGTACATGGACATTTTGCTCAATATGCCTTTGACAACCTCAGCTTTCATATAAGCCAGTTAACAGTCAATGAACATGAGATGTTTGTTCCAGTTACCAGCAACTTTACCCTGAAGGATCGAAAAGAGGCAAGATCATTATGTATCATAGAAATCGGTTGTGATGAAAGAATAGTCAGTAACACTCTGGTTGATAAAAATATTGTATGGTTCCTCTTATGGATGTTTTCCACCAAAATGATGACATGTGATGATGATAGCGTTTCATGCACCCCTATCTGCAATGCATTCTTCAAAGTATATTTTGGGCAACAGGCACATAAAACAAGGATTGGATATGGTCCACTGTATCCTCAAACTTCAACAAATCCAGATGTCGTCCAGACCTCTCTGGATCACTTCATCTGCCTGAATCTGATGTTGGGACAGTCAAAAACTGTGACCACGTGTGACCAGGCAATGTATGACATTATTAAAGGCTTGTTGGAAAAGAATCCACTCAAGTATAAAGATGTCATAGTACGTTTGGGTAGATTCCACAATGCACAGAACTTTATGGGATCCATCTGGTTCTTTATGAAGGAAAGTAGCATTAAAGACATACTGGTTGCGAGTAATGTATGTGATAGAGGAACAGCTAGTAAGGTTATGGCAGGGAAGGACTATTACAAAATGGTCCATTTCCATTCCATGCTCAGTGAGGCATTCTTGATGCTGAAGTGGGAGGCCATTGAGCAGTGGTTGTTGCACAGTGATGAAGCTGAAGCTCTTTCATTTGTATCTTCACTGTTGGAATGACTCAGGGCAGCCTATGAAATGAAGGATAAAGAGAGGATTGTTGAACTTGTTGGTGATGTGATGACACAACTAGGATCGCTTGAATCACAGTGGAAGGACTTGAGACACGCTGGGAGTGACAACCCAGTTATGGGGAATGTATACTGAATGATGCTCATTTTGAAGAATTACATCCATGCTAAAAGAGCTGGCCTTTGGAAACAAGTCTTGCTGGAAGCACAGAACATGTTACCATACATTGTTTCTTCTGGACACAGGAAGTACATGTCGTGTTTTCCAATCTATTTCCATGAAATGAATAACCTGCCCAACACCGCACCAGATGTACAAAGAAAATTCGAAGCAGGCAACTTTACTGTCCACCAGACGGAGGGTGTGTCCAATGGTGTATGAACAGACTTTGCACTGGAACAAACATACATTAAGGAGGGAAAGACTGCACTGGAACAAACATACATTAAGGAGGGAAAGACTAATTTATTCAGGGGTATTACTCAAGCAGAGTCTGCTCGAGAAAAGTACATAAAAACATTACCATTCTTGACATCCATATCTGAGAATGTGAAGCAGATGGTGCACATGGAGTCTCCTCAATCAGATCACCATGAGAAGATGATTAAAGATGATATGGTAAAGGTTATGAAAATCAGACACTATAGCAGAAATTATGAGAAATCCATTTCCTGCAACCCCTGGAACGGATAAGTTGGTAAACACTGCAACAGGAGAAAGTATTGCTTCTGCACAACTAGCTAAAAGAATTAGGTTTGAATCAATTAAGAGATGCCAGCACCACCAATGATGCTAAAATTGTCACCCCAAAGATCAAGACATTTGCCACACAACAGGTAAATGAAAGTGGGATTGGATGAAAAATTTGATCAGTGAGGAAAACACAGTTACGAAAGCCCTTTGTTTTACACGAGAGTTGAGTGATGAGGCAAAGATTGAGCCATTTTGTTATGAATGGAGTGATTATCCGCCATCAATCTTTGAGCCAAACAGTAGTGCATGCAGGGGATATACCATGCGCAAAGGAACTAAATATGACTTCATAGAAACTCTTCAAAATGAGATAGCTGCTTCGTGGAAACCAGTGAAAGAGGTGTCTCCTGGTTCTGAATCAGTGTATTTTATTGACACCATGGCATATGTCCAATGCTGTAGGACACTGGGGTCAGATGTTTTTGGTCAGCTTCAGGAAAGATACTTAACCCCTAAAGTACTAAAGGGATCGATTGATCCTTTATTAGAATTTGGCTTGATGTTGAATAGGATCAATAGAGGAGCCTTTGTAAAAACTGTGGACACTAGGCTTCCGCCCGATTGTGACGTATATCAATGCAAACCAATGAGAAGTAAGTCCTGAGTAGGGAGGGGGGAGGATCCGGGCCCATACCCATGGTGGGGGGGGGCGATTCCCTTACCACCCTCTCGCCACCTTCCTCTACCCCAATATCTTTGTTCCCTCTCCTCCTCCCTCGCCTCTGACCGCCTCCTGCTCCCTCCCTTCTCCTACCCCACCATCACGCCACTGTCGTTCCACCCCCTTTCCTCCCTCTCTGTCTCCCTGGGGATGGTTATATCCCCCCTACCCACCCTCCACATCCCTGTACTCCCTCTCTGCCTTCCCTTTTTGTCTTTTGGTGTCTCTCCCACCTCTATATCCCCGTATCACCCCTCCGAGGCCTCTCCCCACCTCACCCCCACCACCCTCACCCTGTAGTATACCTCCGCTTACCCCTCCACCCCCTCCCCGCCTAGAGTATTATACACATATGTCATTGTTACTGTTCATGTGTGTTTTCAATCAGTAACAGATTTTTGCATACACCGATACACGAAACACAATGTGCGTTTTTTTTTTTTTTTTCATGTATTTAAGCTATATGCACCTCCGTGAGTATACCGTAATGTTTCATGAAAATGCTAGTAATGTTATTTTTTTCTTATATAATAACATATTGTGTATTTGTGTGTTTGTCTTTCTATTAAACCATTATCATTAGTTTGCATGCTTTAGGTTTTTTTCCTCCTCGAAATTCTTACAGCTACTTGGTTTGACAGCTCTGAGGGGAGAGGATGGGGGGGAAGGGGAGAGGGGATGGTGGAGCGTGTAACACCACAAAAAGGTTTTGCATGCTTTGGCTTAATTTCTTTTTTATTTTGACAGCTACACAGCTATAAGGGAAGGAGAAGTGGGGAGGGAAGGTGGGGAGAGGAGGTGTTGGGGCGGAAGGGTGTTGGGAGTGAGTAGGGAACAACGACAAAATTATTTTGCATGCTATTAGTTGGAAAAATAAAAATGAGCTGGAATATTCTGAAGGGTGGGGTAGGGGGGAGGGGGGAGGGGGAAGGGGAAGGGAGGAAGAAAGAGGGGATGATGGGAGTGGGTGAGGAAGATAACGGGAGGGGAGGAATGAGGGTGGGATAGGGTGTGAGCTCATAGAAAACTGGAGTCGCCTTTCCTGGAAGGGTAACTTTTTTCAACTTGGACGGGCTATAGCTCATTAACCAGTTGGTTTAAAATGCTCTGGTTTGCGGCATAAAAGTGTGTAAATTCAAGCTCTAAATCTTGGGCATAAAACGTTTTATTTCTGTAAAAGTTGAAAAATCGGCTCCATATACAGGTTTTTAGGGAAGTTCGGTCTATCGAAATGCGTAACCTAGAGGTTAAACAAGATTCTAAATATGAAACCAGGCAATTGTTCAGAGGTTCATTTCGTTCGTGACAGATGTGACTGTGGTGTTATCAGCCTACAGGGTGATGAACAACAGAGACGGAGAAAGGAAGCTATATCACCAGAGTATGTTCCTGATCATATCATGAAAATACCTGAATGGAAAGGATTTCTTTCAAACCCACAGAATAAGGCAAACTTACTTTCATATCTCTCATCCTGTTGGGAACAGCCATCCTCACTACCTGACGGGATTACCCTGATAACAGGAGTTGGTATTGAGGGAATTCGTGTGACCAAACAAGAGTTGGTATTGAGGGAATTCGTGTGACCAGTAGCAGTACGACTGTGATGAATTGTTGTCACAGTCATGAGGACGCAGATGCAAGAATTTTTGCCCATCTTGCAAGCTGCCAGAAGAGCAGTGTGTTCATTATTCATGCTACTGACACATATATATCATGCTTTCTATGTATCATTATCCTCGACTTCCACACATTATTGAACTGTGGGTTGAGAAGAATTATCTCTTCCTTCCTATTCATGATCTGGTTGATCAACTAGCAAGTACAGTGGAAAAAGATTCACTGAAACTCACAAACACATCACTTGTTTCATATGTTTTATTAGGCTGTGATTCAGTAAGTTACCCATTTGGACGAGGAAAGAAAAGATCTGCGAAAGTAGCAATACAGCATGTTGATACAATGGCAACACTGACAAACTTCTCTCATGCTAAAATATGCCTAAATGACAAGTTGTTCGATGAAGCACGTGACTTTTGGTGTGATCTGTATAACAAGTCAGGATATTCATCACTGGTTAGGTTACGTGCCCATTTATTTGCCTCTGGCAAACAGGATCTCCGCTCTCTTCCTCCAGCTGAAGATTCATTCCATTTCCATGTTCTCAGGAGTCTTTGCCAGATTAGCCTGTACAAACGGGCCAATGTGTGCGACCCAACCCTTCTGCCACCGGAACAGTATGGCAGTTATTTGGACAATAAAGGCAGGTTGGTCCCAGTTATAAAGCGGAAACTTAGTAAAACTGCAGCTGGAAAACTAACATTCTGTAAGTGCAAGAAAGACTGCATCAAAAACTGTCCATGTACTAAAGCCAGATTGGATTGCATTATTGCATGCACCTGCAATGGGGACTCACACAAATGTGGGCGGCTAACTGAAGATAACATTGTTTATAATGAATAGGATAAGATACAGGTTCAGCCACGGGATTTGGGAACCAGAGTCTTATTTCTGCCACTTACTGTCAGTATTTCAATAATTTTCAGTGTGTAATAAACTGATAAAAGCATACTTTGAAGAATACTGCATCGTCCCTTATTCACCAGTTTTTCTTTTTTCTTTTTCCATTATGTCCCTCAGAAACAAAGGAACAGGGATGCCTTTTATTCTTATTTATTAAAGTCATACGTTTCTCAAAAACATCAGTACAGTAGGATGTAAAAAGTTTACTTAAACTGTGTTTTCGAATAAAAATTGAGGATTATGTACTATGCAACTTAAAAAAAAAAAAAAAAAAAAGAAAGATCTCAAATTCTGGATAAGGCATGACTTGCGTGACCTTTTGACCTCTCGGGACCTTGTAGGTCAACCTATCTATCTATCTATTGCCAGACGCCTCAATCCCGTTTGGGTGGCCACAAACAAATCGCCTCCAAGTCGCCTTGTCCCCCGCCATTTCACTGCCCTGCTCCCAACTCACACCCCTCTCTCTCATATACCTCTCCACCCCATCCCTCCATCTGATCCTCGGCCTCCCCCTCCCTCTTCCCCCCTCCACCTCACTCACATACACTCTCTTCGTCAGTCTTTCACCCTCCATCCTCTCCACATGGCCAAACCACCTCAGTGTGTTCCTCATAACGCTTCCTATCACATTCACATCAACACCACAACGCTCCTTTATATCCTCATTCATCAGCCTGTCTCTCCACGTGACTCCACAGGCTCCTCTTAAATAACTCATTTCCACTGCTCTCACTCTTGACTTGTGTCCTTCCAATAATGTCCAAGCTTCACTTCCGTACGTTAGAGTTGGTATCACAATACTGTCATGTAGAAACTTTTTCACTTCCATGCTCACTTCCCTGTTTCTTATCACTGCTTTCAAAGAACCAGCAACCTTTCTTCCCTGCTGTACCCTTTCAAGCACTTCACCCTCCAAACATCCATCCTTACTCATCACACTACCCAAGTACTTAAACGTACTCACATTTTCCAATTCCTCACCATCCAACCTCGCTGTACATTCACTAACTTCACCTCTCTCAAAGACCATCACTTTACTCTTCCCTACATTCACCTTTAGATTCCGTTTCTTACACACTCTCAAACTCATCCACCAAGCCTTGCAGCTCCTCTTCGTCTTCACTCAACCAATCAGAATTATTTACCCACCATTCTATAACTGACATCAAGACAAAAAGAATGAGTGGTCATTTGTTGCAATGGAGTCTCATATTTTGGAGATATACTACAATGAATTTCCCCTACCTCAAAATTTTTAACTTTCTAAAGTCATGTTTTATCTTCATAAAATCGTGTGTATTGACTTTGCGCAATCTGACCCAAGTGTCCAAATTCACTTTTTGGATGTCCAACACCCCCATAACCATGTTCCAAGGGTCAAAAATTTTACAACAGGGGCGTCATTTCAAAATGTTGTTTTTTGCACTTTGAAGGCTTTGGATCCCAGACTATTAGGTCCTCTAACAGTGCCTCCAAATGTCTCTCTGGCACCAAACAGTGTTTTAAAGTTAATACAGTGCAGCTGCAAAAGTGAAGATGCACCATGCCGGACACTCTGCAGTGGTTGCAGAGCAGCTATTTTGTCATGCACAGTTTTCTGCAATTGCAAGGGGACATGCCAAACAATCAAGCTCTTCTTGACTCATGTATATTGTATACATAAGGGTTACAGTTCTTGACATGTCCAAATTTGTTGCTTCTATGTTTCCAGAAGCTGCTCTTTGAGTCTGGGAAAATCTTAGTCTGAGAATAATTCTAGCTACGTTAAAGTATAACTGTGGTATTTTCATTCCACTCATGATTTGGAATTTCAAGAGCATCATTTAGTATACTTTCTCACAACATGAATGTTCATCACAATGAAACTATGTAATTTCATATATTTTCACAAGAGAATTTTTTTCTTTTTCAATATCTAGACTTAATTAAGACATGTGATTAAGGTTTGGTACAGTTTTATGGATGTACAATTTTATGGTGTGTGCAGGATATTCACAGAAGAAATATGTGCAGCATGTGATGTGGTGTGTGGGATGAAGAGAAGACGGAGGGGGGCGCAAGGAACACCGTGGGGGAATGAAGAGGTGAGACAGGCTGTGGCACAAAAGAAGAAAGCATACAATGAATGGATGAGAAATAGGGGCGTGGAAGAAGTAGAGAAGCAGAAGAGAGAGTTATATGTAGAAAGGAATAGAGAAGTGAAAAGATTAGTAAGAGAGAGTAAGAAGAGAGTGGGTGAGGAAATTGGAAGGAATTTGAGTGTAAAGTGGAGAGACTGTAAGAAAATGTTCTGGAAAGAGGTGAAGAGAGTAAGACAGGTGGAAGTGAAGTTAGCAGGAGAGTGAAAAATAAAAATGGTAGATTACTAGTGGAGAAGGGGGAAAAAGTGAGCAGATGGAGAGAACACTTTAATGAACTGTTGAACATAAAGGATGGAAATAATGCGAGTATAAGTGGCTGGGGAATGGCTGGGAGAAGGAGGGAGGTGAGAAGACAGGAAGAAATCAGTAGGATAGAAGTTGTGAAAGCAATGAAGAAAGTTAAATTGGGGAAAGCCCCAGGAATTGATGGAGTGTGTGGTGACATGCTGAAGTATGGGGGAGAGATAGTAGTAGAACGGATGTGGAAGGTGTGCAGATTGGCCTGGGAGGAAGGTAGAGTCCCGGAGGATTGGAAGTCAGGTATAATTATTCCTTTGTACAAAGGAAAAGGGGAAAAAGAAGTGTGTGGTAATCATAGGGGCATCTGTCTTCTTAGTATAATAGGAAAAGTGTATGGTAGGATATTTATTGACAGAGTTAGAGAAAGTACAGAGGAATTAGTTGGAGAACAAAAGCGAGGTTTTGGGAAGGGAAGAGGATGTGTAGATCAGATATTCATTCTTAGATCTTTAGTGAAAAAGTTTCTACAGGAGGGAAAGAAGTTGTATGCGGCTTTCATGGATTTGGAGAAAGCATATGACAGGGTGGATAGACAAGGATTGTGGAAAGTTTTAAGAATATATGGAGTAGATGGGAAGTTACTGAATGTTGTGAAGTGTATATATGATGGTGCTAAGGCTGCAGTGAGTGTGGATGGTTAACTGAGTGAATTTTTCTCTTTGAAGGTTGGGTTGAAACAGGGATGTGTCATGTCTCCATTGTTGTTCGATTTGTACATGGATGGGGTAATAAAAGAGGTACAAGGTAGGGTAGTGGATGTTGGAGTGGCCCTGGTGAGAGAGGGTAGTGTTTGGAAACTCCCTGTACTGTTGTTTGCAGATGATACTGTGTTGTTGAGTGAGGACGAAGGGGAGCTGCAAGGCTTGGTAGATGAGTTTGGGTGTGTGTGTAAGAAACGGAATCTAAAGATGGATGTAGGGAAGAGTAAAGTGATGGTCTTTGAGAGAGGTGAAGTCAGTGAATGTACAGCGAGGTTGGATGGTGAGGAATTGGAAAATGTGAGTACATTTATGTACTTGTGTAGTGTGATGAGTAAGGATGGAGGTTTGGAGGGTGAAGTGCTTGAAACGGTACAGCAGGGAAGAAAGGTTGCTGGTTCCTTGAAAGTAGTGATAAGAAACAGGGAAGTGAGCATGGAAGTGAAAAAGTTGCTACGTGACAGTAGTATGATACCAACTCTAACGTATGGAAGTAAAGCTTGGACGTTGTTGGAAGGACACAAGTCAAGAGTGAGAGCAGTGGAAATGAGTTATTTAAGAGGAGCCTGTGGAGTCACATGGAGAGACAGGCTGACAAATGGAGATATAAAGGAGCGTTGTGGTGTGGATGTGGATGTGATAGGAAGCGTTATGAGGAATACACTGAGGTGGTTTGGCCATGTGGAGAGGATGGAGGGTGAAAGACTGACGAAGAGAGTGTATGTGAGTGAGGTGGAGGGGGGGAGAGGGAGGAGGAGGCAGAGGATGAGATGGAGGGATGGGGTGGAGAGGTATATGAGAGAGGGTGTATGTGAGTTGGGAGCAGGGCAGTGAAATGGCGGGGGACAGGACGACGTGGAGGCGATTTGTTTGTGGCCACCCCGAACGGGATTGAGGCGTCTGGCAATAGATACATAGATAGATAGACAATTTAGTCATAGATAGGTAGAATTTCCCAGCTGTGTTGATTGTAAGTTTGGTATTTCTATGTTTTTTTGATATGTGGAAAGTGTTCATTAATATTCATTTTAAGCTGTGTAGAAACTTAATATGCATTTTGTGGTGCATATAAATTTATTTTTCCTATTCTGAAATGTCAGAAACATGATTTGGCTTAATACTTCATCAGAATGTAGATTTGATGTGATCGATTTATTTATTATTTTTTTTTTATTTCAAATATTCGTCATTACTTGGATTATTTATGGCCCCATCTAAAATATCTGCATTATCATACAACATAAGGTTGCAAGTTATTCACACAAGATTTTGGTACACCATCCATCCATCCTTCATCCAATCTTTCCTTGCCCTATGAGGAGCGTAGGAGCCCGGGGCTAGGCAGTTAGTACCGATATTTAAGATGAGAATGACCAGCCTCACTCATCCCTGAGTGGCATTACATGAGCAATCAACCCCAACCATTCCTTGGATATAAACCTTCACTGGCTTAATCCGATTGGAGTACAATAAGATACACAATTACCAAATAATCATGCCAACCAACACAATTCAAATCAGTATTACTTTGTAAATTCAATTGATTTCTAATGCTACGGCCGTTTTGGACGCCACCTTGAACTATTCAAAATGCTCAAAGGTGACAAGAGGGCACCCGGCAGTTTTTTAATCTACACATTCGTAGCTTTCAAATGACACCCGGATCAAAATTATAGACAATTTTTGAATGTTCATCCCAGTATCTGCTGGACTAATAATGTAATGTCTTTTTTTTGGAGTGTTAACATAATACTACGATAAAGACTTTGGTGCGGTGTAAATAGACTGAGTTTTGTGTACCCGGATGTAAATGTCTTGTTGTAAAATAAGCAATAGGAATGCGTGTTGTTCACTGATATATACTGTATGCTCTAATATCACACTGGTATAGTTCATACACTTCCTTGTAATATATAACGAAACACTGACCAACGACTTTTGAACCCAGTGATTATATCATCGGATACCAAAAAATAAAAAAATATTAATTTAAAAAAAATCTGTACAAGATTTCATAACTGTTAGACTGTAAAGTAAGTAGATATTTTTGCCCGTGGCTGTAGCCTACATGATGTACTGGCATAAGCTGTAAGGCAAACAGCAGACGCTTGTGTTATATCGTGATATACGAGTATACAGTATGATCTATAATAACACACCCGAACACATTACAGTGACACACACACACACACACACACACACACACACACACACACACACACACACACACACACACACACATTTGCTAATGAAATAAACCTTTAATAACTGTTATGGGCCATAAACAACTGAGCCTGAAATATAGTTTGTATAGCCCAGGTGAGATCAGGACTGAGAGTCACAGGTGTGCGCATAATTATCAGTATATTCCTGCTAACACCAGATGATGATTTTTTTTTTTTCAAATGACATTTATAGCTGGATAGGTTAGCTGTAGCTTTCATCAGTTCTTTTAATACTAGAGGTCTTTCCTCATAAGAATAAAATCGTCAGTAGGTTGCAAGATTATGTTATCAGATGGAAGATATTAATTCCTAGCTGAACAACGGTAATGTCTTGGAGAAAAGTCACAGTCGATATTACTATATTAACTAACTGATAACTGCAATAGAATTTATAATTTATATCAGCATCTACGGAAATTGTATGGGGATGCCCCCCAACTCATCAGTGTAGTGCTGCCTTCAAGTGAAACTGCGTTGAGATGTAAATGTTTCTTGCAAACCAAGAAACCATTTATTACACTGGGTGGTAACCATATAACCTTATTACGCCTGGTGGTGTAGTTGGTTAAGGCGCTTCAACCAGCTGGGGGGGTGGGGGAGTAGGGGTTTACATGCTAGCGTGGTTGAGGTTTCTTGTACGCATAATGCCAATTATGAAAGTATCTTGAATTGGTTCTCTGTTATCTTGTTTTTCTTTTTTTTTCTTCGAGGGATCCTGGCCTTTGGTTCCTTCTTTTTTGCATTAAAACAGGTAAGGTCAAGTGGGGTTGGTAACCCTCACGTTGCATTTTCATACTGAGTAGCCTAGTTCCGGGTCTATATGCCCCTGAAGTGACAAAAATAAATAAATAAACAAATAAATGACAGAGTTTAAACCTCGTCACTTCAAGATCTTTCCTCGGAACTACCACCGGATAATTTCATCAAACATTTTCAAAAAGTTATATATAAACCTTGCCAGTTCAAAAAGGGTTTTTCTGTCTATATCAGCCCATCGGAAACTACTCATAGCAATCATACCGTACATATATATATATATATATATATATATATATATATATATATATATATATATATATATATATATATATATATATATATATATATATATATATATATATACACACATATATATATATATATATATATATATATATATATATATATATATATATATATATATATATATATATATATATATATATATATATATATATATATAAATATATATATATATATATATATATATATATATATATATACATATATATATATATATATATATATATATATATATATATACATACATATATATATATATATATATATATATATATATATATATATATATATATATATATATATATATGTATAAAGTAATTCCTCCAATATCTGGACGCCCATTTTCCGGACATCCCCAATAACCGGACATTTTCGTTCCGGGATCCAATATTCCCAAAATGGGCCAAAAACCGCAAAAAATTAGAAAAAAAATCCGACTTTTTCCCGCCCGTAATTTGAAGTTGGTGCGCGTGGCGCAGGCGAGCTGTGTTTTGGTGCGTTGTTCCGCCGACGTCCGCTAGAGCGCCCCTGCATCCTCCCCAGTTACCACTCGTCTCTTGTTGTGTGTGCACGCTCGTCGTCATGGCTGCCCATGTGCTCGCTTTTGTGGTGGTGCCTTACCTGTTGCAGGCTCCCCTGCTGCTCTCGTGCCTCTCCTTCATGTGTGCGATGATGGCCCCACGGCCTGAGAAGAGGAAGAGAGTGGTTTTGACTCTGGAGAAGAAGAGGGAGATATTGGACAAGGTGGATGCGGGATGGTCTACCTCACGTATCCTCCGTGAATTCAACCTGGCCTGGTCTACTTTGTTTGATATCAAGAGATCCCGCGACAAACTCACGCAGTACATGGTTGACTTCTCATCAAAAAGCAAACGCAACGTGGAGAGGAAGGTGATGTATACTCCCAAGTATGCAGAAGTCGACTGCTCTATGTTGATTTGGTATCGACAGCAACGTGCTGCTGGTGTGATGGTGCGTGGCACGGAGCTGAAGGCTGCTGCTGAGAAGTTCGCAAGGCTTCACGACGCCCTAGACTTCAAGGCATCCGAAGGTTGTCTCTTCACATTCAAGTTACGACATAGCCTGACCAACCCTAAGTCTCATGGTGAAGCTTTGGACGCCAACGAGGATGAAGTTGATGAGTTTTGGCACAAGGTGAAGGGCTTGATCGACAGGGAGGGCCTAACTCTCAGTCATGTCTACAACACTGACGAAACTGGCTTATTCTATCGCTCTTTGCCTACGAACACTCTAGCCGAGGAGACAGAGAAGCGTGTACCTGGCCGCAAGCTCTGCAAGCAACGGATATCTGCTTTGTGTTGTGCCAATGCTAACGGCATGCACCGGCTCAAGTCCGTTATTGTTGGCCATACAAAGCAGCCTCGGTGTCTTCGTGGGGTGATGGATGTCCTTCCTGTCGTCTGGTACCATTCCTTGAAGGCATGGTTCACAGCCCAGATCTTCAAAGACTGGTTCCACCACCATTTCGTCAAGGAGGTCATCCATTACCAGAAGGAGAAACTGGGAATCCCATGTGACCAGGTAAAGGCCCTCCTTCTCCTCGACAATGCACCTGCCCACCCGTGCAACAAGGAGTTGGTGGCTGAGAATGGGCGCATTAGGTGCATGTTTCTGCCACCTAATACTACTGCTCTCATCCAACCAATGGACCAAGGAGTGATCATGGCAACGAAGAGGCTGTACCGGCGGATGTTCCTGGATGAGGTGATGGTTGTCTTCGAGGACGAGGACAAGCGCAGGGAGGGACGGGACACGCGAGGCCAGCGGACTTTGGAAAACATTCGCCGCTACAACATCAAGTCTGTCATCTACAACTGGACCAGTGCATGGAAGGAAATCCCTGTCAAGACTCAGAAAATGGTTGGTCTTGTCTGCTTCTCAGAACGGATGTGGAGCCCGATTTCCTAGGTTTTGACGTGGATGACTTCCATGCATGTCTACGTGTGCATGGCAACGATATTGATGTGGACTAAGTGCTTGGGTGACGACGAGGGCGATCCTGGGTGTCAGACCATGTCTGATATCGAGATCGCATCTTCAGTTGCAGGTGTCAGTACCCAGCTTGAAGATTCCGATGAGGACGGCGACGATGATGCAGACTCCTCTCAGCGTGACACTACTCCAGCCATCCCCAAGCTGAGTGCACTCTGGGAACACCTAGAGTTCGTTCTGGACTACCTGGAGCACCCGGACTGCGACAGGGAGATGGGGCCCTTGGGACTTGTGGAGGAAGTGCGCGCTTTCAGGCAGTGCATTATTAATCATTAAAATCGTCGTTCTTTGCGTCAATCAACGATTGACAGCTTTTTCAGGCCCGTGACCCCCGCTGTGCCCAGCCCTGGCTCCACTCCATTGCCTCCCCAAGACAGCCCCTCATGCTCCGAGCCACAGCCCAGCACATCAGGTACGGTAGAGTCACCACTGGACGTGAGTCTGCGCTTCTCTTCAGAGTCATCTGCAGTGGGTACGCCATCACCACGAACCAGCGACGCACCCCTAGGTCACCTGCATGTGCTACTCTCAGACTTTGACAGTGATTAGACCCCAAGAACTTCTCCACTAGACCACATGGGAATTTACAGTGTAGTGCAGTGAAAAAAACAGTGCATTGTGTTAAGGATTTAGAGTTGTGAGTGAAAAGACAAAAATTTAATGGACTGTAACTGTAACGTAAATTAACTTGAGTGTGTTTTGTTTAGAAAATGGTTTTAAGAGTGGAAATACGAAAGTGCAGAAAGCAACACTTATTTCATTAAGGTACAATGGAGCACAAGTAAGACAAGAGTGCGCAGTGTTAAGAGAATGGAATTCTGAGTGCAAATGACTAAGTTCTGTGCAAGACTTCATGAACAGTGTACTGCAAGTGCTTCAGGAACTCCTTCTTACTGTCAGAGTCTGAGAGGAGGCGGGTTATTCATTGAGATGGCCAGGGACTTGCTGTAAGTACCCAGAATGTTTCATATTGTACTGCACTGTTTTTTCCATACTTACCTCTAACACTTCATTTCACTCTTTTATGTCCCTTATTGGTGTGAATAGTGTCTTAGGTGCTATGCATGTGCAGTAGGGAGGTGTTTTTCTGAGTTAGGCTAGGTCAGGGTCCATAACTGTCTAGGAGCCAAGGACTTGTTGTAAGTACTCAGAATTTTTAATATTGTATAAACCTACCTCAAAAACCTCATTTTATGGTTCTTTTGCATTATTTCAGTCTTTTATGTCCCTTATTGGTGTGATTTGGGTCTTAAATAGGTGCTATGCATGTCCAGAGGGAGTTGTGTAGGAGTTTTTCTGAGTTAGGGTCCATAAGTACAAGTCCAGAAGGCTGGGGCCTAATATCCGGACGGGATCACTATCCAGACGTGCCGTTGGCTCTATTACATCAAATATTGGAGGGACTACTATATATATATATATATATATATATGTGTGTGTGTGTGTGTGTGTGTGTGTGTGTGTGTGTGTGTATGTATGTATATTCACGAAATTTTTCCACCATAATTCAGAGTAAGGTATAAACTAACGGAGGATTATTGTCTCCATTATTTTTTAAATAGAAAATCATGTGCATCACTTGTCTTTTTGCATTCACCCTTTCGAAACATTTTTTTTTTCCTCCTGCTTGACGATATTATTCAGCGTAAGAGAAAACCTCAAAGTTTCGTGTGATTATTATTAGTTTCGTGTGATTATTATTTTTAAGTAAACATTGAAAAAAAAAAATGAAAGCTTGGACAACTTGTTCCTTCCACAAAAGTTAAAGGAAAGGAAGTTAAATAACTATTCGTTCATTCCGGGATGCTTGGACTTATTGGGTTTAATGTTTGGAGGTTATAGGCAGTGGGAAAGACAGGCTAAACAGGACTGTTCCAGAATTTACCAGCTGTGTACATGAGAGACTGAGATTGCCTGTTACTGCTTACATTATAGTTTTGCTGTACAGGGGTGAGATTGTTATATGGAGGGTGTTTCGTGCACGCCGTAATGAGAAATGAATGCCAGCAGAGTTTTGAAGACCGGAGGGCAGAGCGACAGCGACAAAATAGGCAAAAGAATGTAACACTTTGGCTATGACTTGGGTTAAAGGGCGTCAGTGAGAGAAAGGAGTTAATGAAATGACAAGCCTGCCGCGCACACTCTCTAGACATGCTGTACAGTTTTGATGAGTTCTCCCCCTCCCACCGCCATACACACACTCACGAGATAACAACGATGTAAAGGATCAAATTTAAGATAAAATCAGATTTGGTGCAACTTTCTCCAAGACAGTGAAGGATACAGGTAAGTTGTAATACTGTGCTGTACAAAATATAATTGACCACCCTATACGATATTAAGGCGTCTGGCTGTAGACTGATAGATAGGTAAGATATAAAAAAAAGTGAGGGGGTAGGGTTTTTTTTCAAAAATACTCCCACAGTATCCCTGCTTGTCGTAAACGGTGACTAAAAGGGTTGGCGAAGGGTTAGTGCCCCTCCCCGGAAAACAACTAACTAAAAAAACAAACAATAAGCCTCAGACAAGGACTGACCAAACGATGACGACCAAGAACCAGACAAAGGACATGGTTATCGGAACGTGGAATGTAAGGGGCGCGAATGATGAGGTGAAAGAGAGAGAGATTGTCCAGGTGCTTGAGGGTGCGAAAGTGGATGTATGTGGAATAACTGAAACAAAATGGAGAGGAGAAAGTGTGAGAGAATGGGAGTATGGATGGGGTATATGTGCAGGAGTAGGTGAGAATGAGAGGGCAAAGGAAGGAGTATGTATAGTTGTGAGTAAAAGATGGAAGAAGAGCATAAGACAGTATGGATCAGTTGGGTCAAGGATTGTGTGGGTAAAGTTGAAAGTTGGAATACAAATGTGGGCAATTGTGTGTGTGTATGCGCCAATGCAAGATCGTGCTAGAAGAGTGAGAGAAGAGTTCTGGACAAATGTAGAAGTGTGCATGGAAAAGTTTGGAAGGAATGAGAGAGTGTTTTTGATCGGTGATATGAATGGTAAAGTTGGGAATGTGAAGGTGGATAGAATAGTTGGTGAGTGGGGTGTGCCTGCTGAGATAGATGAGAATGAGAGTGCGTTAATGGACATTTGTGCTGGGAGAGGGTTGGTGATAGCCAATACCTTCTTCAGGCAAAAAATGATCCACAGGTATACATGGCGAGTGATGAGAAGGGTGGGTGGTGAACTGAATGAAAGGAAGGCAATGATTGATTATGTGTGTGTGGATGAAAGGATGCGAGGATGTGTAATGGATGCAAGAGCTCATAGAGGTTGGGGGAGTGGACTTTCTGACCACTACTTGGTGGTGGCCAGAATTAGAATTCAAGTAAGATGGAGGACTAGAAGAAGGGAAACACGAGAGGAAGGAGTAGTTGCAAGGAGAGTGGAAAGGTTACAAGAGGATGAGAAAAAGGCAGAGTATAAGAGAGAAGTGGAGGAACGATTGGGCAAATATGAATTGGAGCAGATGGGAGATGTAGAAGGTGTGTGCAGGATATTTACAGAAGAAATATGTGCAGCATGTGATGTGGTGTGTGGAAGGAAGAGAAGACGGAGGGGGGTGCAAGGAACAGCGTGGTGGACTGAAGAGGTGAGACAGGCCGTGGCACAAAAGAAGAAAGCATACAATGAATGGATGAGAAATAGGGGCGTGGAAGAAGTTGAGAGGCGGAAGAGAGAGTTATATGTAGAAAGAAAGAAAGAGGTGAAAAGATTAGTAAGAGAGAGTAAGAAGAGAGTGGATGAGAAATTTGGAAGGAATTTGATTGTAAAGTGGAGGGACTGTAAGAAAATGTTCTGGAAAGAGGTGAAAAGGGTAAGACAGGGCGGAAGTGAAGTTAGCAGGGGAGTGAAAGATAAAAATGGTAGATTACTAGTGGAGAAGGGGGAAAAAGTGAGCAGATGGAGAGAACACTTTAAGGGATTGTTGAACATAGAGGATGGAAGTAATGCGAGTATAAGTGGCTGGGGAATGGCTGGGAGAAGGAGGGAGGTGAGAAACAGGAAGAAATCAGTAGGATAGAAGTTGTGGAAGCAATGAAGAAAGTTAAATAGGGGAAAGCCCCAGGAATTGATGGAGTGTGTGGTGAAATGCTGAAGCATGGGGGAGAGATAGTAGTAGAATGGTTGTGGAAGATGTGCAGATTGGCCTGGGAGGAAGGTAGAGTCCCGGAGGATTGGAAGTCAGGCATAATTATTCCCTTGTACAAAAGAAAAGGGGAAAAAGAAGTGTGTCGTAATCATAGGGGCATTTATCATCTTAGTATAATAGAGAAAGTGTATGGTAGGATACTTATTGCCAGAGTTAGAGAAAGAACAGAGAAATTAGTTGGACAAGAACAGGGAGGCTTTAGGAAGGGAAGAGGTTGTGTAGATCAGATATTGATTCTTAGATCTTTAGTGGAAAAGTTTCTAGAGAAGGGAAAGAAGTTGTATGCGGCTTTCATGGATTTGGAGAAAGCATATGACAGGGTGGATAGACAAGGATTGTGGAAAGTGTTAAGAATATATGGAGTAGATGGGAAGGTGTTGAATGCTGTGAAGAGTATGTACGATGGTGCGAAGGCTGCAGTGCGTGTGGATGGTGAACTAAGTGAATTTTTCTCTTTGAACGTTGGGTTGAAACAGGGATGTGTCATGTCTCAATGGTTGTTCAATCTTTACATGGATGGGGTAATAAAAGAGGTACAAGGTAGGGTAGTGGATGTTGGAGTGGCCCTGGTGAGAGAGGATAGTGTTTGGAAACTCCCTGTACTGTTGTTTGCAGATGATACTGTGTTCTTGAGTGAAAACGAAGGGGAGCTGCAAGGCTTGGTGGATGAGTTTGGGAGAGTGTGTAAGAAACGGAATCTAAAGTTGAATGTAGGGAAGAGTAAAGTGATGGTCTTTGAGAGAGGTGAAGTCAGTGCATGTACAGCGAGGTTGGATGGTGAGGAATTGGAAAATGTGAGTACGTTTAAGTACTTGGGTAGTGTGATGAGTAAGGATGGAGGTTTGGAGGGTGAAGTGCTTGAAAGGGTACAGCTGGGAAGAAAGGTTGCTTGTTCTTTGAAAGCAGTGATAAGAAACAGGGAAGTGAGCATGGAAGTGAAAGAGTTACTACATGACAGTATTGTGATACCAACTCTAATGTACGGAAGTGAAGCTTGGACGTTGTTGGAAGGACACAAGTCAAGAGTGAGAGCAGTGGAAATGAGTTATTTAAGAGGAACCTGTGGAGTCACATGGAGAGACAGGCTGACGAATGAGGATATAAAGGAGCGTTGTGGTGTGGATGTGGATGTGATAGGAAGCGTTATGAGTAACACACTGAGGTGGTTTGGCCATGTGGAGAGGATGGAGGGTGAAAGACTGACGAAGAGAGTGTATATGAGTGAGGTGGAGGGGGTAAGAGGGAGGGGGAGGCCGAGGATGAGATGGAGGGATGGGGTGGAGAGGTATATGAGAAAGGGGGGTGTGAGTTGGGAGCAGGGCAGTGAGATGGCGGGGGACAGGGCGACTTGGAGGCGATTTGTTTGTGGCCACCCCAAACGGGATTGAGGCGTCTGGCAATAGATAGATAGATAGATAGAGAAAAAAGCTAAACGTGTTGGTTAACACTGAAAACTAAATGGAAGTCTTCAGAGAACGGAGAAAATAAGTGGTCCATTTTTGACATGAGGAAGCCAAGGAACATAATGGGAAGTTAGTAAAGTTCTGGACATAAGTAAAAAAGCTGATGCATATCATTTGCTCAAAAATTGGCCTGACATTGGAGAGAAATAAGGAGATTATAAGTCGGGAACACGAGAACAAATTAAATTGTTCACACAATTACCACCGTTGGAATCAGTAACTGGCGGGATAAATTCCTGTCTAGTTTTGAAGTAAATATAAAATGTCACATGTGTGACTAATTGACTGGCTGAGTCTTGAAATTTTAAATGTCAAGGTGGGTTTTAAAAAAATTATGTGAAATATAATAAAGGCGCATTTTTATGCAGGCTTCTGGTGTTTCAATAGAGCTTTCTCTGTACTGGAGTTTCCAAATTAAAGTCTTTCTAAAATATTTTTAAAGGATTAAAGCTCATTCATTCCTGTGACAATTTTTCTCATGTTGTCTCCAGAGAAGTTTTTTTTTTTTTTTTTTTCTGCATAGGAGACATTTTTTTTAACTGGAGGGGTTAGGTACATGTTCGACCTGCATCTTCATTACTCTACTGTGTTTATTCTAACATGGCATGGATTCATAATTCCTTTCACCTCATATGATAGTCAGGTGTAGTCAGGTTCACGGTTCGATCTGACTAGTAACTAAGGAGATTCATTCCTACTGTACTGAGGCTCATCAAAATTCATGCAACCATGACTAAGTTGTGGGAGTGGTCAAGTTCCACAGAATAAAAACAAAACAACTATTGGGCGTCTTCAAAGCTGAATAAAAGCGTCTGGCAGCAACAAGATGTAAATATAAATAACGTGCTCAGAGTGAAGTGGTTAAACAATTTTCTGAGACAGAAAGAAAAAATCGACTTCACAAACGTGAAACGATTTCGGAAATGACTGGGTTTCGTGGTAGTAGTAGTAGCTGTTGTTGTTCCCTAGGTAGTCTGGCCAAACAGTCCCGAGTGCCTTAGGAAAGCCATGGCCGAGACCGGGCTTTCCCACAGAGCTCTCAAAGAGTGTATGTTGTGTTGTTGGCGTAGGTGATTGCGTGCAATGCAGTTTTCCATAATGTGCTTAACAGTATGGGGTGCTGTGTTGCATCCTGGACAGGCATCAGAGACAGAGTCGTCCAGCCTCTTCTGGTAGCTTAAGAGGGCTGGATGGTGCCCACATCTCAGCCTGGCCAGGTGGACACTGTCCGCACGAGGGAGATAGGATTCAGAAGGGTGGATGTCAGGAGGCCGTGCATGCAGCTGTGTGTTATCTTTAAGAGACTGAATGGAGCAGCGAGTGATCTGAGTGTGGTTATGCTTCTGGAAGCCGGTCTGAGGTGGGCGAGGGGGGAGAGATGATAGTATTTGTGTATGGTATCGTGTGCAGGGTATTCTTTTGATGTTCCTTGGCGTGGGTGGATGTGCTGCCATGTAATATAGTGGATGTTGTGAGTTTGTGGAGGCTGCAACAAGAAACTGGGAGCCTCTCATGTCTAGGTGATCCTTGACTTTGAGGACTTTGGTTTCTTGATGTAGGTGGTCTGTGAGTGTAGTAACTGTGCAGCCTGTGATTATTTTTAGGGCCTTGTTCTATATGGTCTGTAGAGTGTTGTGGTGTGTTTTGGTGAGGTTAGGAGCCCAGGCAGGGCTTGCATAATTCATCACTGAACGTATGTATTGTTGTATACTGTGTTGATGGTTTCTTTGTTGTGTCCGAATGTTGCATGGGAAAGTGACCCCAAGGCATTGAGTCTTGGTGTTATTTTATTTTTAATGTTTGTGATGTGTTTTTTAAATGACATTGATGTATTATATGTTACACCAAGGATATTGTGTGTGTGTGTGTGTGTGTGTGTGTGTGTGTGTGTGTGTGTGTGTGTGTGTGTGTGTGTGTGTGTGTGTGTGTTCTAACCTAATTGCCTAATTGTTCTTACCTAATTGTATCTTTACAGGAATGAGTCAAGTTCGTACTGTCCCGTGTCTTAAACCACATTTATCGTACCTATCCTTAAATTTGTGAATTATTTTGGCACACACTATTTCATTCGGTAGTGCATTCCATTGATCAATTGCTTTATTTGGGAAACTAAATTTCCTTACGTCTTTATCACCTCTCTTCTTATGCAGCTTTTTGCAGTGTCCTCTTGCTGATGCTTCCCCATACGTTAAGTAATCATTTATGTCTATTTTCTCCTTCCCTGATATGCATTTATATATCATAATCATGTCACCTCTTTTCCTTCTCTCCTGTAGTGTTGGTAGATTCAGTTTATTTAGTCTTTCTTCATAGCTTAGACCCCTTAAGCTTGGTACCCATCTTCTAGTGGCCCTTTGAACTTTTTCAATCTTGTCTATGTGTTTTTTGAGATGAGGACTTCAGACTACTGATGCATACTCCAGGGTTGGTCTGATGAATGATGTTATTATCTTTCTTAGCATGTCTTCATTTATGTATGTAAACTCTATTTCATATTGGCAAGCAGTGTATACATGTTCCGTACCTTCTCACTGATGTGGTCAGCTGGAGATAGTCTGTTATTGACAATCACACCTAGGTCCTTCTCTATTTCTGATGTGTGTAGGGCTTTATTTCCTAACATATAATCCCAGTCAGGTCTTTTTCCACTTTTATCATACTTGATTACATGACACTTGTCCACATTGAATTCCATTTGCCATGTATTACTCCATTCATGAAGTTTATTTAATTCTTCTTGTAGCTCTTTACAAGAGTTTGTGTTAGTAATTCTCCTTTGTATTTTTGCATCATCTGCAAACATATTTAGATAGGTTTCATTTCCAATGTTACTTTCTATATCATTTATATACACCAAAAACATGATTGGTGCCAGCACTGAGCCCTGTGGTACTCCACTAGTCACTTCTTTCCATGATGAGTAATTTCCCCTTAGTACTGTTCTCATTTTTCTTTTCATGAGAAAATCTTGCATCCAACAATATAGTTTGCCTCGATTTCCTCCTTGATGGTATAGTTTCCATTAAAGTCTTTGGTGTGGTACTGTGTCAAATGCTTTCTTGAAATCTAAATAGATACTGTCCACCCATCCTTCTCTTTCCTGTAATGTGTCTGTTACTCTGTCATAGTGGCTAAACAGATTAGTAACACACGATTTTCCTTTTCTGAAACCAAACTGTCTTTCTGTTATCGTATTGTGTTCTTCTAGATGATTTACCCAAGCTTTTCTTATAAGCTTTTCTAATACCTTACTTACAACACTGGTTAGTGATACTGGTCGGTCGTTAAGTGGATTTTGTCTATTCCCTTTCTTGAATAAGGGAACAATGTTTGCTTTCTTCCAGATATCAGGTAGTTTACCTTGACTCAAGGATTTCTTGAAAATTAAAAATAATGGTTTACTTAACTCCTTTCCACATTCACATAGCACCGAACATGAAATTTCATCAGGACCATTTGCTTTTCATTTGTCTAATTTACTTAGCTCCTCCTGTATTTCTTTTTCTGATGTTTGTATATCTGGTAGTATGTGTGGGCATGCATGTTCCACATAATCCCTCTCAAAATTTTTTTCCTCTGACTGATTGGAAATTCTTGTTTAGTGCTTCACTAATATCCTTCTCTTGTGTATAGTTGATTCCATCGTCTGTAATGGATTGTATTTTATCTTTTACTTTGGTTTTGCTTCTGATGTAGCTGTAAAATAGCTTTGGTTGATCACTACTTTTATTTATGATATCCTCCTCAAACTGTTTTTGGGCTTCCCTCCTTATTCTTGTATAATCGTTTCTTGCCTGTTTGTAATTATTATATGCCCTTTCACTATTGTGTCTTCTGTATCAATTCCACAACAAATCTCTTTTTTCTTTTGATTTTTTGCATTCTGTATTGAACTATTTCTTTATTTTCTTTTTTGCTTTTTTGTGCTGTGGGATGTACTTCTGGACTCCTATTTCATAAAGTTCACAGAATTTCTCATATATAGCATTTAAATCTTGTCCTCTAAGCTCATTTTCCCAAGCTATTTCTAAGAAGTATTTCTTTAGGTCATGATACTTTCCCTTTTTATAGCTTAGGGTCTTTCTGTAACTTTCATTGCTGTTATCTATGTCATATGCAATCCTGAAGTTGCAATTTAGTACTGCATGGTCGCTTTTGCCGAATGGAGGGTGATATATTAAAGTGTCAATATCGTTTTCTTGTCTAGTAAATATGAGATCTAGCATTGAGGGTAAATCGAGTCCTCTTTTTCTGGTGCTTTCCCTTACATGTTGCATTAGGAAAAACTTTTGCAAAAGATCCAGGAGCTTTTGGTCCCAACAGCTTTCTTGGCTTATTATATCTAGAGTATTCTAATTGATGTTTGTATTAAAATCTCCAGTTAGTATAATTCTTTTTTATTTCTCTTCCATTTTATGTAGTAATGATCTTAAACTCTGAATTGTACTCTCCGCCAGGTCCTCATATTCGTCTCTTTCCCATGTGTTTGATCTAGGTGGCATGTACAAATTGCCTACAATTACTTTCCCTTCAGATGTATTTATCTCTGCTGCAATCAGTTCTACTTGTGAGGGTATATCAAATTCTATTTCTTTGACTTTTAGATTTTTCTTAGTTAATATTATAATTCTTCCTCCTTTTTTTAAGTTCCTATCTCTTCTCCATATATTATATTCCTCTAAGTTTAGGATGTCATTTGATATCCTTGGTGTTAATTTTGTTTCAGTTAAGCATATTATATGTGGTTCATTTTCTCTGACATAATCATTCATCTCTAATAATTTAGATACCATTTCATCCACATTTGAGTACATCAACTTAATCATCTTGTTTATATACTTGTCATGATTTGGTTCTACTACCTTCCTCCTTTTTATTCCCTCCCGTTTATGTACCACTTTCGTACCTGCAATCCAATTGCTTTGTAAAAAAATGTGTTCTCCTCCTCCTCTGATCTTCCATCATTTTTTGTTTTTGCTTCCTCCCTCTTCTCTTTCAGTAATTCCAGTTCCTCTTGTGTTAGGCATCTTTTTATCCATACATTTTTGAACTCCTCTTTTCTATAAGATTCTTTGCATTTTTTAGTATATATCTCCTCCACGGTGTTTACACTCTGGGAGATTACCCGGTCTTGATTTATTTCCTTCATATTTCCCTTACCTTTTGTGTTCCTCTATGTCTTTACTACAGATTTCCTCTGATACTTCTTTCAATATGCCCATTACATTTGCCATCTCCTTTTTATCTCTTGAGATCTTGTTTTTTACTTCTTCCTCTTCTATACCAGTGATTACTATAGATTTGTTAATATCTACTGAATCTCTGACTATCTTAGGATTATTTTGGATTATTCTTTTCACTTCCTTTTTAATGCTTTTCTTTTCCACCCTTATTTCTAAGTCTTTCTTTACTTTCACCATTTCAGTAAATGTGGTTTCCACATCATTTTTGTAGCTTTGCACAGTTTCATTCACCTGTTATCTTCTCAATATCACTGCTCTGATCTATCAGACTGCTTACTTGCCTAGTTGTCTCTGTATCACTTTTGAACTCTTCCATAATACTCTCGTGGTTGACTACTGTACTTGCCATTTCACTAATTTTTCTCCTAAGTGTACCCATTTCAACTGATAGCTCTCCTATAGTTATGTCTTTCTTTTTTACTTCGTTTCCTAATTTTTCTATTTCTTCCTTTTGCAAGTGCATCTGTTTCTTAATTTCATCAATTTCATTTTGAAAACCAGTCTCAAGCCTGTGTACTCGCTCAACCAGTTTGTTATGAGTCTCCATTTCAACCAGTTCTTGGTAGAAATCATCGTCATGCTTTCTACCTTTATCCCTTTTCTTCTCCAAATTTGCTTTACTAAAATATGTGTTCATGTTGCAGTACTAAAAACACATATGGTACTTACATTCCCTGGGGCAGATTGTTGACTAAACAACGATCAGCTGACTGTGCAGATTCTTACTCTAATTTGTTTTTTTTTTCTGTTTGAACAAGTCCTGCTTTAAAACTTCTTTTCTTTATATTTTTTTATTAGAACACCATTTGTTCTAACGTGGTACAGAGCTTGACTCATATAAAGATACAAATTTAGGTAATGCCTCTGGCCAGATTGGCCGTGTATGGAGCGATGTCGGCGTGCGTCTGGTCTCCTCCGTGCCTTGTGTGTGTGTGTGTGTGGTAGGGGAGTGTTATTTATGATGAAGTGTTGGATGTGACTGTGTTCTGCTGTCCAGTTTGTGAGAAGGGTCACTGTAGATTTGGCTGGGGCTATTTTGAGCCTGTTTGTGGTGAACCATTTGTGTAATGTGTTGAGGTAAGGTTGGATGATGTGTGCAGCTGTGTTTGCGTTTTGGTGGGTTTCGTGGTAGTAGTTTAAGGTTCAGTTTTCTTTGACTGTGAAATAACTGGTAGCAATATGGGTGAAGAGAAAAAGAATACAAGGAATCAGTCACACACAGTGGAAATCAAGAATGTTTGTGAATACGCCATGGAGAATATTGATCTTAACACCTCCAGTCCAATGGCGTTTTTTTTTTTTTTATTGTGTTTGCTATCACCAAATTATTTTCCTTAGCTTATGACAGGTTATTGAAAATTTAGGTAGACATCATATAGCCTTCACTAACTCCTTCTTTTCAATATGACTTCCGTAGGTGGCATAAAATTGAAAGTAGCAGCCACGCATTTTAAAGTATGCCATCGGACTGATAGTTAACCTATTAACTACGATGACATCCTTTATACTTCATTCCTGCGACTTCCAGACGATTTTATTCAGCGTAGGGGAGGATTTTTGAACTGCAGTTGTTACTATGGCCACCATGGCAGACGGAAATTTTCCAGACGGAAATCGGAGGTGATGTAAATTTTACAGGGATGTGGAAAAGGTGTGTAGGATTGAGTTTGAGGGTGAGAGGTGGTATGGAAGGCCATAAAGAGGGTGGATGTAATTGCTATGTTACTGTGTGAAAAAATCAGATACCAAAAAACAGTGGTGGAAAATGGTGGCGACCATCATCCACTCATGATGTAGTGTTGCCTATTTCTTCCTTAGCCTTTATCATTGTATTTCTGTGTTTTCCCTCACTCATGCTATCCTTTTTTCCTTCCCTCCACATGTTTCCACTCTTCTTTCCGTTTCAGTTGGTTCTACATTAAGTGTCAAGCCTAATGGTTTGCTGAAACTAAGGAAACCATTAACAACGCTGGGAGGTGTCCATATAACCAAAGAACGGGGTAATGTGGGGCCTGCTATTGTCCCCTTATTAACTGGATGGAGAGATTGGTCGGCTTCCATCCAGGAACCAAACCTCGACACTTTTCGCCGCTCCTAGCTGTGGCGAGGCTCTGTCAACCACTTGGGAGCATCGGTTTACTACGCATAATGACCCTGCAGGGACGGCTATTTGCCTGCGGTTGATGGGTCTTCTGGTCCAGACAGACCTGGGTTGAGCAGTAACAACACAGCTACAAAACAATACTACAAAATACAAATATAACTAAGCCCTTCAACAAGTTAGCCTTTTTCATTATCATTACAGTACCGCCAGATACTACTGAAAGGTGTGTTCAATTCCAGTACTATAAAAAAAAAATAAGGTTATATCAAACCTTCCCAATTGTAAAGCTCCTTAAAGTTGAATAAAACAGTTCGGGGTAGAAAGAAAAAGGAAAAAGATGGTCATTATATTGAAAGGGTTAAGGTGTCATACGATAATGAATCGCTAAGAGAGAGGTGCTGCAAACCACCCTAGGTTGATAAGAGTATGGCCATATATCAACCAAAAATGTAGTGATAAAAAGACCGAATGATGTGTAATGGACCGTAGCGAAAAACTTCCCTGTCTGGTCTTGGTTGGGGATTTTTCAAGTGTGTGTGTGTGTGTGTGTGTGTGTGTGTGTGTGTGTGTGTGTGTGTGTGTGTGTGTGCATTTATTTAGGCTTCTTCCTTGCCGTTTTTTTTTTTTTTATTCTTAAACTGGCGAGAGTTCCCTGGATCTTTGTGTTGCACCTGCTGAACATTTCCAGTGCCGTTTTTCTGGAAGGGACCGTAGATTTTATTCTGGTTCCTCAGTCAGTTCTGTTTCTAACGAGTGTGATACAACAGTGTGTCTGTAAAGTTTGCTTATCTGAATTTTAATTTATAATATTTTATTTCCCATTACATATTGTCAATAACTTTGCCATTTCTCTGCCAGCATCGGGCAAAGATGAATTAAATCAAGATGAGATAGCAGGATTAAAGCAGATGTGTTGGTGCTGAGTTGAGATTTTCTTTCCAAAGTCGTTATTCACATAAATCATACAGCGTACGTATTTTATATTAAAAATTAGTAAATATAAGGTTTGTGCGAACTACGATGCACCCCTCCACTACTAAAAACTTACAATCGTTTGGTGGTTACAAGAATTTAATACAAATTATGTCAGTGCACATAATTGTCACTATAATCCATTCACCGCGACTTGGGGGAGATCTTAGTATATGTGTAGTTTATTGCCCATAACTCAGTTTCAGAAGAGACAATACTACGGCTGTCCATCTTCAACCATAGCATATCCTCTTACCTTGTACCATATGCGAATGCTCTTGTCACAGCTTACTGGCAGAATATTTTGTCACTCCATGATTTCCATGGCTATTTTTTTTTTATTGTGTGTGTGTGTGTGTGTGTGTGTGTGTGTGTGTGTGTGTGTGTGTGTGTGTGTGTGTGTGTGTGTGTGTCACAATCATCATTTTATAGTTCTCATCGTTTGTTATAGCTTACTGAGAGCATGATACAACAGTATGACTTTTCATTCTTTCCTTTGCTCTAGTTCATGACAAGTACCATATAATAATGTTAATGTCTTGTACCAGCTCTGCATTCGAGATGAGGAGAAGGCAAATTTAAGCCAGGTTAAAGCAAGCCGACTATATATTAAACCTTCCAACCCTCAGTTTCCATTTTTCGTCCATAAACTCTCTCAATAGATTTCCAGCCATCCTGGCATTCTCCGTATGGACCGTCTTGATTATTTTTACTGAATACACCAATCCTACTTTCCCTGTTTTCCGTCATGTCCACAAATCTCCATCGATTTTCTTCCTTCCTTGCCGCCTCCATAGTCTCACTGAATCATTCAAATGTTTTAATTTTAATGCAGACCATATACTTCTTTATACTGTGCATCTTAATTACTCTCTTTAATATACTGTACATCTACTTCTGCCTCTTCATCCATAATCTCTCGCTATTGATTTTCTTGCATCTTCCTTGTCACACTATCGTGAGGATTTTACTCTCAGTACCCTTATCCATTAACCCTTTCAGTAAGATAACTTCGCTTCCGGTTATTCTTGCCCATGTCCAAATACGAGTATTGTATTTCACCAAGGAATGACCACCAGAAGTGAGGTGATTAATAAAGGCTACATCTAACCCCTACAACTCAGAAAGTCTCTTTTAAAGTTATTAGTATCACTGTCTGTACCAAAATTACTCTATTTACCCCAACTCGAGCGATCTTTGCCATCGCTCTATCATCCTTAAACCTCACTATTTCAGTCTTTCTCTACATCATCCTTTCATTTAATCAATCAAGCTTGAATTTTAGAGGCCTTATCAGTTCCTAAATCGCCCATCTTAATTATTCTTCCTATCTACACCCTCACGACATTCTTTTTATCCTCTCTAAATCCCATCAGCTTCCCTCCTTGCATCATCTTTTCCTCACACGATCACATGCGAATTATTTCTTACAGTGGGAGTCTTATCAACCCTTGCACCATCCATCTTCGTTATATTCCTCAGGTGAACCCTCTCTACTTCCTCTTTCCCGTCCCCAATATCTTGTCACTGATGCCCTTCCTTCTTTCCAGACATCCTTCTTGCTCTCAAGCTATTCAAGTTTTAGACCCAGTAATTGTCTCAAAATGCTTTCTTCTTTGTATTTTCTCGTATACGAATCCTTCCTTAGTGGTATGTGGGGGCGCTCACCATCCACTCACTCGATGTAGTGCTACTCTATGATGACTGCTCATTCCTCTCTTCCTTCATTCATTACTTCCTTTCTCTTGTCTTTCTTTCCTTCCTTCTCTCCTCTTCCTTCTGTCTATGGGTGACTCTACACTGACCGACAAGTCGAATAGTTTCCTGTACACCAGGAAACCATTTATTACGCTGGTTGGTAACCATATAACCAGATTATGGCGCCTGGTGGGTAAATGGGTAATTAAGGCACTCCGATTGGATTGTGCCTGTGCAGGTTTATATCCAAGGGGTGGTTGGGATTTTTTGCTCACGTAATGCCACTCAGGGATGAGCAAGGCTAGTCACTTTCATCTTAAATGTCAGAACCAACTTGCCTGGCCCGGGCTCCTTCGCTCCTCATGGGGAAACACAGGATTAGATGATGATGATGATGATGATGATGATGATGATGAATCCTTCCCACTCTCCCTTTGCCGTACCTATACCTAACTTATTGTCTACTTTCTTATATCCCCTTTTCTCTCAGTCTGTTACTCTTGGTTATTTTTCCTTCGTATACCATCACTGATTTCCTTTTTACAGACCATACTAAAATTTCACTGATTTCCTTCCTTACATTTTCTTTCGTCTCACGCTATTGTTCATTTTTTTTCGGACATGTATCCCTCCCATGGCTCTCTATATTGGTTATTTTCGTCATACGCATCCTCTTCGCTTTCCCCTTTCCGTACCTAAAGTACGCTGATTTCCTCTTTTTTTTTCCCCTTGCATTCTTCTTGTTCTCACGAGACCTATTAAATGTTCGTCAACGCAATCAGTGGTCACTTGTGTTGTCTGTGCAAGGTACTCATTCCTGTCGAAGCATGGCGACGATTTACTCCATAAACAGTGATTTAGCAGGAGGGATAACACCTTATTTCATTATGTTTACACGTTTTCCCAACCATGTATTCTTCACTACCATACTTCAACACTACCGGCGGCCACTGATAGTGTGAACAGGCCTTAATAGTTATTTTTTTATTTTTTTTTTCAACGCTCAATATTGCTTTTATTCTTTTTGCCTACATACACTCTTTTTGCTTCTCCTCGCCCTCAGTAAATCTCAGTGATTTTCTTCCTCTCTTTCCATCATCGCTACTTTCTTACCCGTTCTTAAATTATACTCATTCTTTTTTATAATCCATTACATAAATCGTCTCTGACATCCGCTCTTTATCCCTAAACACTGTTTTTTCTTTGTTCATGAATTGTCATCAAAGAATTATCTTTAGAATTTTTGTCCATCTTTAAATTACCGGTCTTTGTTAATTTCCCATAATGTTTTCAATTTTTCTGCTTCTTTCCCGTCTTATATCCCTCTGAATAATTACTATCTTCGCATCCTCCTTACTTTAACACTAATTAACATTCAGAATCCTGTTCAGTTCTTTACTGTCCAATCTTCATTAGCTTCCCTATGTACGTACGCTTTTTCTGCTGTTCATTTTCCGTCCCTAAATCTTTTTCTTGATCTTTCACCATCTCTTCTTCCCTAAGCCCCACTGATAACTTTCTTTTCTTATATTATTTGTAGCAATTGACGTTTAAAATTCATGCCCACCTTTAAATGCTGCTATTGGTTATTATTTTCTCTATATATTTTATCATCTCTGCTTTCCCTTTTCCTTCCCGAAACCTAACTAATGTTCTTCTTTTCATCCTCCTACCACACTTGTGCACATGCTGCTGTCAAGAATAATAATAATGTGTTGAAACCACAGCCATCTCTAAATGATGCCGCCTGACTATTATCATCTTCCTGCTGCCTCTTTCCTGCCCTGGAATCCCATCCCTTAACCCTTCACCGCCCCTAGCCTCGTCCCCTCGTCCCACGCTACCCATATAATTTTGCCGTCCTGGTTCAATGTATAAATTGAAATTTGTAGGAATTGCTGTCGATAAAAAATATTGCATAGTTATTGGCTTATATGTCTTCGCCGCCCTATCACAGTTTTATATCTTGTAGTTCCTTTATGTGCAACGCTTTTGTTATTAAATGGATATTATTTAATGGATATTTTTAATGGATATTGAATGGATATTTACTTCCTCGTTAAACGAATTTCAAAATAGTTTTAGTTGCACAGTCCTTGGCAGTTTGCATTACAATGCATTTCGTGGAAATTCGCAGCTGTGTGTCCAGCGGCTGGATGTGTGAATGATGGGATTGTAAATTAAATACGACAGACCCAATGTAGCAGACCAAATTTTTTCCTTGCCTCAGATTGTTTGTCGGATTCTGCAGCAAGATTACTGTTTCTTTCAATGAAAAATATTAGTACAAATATCATCATTTCTGGAGTTTGAATTAATACTAGCCCAATATTATGGACAGCTCTGTTAATATAGGAAAAGTAACATGTGGTAAACAGGATGTATATATACAATGAGAGAAAGTGACAGTAACCTGTATTTGGATTCTGTGTGGTGTCTGTGGTGAATGAAAAGTAAATAGACGTCCTGCAAGAGCCCCGTTAGGATGATCTAAAGTGTTCTGCAAGGGCTCCGTTAGGATGGCCCATTGTTGTGAAAAAGCTCCGTTACATTGGTCTAAAGCTTTTTGCACGGGTGCCGTTTGGATGGCCTAAAATGTTCTGCAAGAATTCCGTTATGATGGCCTGGAGTGTTCTGCAAGGGCTCACTTAGAATGGCCTAAACTGTCCTGCAAGTGTTATGGTTGGATGGCCTAAACTCTATTCTTGCTGAATCAGACGTAGGATAGACTGAGTATTGTTTTGTTGTTGTTGCCTCAGGATCATCTGAGAGCGACCACAGTGGACTGAAACTGTAGCATTCTCCTGCCACCCAGCATCTCCGTTCTGGGGACAAGTAGGAATTGAGGGACGTTCGTACAACCAGTGCTGCCTGGTTATACAAGAGCCACAGCGTGAGAGCGTTCCTCTACAGCACCCTTCTCATACTGAAATGGTTACAAAGGCTTTATGTAACACTCCTACTTGCAAAAATATCACCCAAGCTTAATTCAATTCTCATGTTATCAAACTGGTGTGCGGCACGTTGCATGACTTCTGGGCCTCAGGGTACTGGCTGTGAAGGTTGTCTTCAGAGTCGGACACATAAAGTATTTATGATTACCCTGTCATTTTCCGTTCTTATTATTACTGAAAGAAGTCAGGTATATTGGATACATAATTAGCCACCTGATTGCTTCATTTAGAATCTTGTGTCAGAAGAATATGATTACTTTTTTTTTTGCAATTCCTCCAAACAGGTTTATTCAGCTTAGGAAGGACCCATCGTATTCAGATGGTTAGGGCACCTGGCCACGTTAATCCTTTCAATCTGTCGATGTGCTTTTGATTTCATGCAAGTATTAGATGATTTTCTTCCACTTAGGGAAGACATCATGTAGTGAAAGAGTTAATGGAGTGTGATCTAACACATCCAGTCTGAAAACTCTATTACAAGCTAAATACTGTAGTCACCTGATGCTGGAGAGCGAAAAAAAGGAACCGAATTGAAGGGGTAAAGGCTATCATTGGCAGACAATTTTCCATCAGTTTATTGTGGATATACCTGTTCTCTGTTATCATTTGTTTAACCTTAGCCGACACTTTTTGTGAAAGGTTTGGATGTATCTTTTCTTTCCGTCTTCATAAGAGGTGGAAGGTGGTGGTCAAATTGATACAGAGGTAAGCTTTTGTATGAATCTATGCGAGTTCGATCTCAGGTGGATGCGGGGATGTGATCTTTATACGGGGACTGCTGTTCCTTTGGAAACGGGATACCAAGTCTGAGTCGAAAAACGAACACAGTAAAAAATAGGCCCTTCCTTAGGTGAGTATAACCTTCTGTTGTTGCAAGAAAAAAAATACAAATAACGTCATCTTGTTGAGCTGATTAACAGCAAAAATAAACGACAAAAAAAATCTCAAAATAAGAAATAACTACACACTTCATCTTCCAATTATTTCAGGGATCTTTAATTCTATATTAAATCAATATAATCTGAAATGAAAAGACGTATAATGAAGTCATGGCAATATTAATGGCGTATCAAATACCTCCCTAGAAATATTTTCAGTTAATGGAATGGAAAAGCTTGAGTTATATATCAGCAAAAAATGCCTGGCAGACAAAAAATATGTATACTTCACTACACCAGAATCGAATTTTTAATTACGACATTGAATGCTGAACGAGTAATTCAGTGGCATGGTGGTGGGGTCAACATTCATAACTCTTGTCATCTTCTAGTACAGTGTTTCTTAACCTTTTCCGACCTCAGCACCCCCGGTAATAAGGTCTCAGTCCAGCCAGCACCTCTTTACATCTGTTTACTGGGACTACTGTACAGTTGCTATATTACTGCAGGGTTAATGTAAAGTGAAGTAAGCTACTGCCTAAAAGTTTGTTTTATACTTTCTCAAAAAAAAAAAAAATTAAGGATGCCAATACACAGCAAAACCAATAAGAAAAAAAATGATGCAGCATTTTCCAGCACCCCCTAAAATTGATTTCAGCACCACTGGGGGTGCTAGCACCCCAGGTTAAGAAACGCTGTTCTAGTACAAGATGATATATGGTTGTCTGCCATTTTGTTTATTGGAATTACATGTTTTTGCTGCTATTACTTATACTACCCTATTATTTGAGTAGTATTGCTTCATAATATATAACTACAACACATTTGCTTCATATACTGTATTTATCGTAGCAGTGGAAACATTCTTTCTGTTAGACATACTTTTTCTATTGTGTATTTTTGTGTTTTGCTGGTATCAAACTGTTGTATTCATCGGGGTGGTGCTGGGGTGTTGTGTTTGTGGGATCAGCCATCAAAGACCATGTCGTCTACTACTACACGATTATACTTATGTGAAATGTCCCTTAACATCTAACTCACTTTTAACCCACTAGACACACTTTCTTTACATTTAAAATACTATCTCTTCGTAATATAAACGTAGAATCTACATTTGTAAACATTAATATTGATTTTATTTCATTATGATAAATACAGAGGCAGTGAATAATGAACTTCGAAATCTAGCACTGCAACGTATGGAAACGGATAACATTTTTCCTTCAGCATATTCTGTAAAAGATATATAACTCTTCCACCATGAACTGAAGAAGAATATTGTCTGCAACTGTATTATATGAAACTCAGTTATTTGTTACCTACAGCAGGGCACCGTCTTCTTTCGTAGTTTATTCTTGTCGCTACTACGAGATCTTGTTGCTTAGCAGAGCCTTCTGGTGGCTCTGTTTGTAATGTCTCAAAGACTGTGTCGCCATGTGGTATCGTCGTGATACATTGTTATTTGACTGTGTACTGAGGAAACTCTCGTTCTTGACAGATTGTTTAATGCAGTTTGTTTCATGGCCAATCCTTGTTTACCCACTTAGGTTGTGTTCTTGAGGAATATTAAGACTTAGCTTAGGTTGACTGTCTTAAAGACCACGTGCAGTCAATAGGCAAATTCTAACTATCCTTCATTCCTAGGGACAATTCATGTTATATTTGCTCTAAGACTTTCTTTCAATGGTGGCCAGCTCCATGCTGCCCTTATTGTTAGTCGTGTTTTCTTTCTTTCTTGTATTGTTTCTTTCTTTTTTGCTTAATTATTGTAGACACTTTAACCCTTCAGAAATAACTGATTCTGACCAAACCTAGACACAAGACCAGCCTATGACCTAGTTGTGTCGCAAGGTTTTGGTTGCTAGGCAACTACTCGTTGCCTTGCAATGACCAAAAACCCGTTTTTTTTCGTATCTTTCACTTTTTGAGTTAAAAAAGCATTACTAATGGGAGTAGAATTCACTTACTTCTTTAGATGTAACCTTCAGGTCATTCCCTATTGGAAGTGTGCTCTCCATTTTCCCCTCTCTCCCTTAGTTTTCGAGTGGCATCCCTGCGAAGATTACCCTTAGCTTCCCTAGCAACCAGTACCGGTTTTCTAAAATGTCCCCCTAGTTGCCCAGCGGCTCTATGGTAATGAATGAAACTTTGCATGCTTATGAACACTGACTAGTACTACAACTTTCTTTCCTATGCCTAGGTGCTACATTGGCCAGGTCAGGGGTCAAAGGTCATCAAATGCGAAAACGGCGAAAATAGCTACAATCACGACTTTTTCACGCGAAATGCCAAGGCTCCGAAGATTATTAAGCCAGTGCCATGATTCCTAAGTGGAATGTTGCGCTGGAGAACTTCCATATAAAAATGATACTTAGTGTCGAAACTCACTTCCAGTGGCTGGCAGCGCCACCTAGAAGTTGAACTTCTGGTGGACCATTCTGCGAATTTCAAGTTCCCTAGCTCAAAAGTGGACGGATGGAATCAAATGAAACTTTGCATGCTTATAGACATTAATGAGTACTACAAGTCTGCTTGGGACATGCATGAACTATATCCGCCAGGTCAAGGACCAAAGGTCATTAAATCCGGAAAATTATGAATAACGCTAAAATGACGACCTTGCCAGCACGAGAGGTTAAGGCTCCAAAGATTATCAAGCCAAGGCCATGAGTCTTGGTTGGAATGTTGCACTGGAGTATCTCCATACAGAAATGACTTTTGGTCCTGAAACTCACTTCCGGTCGCTGATAAAGCTTGGTCTGTTTGCAGCTGGCTATAGCCGCCTACCGACTTGTTTCTTCAAAACATTTACTTATGGTATCTACTCAGCGGCAATATATTATTAGATTATACTCATACAGTAATATAAATCTCCACTTTCCATAATTAACCTTTGTTATTAACAAGATCCTTTTTTTTTTTCTGTTACCATTATTTGCGATTATAACTGTGTTTTGATAGCCAGAATTCAAAGAAAAGGTAGCTGACAGTTGCGCAATAGAACAGTACAAAGCTCTAGTAGGTAAGAAAAGTTGAGGCAGCCCTAACAAAGCAGTACAGTAAATGTTTCCTCTTTCCTATATAGTATCTTTATCCGACTTCTTCCCCTGGGTTAGGTGTACTTCCTTTTCCTTGCTCGTGCTATGAGTGTGGTAAGCGAGGAAAGCCTTATCTGTACTATACAAACATCTCTCTCAGTAGTAGAAGCAGTGTGTACAATTGTACATGATAGCGTCATTCATGGAAATTCCTCGGCATGGGCCGTGAGACCTTTTGAGGTGTTACATGTCATAATAACTGCTTGTAACTCTCTCTCTCTCTCTCTCTCTCTCTCTCTCTCTCTCTCTCTCCCTCTCTCTCTCACTCTCAGCACACTTCCTACCAACGAGAAATCAGAGAAAATATCACCAATTCCTTTGCTTCAGCCGTTCGAGCTGGTCTAAATATCACCTATCCAGGAAGAAAGAGGATAATTTTGTAATTCAGGAATCCGATATAACAGACATAATTGTCAGGTAACCAAGAGAACTCACATGTATAAAAGGAAAATAATGAGAGTTTAGGCATTCAGACTACCGTAACTTAACTCTTCCATATCGAGGCAGAAGACTCTAGGGAAGAAGAGAAATCTGCCTGCAGGTCACAGAGGCAATTGAAAACTTAGGAGACTCTCGCGGAAAGTTATACTGATCCTCGTTTGTCTCAGAGATAGTTCTAAACAGCTTAGGCGTCCTGGAAGTTATCACTGGTCTTTTGGTCTTTTGCTATCGCTGTCCCAACATCTTCAGCTCGATGATGTCCTTCTTCATTCTTGCTGCCAGTAGATGATTTTATTTAGCTGAGGATAGACATTCCGAACAGGAGGAGCCGGATACAACCTCCATTAGCTCATTTAATACGAAAAACCTATTCAGTTTTATAAAAAGGTCCATGGTTCGACTGTCTTTCTATCTATATACCTAGGCTATTGGTTCGACACTAAACGAAAAAAGAAAACGTATGAAAGAAGTTAACCCTATGGCTCCGGTGAGGTTCGATGACCTGAATAAAATCATTAATCTAAAACTCATGTTATTCTTGAGCTTTTAGGATTTTTATCATTCTAGGTTTCAAAGACAGGGTAGGTAATTTCCAGTCACTGTGATAATAAATGCGGAAGACTGTGATGGATAAATGTCAAATCCATTCATGATGATTTTTTAAATTGTTGTAGCTGTCCAAATATATATATATATATATATATATATATATATATATATATATATATATATATATATATATATATATATATATATATATATATATATATATATTATATTATATTATATATATATATATATATATATATATATATATATATATATATATATATATATATATATATATATATATATATATATATATCATTCTCTTCAGATTCCATCAATGTCTACAGGACTAGAAACCTGTTCCTACATTCCCACCGAAACTTTTCCCTCGTGTTCTCATCACTTCTCAGCTCATCAAAATCATAACCATTACCTCCTGTACAATTCCCATTAACGTTTCTCTTAAGTTTTATTTTAAACTTTGACACAACAAGTTGATGATCACTACCTATATCTGCCCCCCTCCTTACGCAAACATCTTGCAAATAACTCTTATGCCTTCTGCTAATTGCAATGTGGTCAATCTGGTTACAATATTTACCACATGGTGAAATCCAAGTAGTCTTATGTATTTTCCTATGCTCAAAGATAGGTCCACCAATTATGAGGTCATTTGCCAAACAAAGGCTTCCAAGTCGCACCCCATTTTCGTTCCTTATACCAACACCCTCCTTACCCATACAATCTTCAAAGCCATCCCTACTACTGCCAACAATCGCATTAAAATCACCAATGCAAACTAACACATCATGTCTTGCCACTCTATTCACTACATCCTGCAGCTTCTCATAAAAGTCATCCTTTATTTCATCAGCAGCCTCATTTGTCGGAGCATACCCTACCACCATACTGATATTACCATGGTCAGATTTTAAGCGAGCATAAAGCAAGCGCTCATTAATTGGTTCAAACTCACATACCGCCTTACAAGCATCTCTACTCAGCAGTAAGCCTACTCCTTGGTAATGATTTCCATCACTCCTACCAGAAACCAACATAGTAATATCGTCTTCCAAATTCATTTTATCAACTCCAAGCAACCTCGTTTCTGTAAGAGCACAAATATCCATCTTGTATTCCTTGAACACTGAAATAAGCTCTTCCATTTTACCAGCCTGATTGAGAGTTCGAACATTCCAGTTTCCTATTCTTAAGGTTCTTTTTGGATGTATAAACTTATTTTTACACAGTGGGATTCTTAGCACCCCCTGCCCACTTAAGGGCTGCACGGGACTGAGGGCCATTGCTTCGTAACCAGAGTTCATCAAGATTTCTTAGGCAGAAAAATATTTTACCCTGGAGCCAATGCCAGTGACTCGCAGGAACCAGACAGTGGAGAGAGGAAATTAACTAAATGAAAGTAAAATGCAGAGGGTTTGGACAGACAAAGTACAAGGGAAAGAAAGAGAGCAAAGAGAATGTAGATAAAAGTGTCCCTTTTAGTCGCCTCTTACGAGAAGCAGGGAACACTGGGGAAGTATTCTATATATATATATATATATATATATATATATATATATATATATATATATATATATATATATATATATATATATTCTTAGGAACGATTTCTTGCACTGAATGGACATATATAACCTCGATAAATCGAAAATTTTCTCCTAAGTAGAACAGTATCGTTTGAAAGTAGAAAGAATACAATATGAGGCATTGCTATGAGAAAGTTAATTCCTTGACTAAGGTGGAGACCTGTTATTCCTGCTGTCTCTTATCGATTTTATTCAGCTTAGGCGTTTTCGTCCAAGCACTTCCTGAGACTCGAGTTCGTATTGCCGTAGTACCATATACGAGGCTTTCTAGCAGATTTTCCTTAACATTGGTTTCCATTTTACACCTTATATTTCTTCCGTGCTGTCTCCATCTTTTTCATGTTGTTAAAGATAACAGAAATGCCATAACGGAATACACTAGCGCATCAGATACAGAAATAAACTATTAAGGAAGAGCTACCATAAAGCCTCCTAACCAACGAGAACACGGTCTTATAAGCTGCACGTATCTCCCTTCAGTCAGGTTTGCAGGTGGGGCAAGGCACTTCCTACTGACAGGAATAAAGAGGTCATTCAGCACTACACATACATCATTAGTAAGAGACGAGGCTGGAATGATGATATATCGCGGGAGTGGCTCACGAGAGGTGCACAGTCACAAAGAAGACTTTCAAATGTGTATTCTGCATACCGTTACAACGTCTCAAATTATGTTAGCCCGGTCAGTCCAAGCTTGTCATGTTTGTTTTGTCATCATCAAAAGATCATATTCCGCTGAGGAGAATGTCTTTGAATTGCTGAGTGTAGACATTACTTTTATTGACACTTTTAGCATGAGGGCTTTCCACAGCTGAGTTTAATAGTATGTATGCAGCAATAATAACAAAGGGAAGACGTAATTGTGGCGAAATGGATAAAGCCAATATATTGTAAATGTGTGTGTGTGTGTGTGTGTGTGTGTGTGTGTGTGTGTGTGTGTGTGTGTGTGTGTGTGTGTGTGTGTGTGTGTTTTGGATATGTATACGTATTTGTGTAACACTAAACACGGCCAAACCAATAATGAGACATACAGAAACTGAACTTTTGGATAAACAAAGGCTACCTCTTTTTGTGCACCTAATCACACATCATCACATATGCAGATCTGTCTGTGAGAGTAATGGACTACAGGACCTGACGGTAACACAACAACCAAATCATATTTTCAGTTAATCGGTTGCATTTGGAGTTATAACTAACAGTGTCTGCATGGCCAATAAGCGGATGGCTGGGGTTGGTTTGTGGGTGGGTCAGTGGGTGGACAGGCTGGGTGAGCAGAGTGGATGCAGTTGGGTGATGGGTAAGATGGAAGAACCTAGTGGGTGATGGTGGGGGATGGGTAGTTGGGGTATGTGAATGAGGGTGTGGGTTGGGTAGGTGGGTGAGTGGGTAGTGTAGGTGAATGAATAGACTGTTTCGGTTGCTTGGTGTTGCTTGTGTTATTAGTTTAATTAAGGAAAATATTGGCAAGCTCGTTGAGTGCCTGTCAAGAAGCGACAACAAGTCCTAAGTTCCACTTTTCTTTTTTTTTTCTTTTAACAATTCACCTATAATGGCTTGTTACATCTTGCTTTGATAAGAGCGAGTGGGGGTTATGTTTTGATTGACGTGTGTGTATGTGTGTGTTTGTGTGTCTGCGTGTGTGTGTGTGTGTGTGTGTGTGTGTGTGTGTGTGTGTGTGTGTGTGTGTGTGTGTGTGTGTGTGTGTGTGTGAAACTCACTAAAATAATTTTTATCTGACGAATCAAATTTAGTGGATGAGTTGAGGATCACCCAAGAGGTTGACATGTACATATTGTGAACATTACCGTATGTCAAAGGTCATGATGACCTGGCAAGGCCAACTTAAACTGCTTTCAGTCGACGTGAATTAATCTTTATGGAAGGGTTCAGATTTAAACAAACATGAAGAGTCAAATGTCTAGACCAAGGGGTAAGATCAAAGGCCAAGGTCACTGGGAAAAACAAATCCAAATTTTTTTTTATAACGGTTTTGATGAAAAGGTTAAGTGCTAGCAAGATTGAAGTAATTCAACTATGAAAGTGATCTGTCGATTGTCAAGGCCACAGGGCAAAGTCAAACATCTGGCCTGTAGACCAGTTTCTGTGGATGTTGTACTCTCTGGGAGCTCCTTCTTGTCTGTATTTTTACTTCCAAGCTGGCGAAGCAAAGCCAGATGTAATATTCTGGTCGATGTGTCTGTCCTGTACTTCATTGTGTGTGTGTGTGTGTGTGTGTGTGTGTGTGTGTGTGTGTGTGTGTGTGTGTGTGTGTGTGTGTGTGTGTGTGTGTGTGTGTGTGTGTGTTCATATTTAAATTTAAACAAACTTCATGAACTGATTGATTGTTAGTCAAAGGGAAAACATATTTTCTTCAAAAATAATAGATCAAAGGTCAAGATCACGGGGTTGGAACAAAATTGGACCTCACAGAATGTGTGAGGGCTTTCTCAAAAGTACAGTATAGGTCTTAAAGGAATGTTGGAAAACCAAAATTTTCACAGTGGTAGGTCTCCCTCCAGGGCAGGTTTCAGAGAGGATGTGACCCCAAACATTCCGGTTGTCCTACCTAAAATGGCCAGTTTTTTACCCAGGAACACGAACATTGGCACAGTGGTAGAGCTTCTCTCATGCTAGGTTACTAGAATGTAGGGCCGCCAAGGGTTGCTTACCCACAGTGGGGGTGGCCGGCCCCTGGTGACCCCAAAGTAGTTATGCAGGGACAAAATTTTTAAGCAAAGAATATGAAATTTTGCCAAATGATAGATGTTCACCCCAATTAAATTTTGAGTAGGGTGGAATCATCTGGGGTCAAGAAGGCAATGCCTGTAGGTCCTGGCAAAGCCTTTATGCATAGCCATAATAACCTCGGAACACGAAATTTGAACATAGGTAGGTGGTTATCTCCCCCACGTCTTAGGCACAGTCGGACCCCTGATGACCATCCCTAACGAGAGGGTGGGGAGGGGGGAGGGGAGGGGAAGTCCAGCCACCAAGGGTGACAATGCCTTCGTTTTTTACCTAACTGCATGAACTTTTGTACAATGATGATTATTTGTGGGTCCATGTTATAGGCAGGGGAGACCCTCAAAGGACACCCTAAGGGGGGAGGGGGGACGGTGCTGCTTGTGTGAGTCCAGGTCGAAGCCATTATATACCTCCATGGTTTTCAACCAAGGAATATCAAATTTGTGCATGCTGGTACACAGCTTTATTAAGTTTGGAGGAAACCTTTACCATTAGAAAGTTACAAATAACTTTTAATCACCTATTCACCTCTATAAATTCATCCTAATGTGAGCATAATACTTTGGCTGAAGGTAGAATAAATTGTTAAAGGTGTTAACTTTGTCTCAGCGACGTCTTAATTTCTAGGCAACTGTAAAGTGAAAAAATATGACGTTAGCACTAATAAGGTAAAAATGTTATCTGGCTGAAATAGTTCACTCATTCAACATGATGACGTTTTGTTTATTTCGTTTTTGTTACCATCAGGCGGTTTTATTCACACTTGTTTGCTGGAGAGGGACGCCTTCATGTGCTGGCACCGATAGCACACTGCTGCTCCACTGCACTGTTGTGCAAAAATCCCTCAGTTTCCTCCTTATCCAGGTTCCATTATTACACTGATTATTACAATGGTTATCCCACGAAAGGATGATGATGGACTGCATGGACAACTTATGCAAGCAGTCCATGTGTTCACATTCAAGTGAACGTGGGGCTACAACTATTACTGTTCCCACTTGGAATGACCTCCAGTAGTGAAAGGCTTCCCATGAAACGAATACAAAACTGACGACCCCCCCCAAAAAAAAAAAAAAAAAAATGAAATAAAGACGACGTTCTCGAACTGAAGAAGATTTTGGTTGTATCTGACACTTTGTAAAAACTCTTCCTTAGCGATGTATTATGATTATTACACCTTAATATTCACTTTGCCTTATATATATATAAATATATATATATATATATATATATATATATATATATATATATATATATATATATATATATATATATATATATATATATTATGGACATCGTTGGTGTTATTTATAGATTTATATGGACAGTGTTGGAGTTATATATAGAATTATGTTGTGGTAGGTGGGGGCGCTCACCATCCACTCACTCGATGTAGTGCTGCTCTCGGATGTCTGCCCTTTCCTCTCCTCCATCCCTCTTTCCTTCCATCCTCTTCTGTCTTCCTTTCGTTCATTCTTTCCTTGTCCTTCTGCCTATGGGCAACTTTACACTCCCTCTTCTGTCATTCTTTCCTTCATTCTTTTCTCTTCCTTCTGCCTGTGGGTGACTCTACACTGAGTGCCAAGCCAAATGGTTTCCTGTAAACCATGAAACCATTTACAACGCTGAGTGGTAACCATATAACCAAATTTTGGCGCCTGGTGATTTAGTGGGTAATTATTGCGCTCCAATCGGATTGAGCCGGTGAAGGTTTATATCCAGGGGATAGTTGGGATTGATTGCTCGTGTAATGCCACCCAGGGATGAGTGAGGCTGGTCACTCTCATCTTAAATGTCGGGACCAACTGCCTAGCCCCGGGCTCCTACGCTCCTCATGGGGCAATGTAGGACTGGATGACAGATATTATGGACATGGTGTTATTTATATATTTGTATAATAGACAGTGTTGGCGTTATTTATATACAGTTTTATTTTATGGGCAGTGTTGGAGTTGTTTACACACACACACACACACACACACACACACACACACACACACACATATATATATATATATATATATATATATATTATGGGCAGTGTTGGCGTTATTTAAATATTTATACCACGGGTCGGGAACGTCCGGCCACCGGGCCGTATAAGGCCCGCAAGACCATTTGATCAGGCCCACGAGGCAATTCATTAATGCATTTTCATAAACTCATGAACGAATCTCTCTCTCTCTCTCTCTCTAATGTACTGGGCTTCAGTTGATTTTATGTTGAAAATCTTGTATGGCCCACGAATGATGTTAAAAATATCCTAATGGCCCTTAATAGGAGAACGGTTCCCCACCCCTGATTTATATTATGGATATAGTTTGCGTTATTAATATATTTGTAATGGGGGCATAATTGGTAACAGTAACATACAAGAGGATATTAAGGTGCAGGTTACGTAATAAATATCGAAGGAGTAGTTGGTAGGAAATTTCTGAAACAATATCATTCCTGCACCTCTAACGTCATCATCTTCTCTATATCATCTAATGGCCGTCCGCAGAAAACCTGTCATATCTCCTTAATACCCGTTCTATCCTTCCTTCTCTCTCTCTCTCTCTCTCTCTTAGCCACTTTTGTTCCTCTGCCCTACCAGACTCCCGCGCCCGGTTTCTTTCTGTCTCCCGTTGTCTGCAACTATATACACCCTGCCGGTTCACTGCAGCAAACAAGTATATGCACCCCGCCAAACAACAATAACCACTGCACCTCATCTGTTTGCTTTAGTTTACCATGACACATCCAACGTCCGCCCTGCACCATACTATACTGTTGCTGCCAACTGTGCCATGATTGCACGAATGAGAAGTGAGGACGGTGCTGCAGTCCAGCTGTTACTACATTACTTACTTAGTCTGTTACACGGAACGTACGACAATTTATGATGCATTAATTTATGATTTGAAGTAATGTGTCAGATCTCACAATAACAGAGTTCCGACAGAATTACACTGCAATACAGTGCTGTTTCATTTTATATTATGTAACGACATTAGACCTTAATATTTTTTGCTAACAGATATAAACATTACAGTTCTGTTTCCTCCATACACATCATTAAGCGAAGCCTATGTTAACCTGATTCGGTTTTCTCCCGTCCTAACTACTTAACATAATCCAAGTTCAGCCTAATCTACTATCGTTATCTAACGTAATGCAGAGTTACCTAACCTAATATAATATAAACTTAAATAATTATTCCTGGAGAAGAATGAAATGGTCCACTCGCCTACATCTTTTAAAAATTTGTCCCTCCCCACTCCCCCCCCCCTTCCCTGTCCCAGGCCCAGACAGACCCAAGTTAGCGGCCTCAAGACTCTTTTTAAACTCCTGTTGGTCTAGTCAGGGAACTCATTCATCACGTTAATTGTTTGACGTGATAATTTCACTGACAACTGGAGATTGGGCTGGATCAGGATGAAGTGAGTGATTAGGATGATGTTATAATGTCTTGAACATATGAATCTTACGGTAGCATGAAATAAACCTAAAAAGACATCATCGTATTTAGCATGTTAGTTTTTCAACATGTTGATTCCATTTTCCGACTGTGAACCTTACTTGGATCAGAATGAGATGGAAGATTGGAAAAAAATGTTGAACTCATTCACTATGAAAAATTCTTTGTATCTGCATCCCGAGTCGATTGGTGTAGGAAAGTAGACTTTCTTCCTGCTCTTAAAAATAAAAATAAAAAAATATAAAAATAGGCCTTCATCATATCCATACCATAATACGTACTTACTAAGCCAATATTCATCGGCTTATCTACCCTCGTCCTGTTTTACCACTAAGCATCATCCCAGTCAATCCTTTAGATCCAATCAACGCTTCTTTCCCTCCCCCAACACAAACTTTATTACGAATCATCCCATCTCCAAAGCTGCGCCTCATAGAACTACAATTCCAATATTTACCTGTATAGGGTGTATTCATCTTCTCCTGTCCCACGATCACCACCATACCAGCCCATTGTATCCACCCCTCTTCCCTCAACCTGCACACTTTTTGCTCTCACACATAACCCTCCGTTTATCAGCAACTACAGAGCCAAACTAAGGTCGATTCTGCACATGATATTGGACCCCAATTACTTCTTCATGATGCCCATCTCACTTATACTAGTAAATTAACTGTCTGGCCAAAATGGATGTCCATCAAACATCCTTCATTTCTCTCTCCGTCGCTCCTACCTCTTCCACCTACATTTTCTTCCAGCTCTTATTCACTTAACTCTTTTGTCTCCCAAATTTCCTCCCATCCTTATGCTAATGCTGAAGCATAATTACATCATCTCGCTCTCTCTTTCATATGCTAGACTTTAAGTATAACCAAATTTAATCATTATGAAACTTGTAAATCTGATGTATTCTATCCCTTCGACCTTTTCTTCTCTCTCTCTCTCTCTCTCTCTCTCTCTCTCTCTCTCTCTCTCATCCTTCTTTTCCCCCCTCCTTCCCTCTCATTTATCCTTTCTTTCCCCTTCCTTCACTCTCATTCATCCTTCCTTTCTCCCTCCTTTCCCTATCATTTATCCTTCCTTTCCTCCTCCTTCAATCCCTTTCTCCTATTTTCCTCTCCCCTATTGTCTCATGACATTTCGTATATGTTCGTACAATAAAAATTTCATGTTCTATTGAACAATTATGATATTCCATTTTTCACTGTTACCTGATGCCTCATATGCATGAAAGATGGGTGGGGGAAGGAGTTCTTCCTCTTTTCTCTCCCATCCCCATATGGTCTACATGTGCAATGGTTAATCCTGTGACGTATATATATATATATATATATATATACCTAGGCCGCTTCCCCCAAGGAAAGGAAGGTAGCCGAGACAGGACGACACACTCGCCATTTACTCATCCAATTAAACACATTCATTCGCATCTTAGCCCCAAAGGGGAGAACGGATATATATATATATATATATATATATATATATATATATATATATATATATATATATATATATATATATATATATATATATATATATATATATATATGCTGGTTAATCCATACTTCCATTCTCGCACACACTCACCCAACACTGGATCTCAGTCAGCCCACATTTGTCAACTTTTGCATCATCATGCACCTGAATGATATAATCTGTTTCTTTCACCTCACCATTTGTGCGCACGCGCGTGTGTGTGTGTGTGTGTGCGCGCGCACACACACACACACACACACACACACACACACACACACACACACACACACACACACACACACTATCCACGTTCGAATTAAATGCCATTAGTAAATGCAGCACAAGACGGTGCCGAAAGGTAGCTCATGAAGGATCATACAATTGTAATGTAGACTATTACTCGATTGGCTAATGTAAAAGTATTTTGAGGTAGTAGTTGTACTATCCACGTCTCTTTTATCTCGAATAAGATTCTTCTTCACAACAGCAATGAAGCTTGTACATCCCAGTACACACACACACACACACACACACACACACACACACACACACACACACACACACACACACACACACTATCCACGTTCGAATTAAATGCCATTAGTAAATGCAGCACAAGACGGTGCCGAAAGGTAGCTCATGAAGGATCATACAATTGTAATGTAGACTATTACTCGATTGGCTAATGTAAAAGTATTTTGAGGTACTAGTTGTACTATCCACGTCTCTTTTATCTCGAATAAGATTCTTCTTCACAACAGCAATGAAGCTTGTACATCCCAGTGATTCGGGGAGCTTTACTGGCCAGGTCCAAAATTGCAAACGTACTAAACAGGGTCACTGTTTGGCATTAGATGAAAACTGCCACCCTCGCAATTGCCAGTTGATCTGAGCATACGAGGTAGCGGTTCAAAATCCCCCAGACCGTATGGCAAGTGCTATTAGTCCAGAGTCTAAAGTTCCCAGCAACGATGGAGCAACTGGTCATGGCTGAGGTAAGACTTGCTGCCGAGTAATCGTTGCCACCTTTGAATATTATACCATGGGACATACAGCTTACTGATCCTTGCCAGCTAACCTAACTTTATCTCTTTCCTGAACTAACGGTCGAGAATTAATGATACTTCTTTAAACCCATCAACTTCAAGGCTCGATTTCTTTCTTTCTTTCTTTTTTTTTCTTTTTATTGCGTGACTAACGTTAGGAAATTATACTTGTCATAAAGGAACCTCCCAGAGTGTAATGTTTAAATAGAACACAAAATAATGAAAAACGAGGACACACGAGGGTAAATGGAAAGAAAATGAAATCGAGCTCTTAGGAGGCGATGAACCCCACACCTCAGTACCCGTCAGATCCTGCCCCTTCAGCTTCAAAAGTTGATTGGGAGAGTGAAGGGGCCTCATCTCGTTGGTCTGCAGCTCCTTACATTGCCCGCTTCTAAAACTTGTGCTGGAAAATTTAATAAGGTATTACGTTTCTCTGCCCTAGTTGTTAGTGTTGATACCTGTTTGGAGTCTTGCCTTTTAGACCTTAGAACACTACAGTCCACTTCTGTGTTGAACGTAATTGTTTAGAGACACTTAAAGTAAGAATTGATAAGAGTTCCGTCGTCATCAGAAGATGAAAACCGATCAAGGAGTGTACCTGCATGTAGTATATATTTCGTACTCACTAAATATGTTGCCACATGTGACTGCAAACGCTTTTATGAAGCAAAGAGATTTGGTAAGTTAAATATACAGACAATATCTTGTTTAGTAGGATTATCCCATTCATTTTATCGGGATTTAATCGAGGTTGAATAAAATCGACAGACAGTAGTAGGAAAAAGGTGTAAAAGGCTTTATCATAATGAAGGAAATGAAAGCAGACAAAAACGCATTTTCTGTTCTATCGGAAAAGACAGAATGTTGCATTTTTTTTTTTTTTTTTAAGGCCTACCCATATAACTTTTGGGGGGACCATAACATGTTCACATTGTTCGGCGGTACATATCTTCGTTTTAATCAATGTTTTTGACTTATGCAACCAAGCTTTGCCCAAAGAACGGGTTGAAAGTTCAGCACAATTAGAAAACAAAAGTTAAAAATTATTATTAATTAATGTTAGTTTCATCCCCCTGTGGCGGGGCGGACACAATCTGACCGCACTATGGGGTGGTACTATTACTCTGCGGCCAGGTTGTGTTAGGAAGAATACTGCCACCGTATTCCCTGCGTGTCGTAAAAGGCGACTAAAAGGGGCGGGGTGAGGGGACTAGGGACCCCCTCCTCTGTTTTTTAGTTCCTAAAAAGAGACAAGCCAGAGAAAGGGATGGGGGATGGAGTTACCCCCGTACTCTGAACATTGGATCTATGAACGTGCGTGGATATAGTACGATTGAGGCTAAAAGGGAGGAGATTGGGAGAATGTTTGTGAGAAGAAAGTTGGATGTGTTAGCTTTGAGTAAAACGAAGATGAAAGGGAAGGGTGAGTCTATGTTTGGAAGTGTGAATGGAAAATTGTCAGGTGTTGATAGAGGAAGGGCAAGAAAAGGTGTGGCCTTGTTAGTGAGTCCGGAAGTACAGCAGTGTGTGATTGAATAGAAGGAGGTGTCATCGAGACTGATGTGGGTGAAAGCGAAATTTGAACGTGAGTTGTGGGTGTTTGTGAGTGCATATGGGCCTGGTAGTGAAAGGGTGAAGAAGAGAGGGAGTCTTTCTGGAATTATGTTGATGAGTGTCTGCAGAGTTTTGGAGCGAATGTGAATGTGGTAATGATGGGAGATCTGAATACTAGAGTGGGAAATGTAGCACTTGAAGGTGTAGTTAGTATGCATGGTGTGCCTGGAAGAAATGAGAATGGGGAACGAATGACGGATGTGTGTTGAGCGAGAGATGGTGATTGGAAATACGCTGTTCGAGAAGAAAGATGTTTATAAGTATACATGAGTAAGACAGGAGGGTAGAATGGTAGTGGATAAAGCACTGATGGAATATGTGGTTGTGTCTAGGAATGTAATAGGAAGATTGTTGGATGTGAGAGTTCTGAGAGGGGAGGGTGGAGGTATGTCTGACCACTACCTGGTGGAGGGAAAGTTAAGAGTAGGTAAGAGATGGGTGAGAGCTAGGAGGGTTAGGTGTGGGAGGGAAGTTTTGAAAGTGAGTAAGTTGGATAAAAGAGAGAAAATGATAGAGTATCAGGAGAAATTGAAAAATGAGTGGAATGCATTGAAAGATCAGCAAAATGGCAGTGTGGAGGAGGAATCGCAGTTGTTTAAGAGTGCTGTGGTAGGGCATACAGAAGAGGTGTGTGGTGTGAGACGTGTGGGTGGTGGTGTAAGAAATGGAAGTGAATGGTGGTGTGAGGAAGTAAGTATGGCTGTGGCTGAGAAGAGACGTGCATATGAAGTGCGGCTGCAGAGGAAGGATGAGGTGTCATACGAGAGGTATAAGGAAAAGAGGAATAGGGCGAGGAGGGCTGTGCGTGATGCTAAAGTGGCAGCAGATCAAAGGTGGGGTAAGCGACTGACGGAGAATTTTCAACAAAATAAGAAAATGTTCTGGAAGGACGTGAAAAGGGTGCGAAGGGAGAGTCTGGGAAGGAATAGCGAGTGAAAGCAGAGGATAGAAGGATGTTAATTGAGATGGATGCAGTAAGGAAGAGATGGGCAGGGTATTTTGCAAGATTGTTAAATGTAGAGGAGGAAAGGGTGGCTGAGATTGTGGCGGATGGAAGGGTGCATTGAATAATTGTGTTGGGAGAGTTGAATTTTGATCACGAAGGAGGAAGTGGAGAAGGCAGTGAAGGAGATGAAAACAGGGAAAGCTGCAGGTATGAGTGGGTGTGCTGTGGAATGGCTGAAGGGTGGTGGAATGACTATTGTTGACTGGTTAGTAGGATTGTTGAATGTGTGCTTTGTGAAAGGTATGGTGCCAATTGACTGGGCAAGCGCTTGTATGGTCCCACTGTATAAAGGCAAGGGTGATAAGTATGAATGTACTAGCTTTAGGGGTATAAGTCTGTTGCGTGTTGTAGGTAAGGTGTATGGTAGAGTATTAATTATGAGAGTTAGAGAGGGTACAGAGGGAGTGATTGGTGATGAGCGGTGTGGCTTTAGAAGAGGGAGGGGATGTGTGGATCATGTGTTAGCTGTGAGACAAGTGTGTGAAAAGTATTTAGCGAAAGGCAAGGATGTGTTTTGGGCATTCATGGATTTAGAGAAAGTGTACGATAGAATTAATAGGGAGGCTTTGTGGACTGTTTTAACCCTTTAAGTCCTAATCGCATCAATTGATGCGATTTGAGTTTTATGCCAAAATGCCTAATCACATCAATTGAACAAGGCCTGTAAAAAACAGAGGAATGCTTGCTCCACCCCGATTATGATGTACACGGCTTCAGGCCAATGAGAACTTGCCCCTGATGTGGCGTGAGGGGTGATCGGACCAACCCGGGCGATGTGGGGACACCCCCTCTCGGCCGACTCCATGCCACCCTCTACTCCACTCCCTCACACCATCCTTGTCTCCCATCACTCTCCCACCCCTCCACGCAAATGCAGCTCTCCTCCCACAACAACCTGCGTCCCTTCCCATCCTCTCTTGCCCCCTCCTCCCTCCCTGCTAACCTTGTCCCCCCCCAAACCCCACCCCATCTCTCCATCCTTGTCCATCACTACCCTTCCAGCCCCCAACAGGCCACCGAGTGCCAGGCCTGATGTACGTACCTGTTTCATATTATTTCTACTTCTTCCCAAATTTTTATACCTTACTCTGTTCATTTCTTACTTCGTACCTACCAGTTTCTGTACGTACTTAGTTGGAGATTGCTGCATGTTGTACATACGACACATCTTTTTAATTTTTTTTTTTTTCATTCTTCGTACCTGCCCAGATTAGCACCTCTGAGTAGTGTCCGTCTGTGCTATTTTTCGAAAGACTTTGAGGCCTTTTAGGGCTACTCCCCGCACCTGCTTCATCTCCCCACACATACAAACACACCGGTTTTCATGGCTGGTGTGATAAATTCCGATGAAATGGAGAGGTTCCATAAGAGACCTTGGTTGTTGCCGAAACTGTAATGATAAGTGTGATGATGTGTAATGATAATGTAATAATTGTAATGGTGTGATAAATGTGTAATGAGAAGTTGGGACGTAAAAAAAGAAATCGGAATTTTTTCCCTTTCTTATGCATGCATTTATAGCATTATTCAACTGTATTTTGATGTCTTTGATGGTTATAAACATTTATATGTGTCTGTGTTAGTTTTGGAATGAATATGAGGCCTTGTAGGGCTACTTCCCACACCTGTTTTATCTCTCCACACCTGCTGTTCATACACACCTGTTTTTATGGCTGGAATGACAAATCCCATTGAAATGGAGGGTTTCCACAAGAGAATTTGGTTGTTGCCAAAATTTTTCAACCCAAGTACCACCAAGGCCTTCTAGGCCGACTCTTCACACTAGTTATCTCCCCACACCTACATACACACCTGTTTTCATGGTAGATGTTACAGAACACAATGAAGTGATTTGTTTTCATGTGAAAAGCTGGTTATTTCCAACCCCTGTACCTATAGGCCTACTCTCCACAGCCTACTTTATCTCCCCAGTCTAGTAATTTCTCCACACATACATACACCTGCTTTCAGGGTTGGTGTGACAAAAAACTTGGAAATGACTTGTTTCAATGAGAAAAATCGGTAATTATCAAAATTTTCATGTTTTCGATTGTTTTTGAGGGGTAACTATCATAACCTTTTTTTAACTTTGACGCGCGATTGTGCGGTAACCATTAGGCATACGGGGGTACGGATTGCGTTGTCAGGTGCGTAAATTCTTCCTCTTGTGCCAGAACACAGTCAATTTTCCCTTGGTGAAAGTCCCCAAAACACCCCCGAATTGCAGTTGTGGGAGGTACCCTGCCTAAAAGGGGTGAAAAGTTATTATGTAAATAGCAGAGCGTGTGTAATACTGGGAAATGCTGAGTGATTGGTTTCCCGTGAGAGTGGGGCTGCGACAGGGATGTGTGATGTCGCCTTGGTTGTTTAATATTTATATGGATGGTGTTGCAAGGGAGGTGAATGCAAGAGTGTCAGGTGGAGGTCTGAGTCTGGTGAATGTTGATGGTGGAGAGTGGAATCTGAAGCAGCTGCTGTTTGCAGATGATACTGCACTGGTGGCTGATTCAGAGGAGAGATTGAGACAGTTGGAAGAGGAGTTTAGAAGGGTGTGTGAAAGGAGGAAATTGAAAGTAAATGAGAATAAGAGTAAAGTGATGAAGTGTACGAGGTTGGTAGATGGTAGGGGGATTAATATACTTTTGAATGGTGAGTTGCTTGAGGAAGTAGAGTGTTTTAAATATTTAGGGTCACATGTTGCTGTGGATGGAAGAATAGATGCAGAAGTGAAGTTTAGAATGAATGAAGTAGGTAAGGTGCTGGGAGGAATGAAAAAAGTGTTTAGATATCGTTCGCTTAGAATGGATGTAAAGAGAAGGTTGTTTGAGGGTGTTGTGGTACCGACTGCGTTATATTGGGCTGAAACATGGAAAACGGGTGTAGCAGAGAGGAAAAGTTTGGATGTAATGGAGATGAGGTGTCTTGGGTGTATGTGTGGAGTGACGCATATGATTCGAGTGCGAAATGATGAAGTGTGAAGGAGAACTGGAGTTGTTCGGGAGATGGCTGGTAGAGCTGAGCAGAGGGTGTTGCGATGGTTTGGGCATATGGAGAGAATGGATAATGAACGATTGGTGAAAAAGATAACCAGATCTGATGTGAGAGGGAGACCACGAATAGGATGGATGGACAGTGTGAAGAGAGCGTTGGATGTGAGAGGGATGTCTGTTGAGTAGGGAAGAGTGGCTGTGCGTGACAGAAATAAATGGAGAGAAATTGTGAATGAATAAGTGATGATGCAACCCTGAGGGGATATTCTCCCGCATTTGGTCTTATCAGCTAGTCAGGTTAGGTGCGGGTAAGAGGATTGGTCTATTATGATGTGGCAGGGGTAAACCAGCTCTGCTGTCGGGCCCTGCTGCTGATGTCACTGATTGCACTGCGCAGTTGACCCTTGTGCAGTGTGATGCGGTGAAGATCAGTCCCTTCTCCCCTTTGGAGCAAAGATGCAAACGAATGTTTTTGAATGGATGAGTAAATGGGGAGTGTGTCGTCCTGTCTCGGCTACCTCCCTTTCCTTAGGGGAAGCAGCCTAGGTATATAGATAGATAGATAGTTAATTTCATAGACCTGGCCAAAATATTGAGAATCACAATCTACACTCAAAAAAATGTCTTAGAAGACAAATGAACGTTTTATCATCAAAATGTAAAAGTGAAGGTTCCAAGAATATTGCTGAACTTTAAACCCGTTTTCTGGCACTTTATGATTTGGCGTGGGAACACCTTATGTTGCACGGCCCCTCAAATATTCAAGCTTTAAATGTTAATTCTGAAATCGTTTAATAAAAAGCTGAATCGTAGTTTGGAAGACACAGCCTTAACCCTTCGTACGCCAGATGAAAAAACATAACCCAATACGCCATGTGGGGTCTTAGAAGGCTCCAATACTTTAGGATTTTTGCTCTATACACAAAGTTACAAATGTTACATTTTGTACATATGTTGCCCAGGACATGGCACGTGTAGCCATTCCACCATGTGTTCATTTTGTGTTTTATTTGTATGTGTGTGTGTGTGTGTGTGTGTGTGTGTGTGTGTGTGTGTTTAAGTAAATTTTTTATTTTCTTCAAGTTTTGAAAGTTTCCACATGTAATAAATAATTTGTAATATATATATATATATATATATATATATATATATATATATATATATATATAGATAGAGAGAGAGAGAGAGAGAGAGAGAGAGAGAGAGAGAGAGAGAGAGAGAGAGAGAGAGAGAGAGAGAGAGAGTCTCCCCTGCTGATTGTTGAACATCTCATCATTCAGTGACATGGTCAATACTATTTAAAATCTGGAAAAATAAATAAAATGGGTGGGGTACCAGACTACCCCTAATGAAAATTGCGCCCTCCTAACTCCTGAACAATTCGAGCCTTTCCATTCAAATATTGTTTGCTTATACACTGGCCAAAGACAAAGTAATTATATGCCAGATCTCTAGAACAAAAAGTACTTGAATGGCATCAATTTAAAAGTGTGTGGGGTCAATATGATCTCACATGGCGTACAAAGGGTTAAAGTGTTCTCTCCATTTGTGTAACTTTTCTTCTTTCTGCACCAACGTTCTGCCATTTTTATCCTTCGCTCCTCTACTGCTTCCCTTATTAGCTTGTCTTACCTTCTTGACCTCCTTCCAAAACAGTTTCTTACATTCTCACCAAGTTGTACTCAGATTTCTTCTAGACTCCTTATCCATTCTTTTCTTATTCTTTCCGTATAGTCTTTCCACCTCAACAAATGCTTCTTTCTCTGTCACAGCTCGTTCCACCTCTTCACTCCACCATGCTGTTCATTGCATCCCCTTACGTCTTCTCTTCACCCCACATCTCGCATCACATGCTGCATAAATTTCTCTTGTGAATAACTTAGACATGCCTTCCATCTCCTCTAATTGCTTCAGATAATCTACCCAGTTGCTGCTCCAAATCATTTTTGTATGCCAATTATTTTTAAATCCTCCTTCAGCCTTTCTACTCATTTTGCAGGAAGTTCTTCTTCCTATCTTCTCTTCAGTTCACCCAGCACTTTTGCACCTCTGTCGTGGATACTACTAAATAGTGATCAGATGGTCCACTCACCCAGACTATATGCACTCGCATGTCCAACAGATTCTCTCTCTCTCTCTCTCTCTCTCTCTCTCTCTCTCTCTCTCTCTCAAACACACACACACACACACACACACACACACACACACACTGTCACAGGGTTTTTGGGAATATGCAATATTAAAGAATAATTATTCAATAATATTAAGAACAGGACAATGAATTGTCTTGTGAAAATCAAGCAATGATTACTTTATGCCGCCTTACTTCGCCGATTCTCTAAGAACGAGAATTTATAAACTTTCTCAACAATACACAGCAGAGACTAATTACTCACAAATGCTGTTTGTTAGTACTGTTGGTCTCTGGAGAAAGTGACTCCACCCCTGCCAATCAATAACTAATGCTATTATGATAACAGATTCTTGCTGATGCATTAACTCCTGGTTACACAACGGATTTTAAATTAATAAAAAGGACTGGCCTAAGTACCAGTTATGAATAATACAAAGCGTTTATGCAAGCTAGGAGCTGCAACTAGAATAAGCTTGTGGAGAAATAAAACACGTGTTTTCATTACATTAAGCTCAAGAAAAAGAACTGTTAAACTTATTGATTACAAAATAATAAATTTACATTTCAAAATTTAATTCAAAATAAGGAGATCGCACTCACTCACTCACTCAAAAGCTAACTCTTAAACCTAGGAAAAAACAAAAAGAAATACTGGTCAGAAAAGTGGACAAAACGGATGATTGGGCATCATTGCTGAAGAAGGACGCTGCACACACTGAGCCTCTTGCCAATCATGCTAGGTGTGAATTCAATGGCGGCGGTGGGAACTAGGCGTCGTTGCTGAGGAAAGATGCTGCCACACACACTACCTGCTTCCGTGGCGCTCAAATCTTGACTGATTCAAATTGTGAGAGAGAGGCAAGTGTCGAGCTGCGCTTGCTAATGGGTAGAATGAGCGAAACACGCCCACAACAAATCACTCAGGTGGAGGTGCTAATGCCGTGCACAAAGATGATCACTTATGAAACAATGAAAAATGTCCTGAAAAACACTCCCGATCGGTTGAATACGTGGCTGTTGCCTGAGTGATAAATACTTGGATTCCACTAGAATTCGCGGTTTCCCACCAAAGTTAATGTCACGAGTTTATTCAAATACTTAATTGCGCCAACTCGTGACATTACCCCCCATCAATAATGAAATTTTTTTCTCAGGAAAAAAATGTCAATATACATACATATAAATCTTAACTCAGTCACACATGATTCACACTGTGGTGTGTGTGTGTGCTATCCTGCTACACTAGAAAGTCACAGTGACCAGTGAGCAAAAAAAACATCGTATTTACGTTAATAGAAGCAAGCTTGAGGGAAAAACTCCGTGACGATGGTGAAAAATCCTGTACTCAGGTCAAATTGAGCGAAAAGTTCGCTACATTTACATTAACAACTAATTGTTATATAGTGTGATGTATGTAATACACAGTGTAGGTGTGACAGTTGTGGTGTAACTGTACCTATGTGTAAAATTATGTAATGCAAATTTAGAGTAAATAATGACGACGAGGCAGAAGAGAAGGGGCGGCAGCATGCGACAGGGATGACCAACTGATCTGCATGACTATGCTGCACCCACCACCTGCAACTGCGAAAGGAATAAAGGTGGAGCATCAAAAGTGTCATTTCTCTCTCTGCCTAGCAATCAGTACTTATGTCATTATTAACCAGGAAACGTAGTCTTTGGATTTACAAACCTCTTAGAACCCTTGTAGTTTACTGGTCAAGCTAACTTATTAACCAGGAAACGTGTCAGTTCTTGAATTGCTCAAATCTCCTAGAATGGGCAGTTTACTGGTTAACCTAACATTATTAACCAGGAAACGTGTCAGTTCTTGAATTGCTCAAATCTCTTAGAACGGGCAGTTTACTAGTTAACCTAACTCTACACTTACGATTAATGACAGGAAGCTGAGAATCGGTACGCAATCTTGGGCAGGTCACGTTTTAACACCCACCATGGATGTGAACACTCATATGGATAATGTGCATTCTCTGGGAATCCTCAGAGAGGCCCACAGCTCGAGACATTCCACAAGTTAATTCATACACAGCCTTGGACTGTCTCTGCGGAGTTCTCAAACTTCCCCATTAACCTACGGTACATATGTATTTAAAGGTCCTGGAAGTAACGTGTCCATGGGACCAACGGGCGAGACGTTGGCAATCACTGGTACACTTTTAACTGGGAACCAGGCTGGTCCTTGGATTACTCAAATCTCTGAGGACGCCTATCTTACGGAACCCAGCATACAACAGGTGCCTGTGTTAGCTGGCAGTTAGCAGGCGAGACATCAGGTCTGCACCTACTTCACCACTGCCCTGTCTCTCAACTGACTCAGAGATTACGGGTGTGGTTTCAAAAAGTGCGGGAAGGACATGTCCCTGATTAGTGGTACTTTGACACACACTCTAGGAATGCACAAACCTATCTATTTCTCGTCCCATCCCTGGCCAGAAAAAGTCAGCTCGGATATGGCCCTGGGTCTTCCTTTTGCCCATGTGACCTCCTGAGGCTGAACAATGACCCCATTCTAACACTGCTAGGTGGTAGTTAGCGGGAACGACAAACTGCAGTCGAACCTCATCCTTGGGTGTTCATGACTCACGGTACAGCCATCCTTGTTTACAAAGGAATTTGGCTAGACCTCCCCTTGAATACTTTATCACTCTACCCTTTTGCTTCTTTCGCACGGCAGCAAGTGTCGGGTCAGAATGTTGTTCTTGAACAACAACTTGGCTACACATCAGATCTTGCAGCGATTCAATGGTCACCAGGGTGACACAGTCTGGAGTCTCAGCCATGGCTCGTGTTACTGCAGCCGAAGTTTGAGTAGCGTCATCCTCGGTGCAACTATGCTTAGCATCGGGAATATTGCCTATGATAAGGTCAAATAAAGGTTCTGGCATGACAACTGCGAGTGTCGTACCAATGTAAAATGGAGATGCCACCTGGATATGTGCCTCAGGGAACAATCTCACTGATCCATCAATAAGGTTAGCATGGATCTGTCGACCTGTGTACTGCTCAGGCCGAACTAGACTCTGCCTGACAGAGCAACCTGAGGACCCATTGTCTCTCAGGACCTTCACAGGAATGTCTCCCACAAACCCTGGCTGAACAAGGAAGGTACTGTCACCTGTGGGGGGGTCTGTGGAGGAAGCAGCTAGGCACTGATTAGGCTGCTGAATAAATGGTGCGACAAACATGGTGCCCTGTGAACTAGATACCTGAGGAGTCGTACTCACTGCCTAGGGAGATGGAGCATTGGCCATCTGTGGAGGGGGGTTCACTCTCACCGTGGGACTAGTGAACTGTGGGGAAGTACCCGTCCTGGTAAGGACGTGACCACCGTGCTGCTGCTGAGGAATGAAGGCTGTATTCGCCTCCTGCCTCCAATACACTGGGGCTGGTGCTGAAAAGGTTTGTCCCGTCGGTCGGTTGCATGGCTGATACTGCTGCTGGTTAGGGTTGTACTGCTTCCAGTCAGGTTTCTGGGTATTTTGCCCCTGGTCCTTCCCCTGCGGTTTTGGACCTTGGCCATTATCCTGAGAACGGCCTTGTTGCTGGGGTTCAGTCTGAGATGGTTTACCAGATTTATCAGCTTTCCTGTTCCAGGTATGCTGCTTGTGAGTTTGATACCCGTATGCAGTGAAGAATGCATCAGCCTTCTTCACCATTTGGCTAGCATCTCTTACCTGGCAGATCTTAAGCTGAGCCATAAGTTCAGTAGGCCACGACTTTTCCAGCTGCATGCGCAGCATAAGGTCAATTATCCCCTCACACATGGAAGGAGTTTCATCTTTCTCCATCCACTCACCTAAGTAAGCAGTAAGCTGGTCAAGAAACTGAGCGGCAGTCTCTTTTTCCTGTAAACACGCCCTCATGAACTGACTCTTGGCATCGTCAACTGTGAGACCGTACACTTTGATAAGTGCGGCCTTCATCATCTCATACGTGAGATTGTCTCCACGAATTCTGTGGAGAATATCGAGGGCAGGGCCCTCAAACAGGCTAAGAAACTGAAACTGCTTAGCTGCATCATCCGGCTGGTACAGTTGAGCCATGTCTTCAAAACGAGCTATGTATGGCTCAATTCGCTTGCCTTCCTTGTATGGGGGAAGCTTGATGTGTGGGGTCGCCATAATATGTGCAGGGATAGCGCTCATGGAGCTTGGGCCAGCTGCACCAGATGTGTCTGAAGCCAAGGAATCTCGCTTGAGCTTCAGCACTTCAAGTTCATGTCTTTCGCATGCTTTTCACTCGGCACATTCATGTTCTCGTTCTTTGTCTCGTTGTTCACGTTCGTACTCACGTTCTCTCTCACGTTGTTCTAACTTGTGTTGATGTTCTCTCTCGCGTTGTTCTAACTCGAGTTCCCTTTGTTTTTGCTCGTGTTTGCGCTGTTCTCGCTCGTATTCGAGCTGTTCTCACTCGTGTTCGCATTGGATTCTACGCTCTTCACGAGCATCACTCGCGTTGCTGCTCGTGGCTTAGTCGAGAGAGGACATAATTCTTTACTTTTGTTGGGTCTGTAAGCCCCATATCTTTGGCTTCCTGTACATGGACGCTGGTAGACATGATGCTAACTCAATCTAAGTAAACTAGCGACTCAGTACTGACTGCAATTGCAAAGAAAGATGCCAATAATCAAGAATAAAGAACATAGCACATGTTAGTGGTGACCAGTTTTATCTAATTAAACTGGTAAAGAAAGAAAATTAAACAAACAACTGACTGTGATAACTATTACGTAAATTAATAGAACTGAATCAATAATCACCAGTAAGATAGTGCCTATAGGCTTTAATGATAAATACCTAATTATGAGTGAGTATTATCTCATGAATAGCTTTAGAGCTAGGAGTTAATATCCTGGAATGAGGTCACCAGTGTCACAGGGTTTTTGAGAATATGCAATATTAAAGAATAATTATTCAATAATATTAAGAACAGGACAATGAATTTTCTTGTGAATATCAAGCAATGATTACTTTATTCCGCCTTACTTCGCCAATTCTCTAAGGACGAGAATTTATAAACTTTCTCAACAGTACACAGCAGAGACTAATTACTCACAAATGCTGTTTGTTAGCACTGTTGGCCTCTGGAGAAAGTGACTCCACCCCTGACAATCAATAACTAATGCTATTAATGATAACAGGGTCTTGCTGATGCATTATCTCCTGGTTTGTTCAACGGATTTTAAGTTAATAAAAAGGACTGGCCTAAGTACCAGTTATGAATAATACAAAGTGTTTATGCAAGCTAGAAGCTGCAACTAGAATAAGCTTATGGAAAAGTAAAACACGAGTTTACATTACATTAAGCTCAAGAAAAAGAACTGTTAAATTTATTGATTACAAAGAAATAAATTTACGTTACATTTCAAAATGAATTCAAAATAAGGAGATCGCACTCACTCGCTCACTCAAAAGCTAACTCTTGAACCTAGGAAAAAACGAAAAGAAATACTGGTCAGAAAAGTGGACAAAGCGGATGACTGGGCGTCATTGCTGAGGAAGTATGCTGCACATGCTGAGCCTCTCGCCAATCATGCTAGGTGGGAATTCAACAGCGGCGGTGGGAACTAGACATCGTTGCTGCCACACACACATTCCCTCCTTCCACGGCGCTCAAATCTTGACTGATTCAAATCGTGAGAGAGGCGAGTGTTGAGCCGCACTTGCTAACGGCTAGAATGAGCAAAACACACCCACAATAAATCACTCAGGCGAAGGTGCTAATGCTGCGCACAAAGATGATCACTTATGAAACAGTGAAAAATGTCCTGAAAAACACTCCCGATCGGGTGAATACGTGGCGATTGACTGAGTGATAAATATTGGGATTCCACCAGAAATCGCGGTTTCCCACCAAAGTTAATGTCACGAGTTTATTCAAATACTTAATCGCGCCAACTCGTGACACACACACACACACACACACCATCGTCATCAGCTCAGTAATCTGGAATCCTCATCTCAAAAAACACATAGAAAAGATTGAAAAAAGTACAAAGGGCAGCTACAAGATGGGTATGAAGCTTAAGGGATGTAAGCTACGAAGAGACTAGAAAAACTGAATCTACCAACACTACAGGAGAGAATGATAAGAGAAGACATGACTATGCTATGTAAATGCATCTCAGGGAAAGAGAAAATAGGTATAAATGAGTATATAGCCTATGGGGAAGCATCAGCAAAAGGACACTGCAAAAACTGCATAAAAAAGAGAGGCTATAGAGAGGTAAGGAAATTCATTTTACGAAATAGGGCAATTGATCAGTGTAATCCACAACCGAATGAAACAGTGTGTGCCATAACTATTCATAAATTTACGGATATGTATGATATAAATGGTTTGTTACACGGGACAGTATGAGCTTGACTCATTCCTGTAAAGATACAATTACTGTAGGTAAGAACACATGTAGTAAGAACACACACACATTATATATATATAGTGGAGAGACACACATTACACGCGTGTACATTATTTTTTTTTTACGCTCCTGACCGGGAATCGAACCCTAGACCTCTAGACAGAAGTCAGACACTGATGCCACTCCACCAAGGCGTGAAAATAGCTGAGCCACTTGAATTATGTGACGAACCAGGTAAATCCATTATGGGAGGATATATTTCAGTCACAGCACATTAGGATTATTGTTCAGCCCCACGCCCCTCGGCAAGTAACAGAGCAGTTTGAATCTATCCCAGACACAGCAATAGCATCTTTATATGTTGTAGAGACACACATTACACACGTGTACACAAGTTCTTTTACGTTCCTGCCCGGGAATCGAACCCTAGACCCCTAGATAGAAGTCTGGCACTGATGCCACTCCACCACGGCGTAATAAAAGCTCAACCACCTGAATTTTTTGACGAACTAGGTAAATCCATTATGGGAGGATATATTTCAATAATCCTAATGTGTTGTGATTGAAATATATCCTCTAACAATGGATTTACCTGGTTCGTCAAAAAATTTCATATGGCTCAGCTTTTATCATGCTATGGTGGAGTGGCATCAGTGGCTAACTTCCATCTAGAGGTCTAGGGTTTGATTCCCGGTCAGGAGCGTAAAACACACACACACACACACACACACACACACACACATATATATATATATATATATATATATATATATATATATATATATATATATATATATATATATTGTTGAAGAAGCCAGGAAGGCTATGTAAGGAGGTGGAAGCGCCCAGGGGAATCAGTTTCTTTTCTATTCTAGTTTCAGTGCAGTTGAGTGTGTCAGTTCAGTGAAGACCGCATAGCTCTGGAACTTGTGAAAACAATGAAGCGTTATTGGCAAGTATTAAGTGTAATTATCTGGTGAATAAAGACCGCGAACTTGAGAAGTCAGTATTTATTTACCAAGCCTGAGCCGATGTTCTTGCACACCAAAAGGCTGACCATAGTAAGAACAACTCACTGGGCAAAGTCCATCCTATACTGAACTACTGCTGTTGGAGCCTGTGGCAATGTGGGACCGGGGACGGAACTGTGGTGTCAGGAGAGGTATCGAAAAGTGTTGCAGTGAGTCAAACCTTGTACATGGAGGCAGATTGTGTATAGACAAGAGGCCAAGCTAACAAGGAGGAGGCAACACTGGCTGCAGTCATGAAGTTTCTACAATCACAAAGTGAACAACACGAGCACAAGCTGAAGGACTGAAAGAGCTAAAGAAAGGACTTAGTGAACAACTGCAAGCACAGAATGACGAGAGAGCAAGAACTCAGTGAACAACTACAAGCACAAAGTGAGCAACTACAAGCACAAATTTAACAAATAGATGCACAAAGCGGCGGACAAAAAGAACTCAGAGAACAGCTAGAAACACAAAGTGAAGAACAGAAGGAGCGGTAAGAACAGCTTCAAGAGGTGTTACAGGAGCAACCGTAGGCGTTACAACCAGTGTTGCCAACCAACGACAACCAAAATTCCCCACAGCTCCAGGCTAAAATTCCCCAGAATTCCCCATTCAGTTATAGTAAATTATAATATCTAATTATTATTGTACAGGTTCAGTCTAATAAACAGAATATTGTAAACGTATTAAGAAGAAATGGTTATTCACAAATGATTGATTAAAATACAGGTTTTTCTAATTGTGTATCCCATTATTATGAGGGAAACAAATGCAATGGCTATAGAAGTAATATACTTTTTGAGTTATGACGAACATTAAGCATACAGTATCAACAGTATACTCTTGGGTAGTGTTACACTTCACTTATGAATGGTAGAAACAATATTACCCATATTGCTTCTGGGTTAGCCTTGGAATATGAAATATGCGAAACAGATATAGATTATGCTTCATCACAGTATCCTTGAATTAGGAAGAAAAACATCACACAGACTAACATCACTCAAATTACTCTTGAGTTAACTTAGGGTATGTCTAATTTCTTTTTCTGTACAGTTACGTCTGGAGAGGAAAAATAATAAAAGGTACGGTTTGTGGAAGGCATCATTATCATTATTAATACTAAGCAGATCTCTGCTACTGCTGCTGCTGTTGTCACTCATTTTCGTTCATTCGAATGCACACGAAATATCGACTTGATTGATGAAAAACAGATGCACTATTGTTTCATATTAGAAAATATAGTCACCCTGAAATTACGATATTTATATATAACCTATTTCAATTTCTACATCTCAGTTTATGGGTTACGTATCCTGCCATTGGCAAAAAATCCCCAAATTGAAAGCCGATTTCCCCATTTCCCCATTTGTATCCCGAATTCCCTAAATCTGGGGATAATTCCCCATGGTTGGCACCACTGGTTACAACTGATGATGCAGGGACTGCTAGACTAGGGTTGCCATACGTCCGGATTTTCCCGGACACGTACTGCAATTAGGTGTCAAAATCTTCGTCCGGGAGGAATGTAAAAAAGTCTCCAAAAGTCCGGAATTTCAGCTTCCATCACTTTTTTCTAAAAAAAAAAATAATAATAATAATAATATACCATTAAACTCTAATGAGAGAGAGAGAGAGAGAGAGAGAGAGACCTTTGTTTTCGTCAGCTATTAAGTGTTGCCAACTTGGCTGGTTTAGTGCTAGCAGGTAGCTGAAATGTCCTGCCTCTTCCTGTTGTTCAGCCACGAACTCTTTTGTTGTTGTTGTTGTTGCTTCTTCTTCCCTAGTGCTATAAGAGACATAAAATAAATGGTAAATGTACAAAAGTATTGACTTAGTTTTCGTTATTACACTGCAGCATGTGTTATTCCTATGATCTTATCCTGCACCTAGTTTTATCGTTTTTCATTTATAATGTAGCCAGTTCTGAACTCTGCCTGTTTTCCAAAATATTGTAAAAAGATTAAAAATTGTTATACGGCACAGCAGTACCGGTGTGTGTGTATACTGGTATATACAGTATATATATATATATATATATATATATATATATATATATATATATATATATATATATATATATATATATATATATATATATATATATATAATATCTCAAGGTTTCGTACCGTCAAAGGCCCAAAGTGTGTGTTGGGGGGTGGGGGGGAGGGGGGGAGCATGGGTTTCAGTGGAGGCATCTGGTATTTTGACTGTTCAGATATTGCAACCCTATGCTAGAAGCTTTCATGGGGAAAATGAAGGAAGAACAACAGTTGAATGAGGAAGTATACGCTGAGCTACAGCAGCAGAAGTGTTAGGTACACAGTAAAGTGATTGAGTGCAGGCAGCTTCTAGATGACCAGTTAAAGAAAATTAGTAGGAGAAATGAGGCTGTAGAGAAATCTTGCACTGTTAGGCCTGAAATTAGTGTACAGGGAGCATATGAAAAAAAAAAAAAGGACAGTGTATGGTAAATCTTGACGAATCCCATGCATATAAGATAGGTTACAGGGTTGAATAATCAGAATGTAGGAGTGCTGAGTCCTGCTCTTAATTATGATGCCCAAGTTTTTAGTCCCTAAACTAGTGAAGTGCATTGCTATAATGGGGGTCCAATATAAAAGAAACATCAGGAAACAGATGGCAAAGTATGTTGGGAAGCTTACCATGCACAGTCTGAGTTACTTGCTTTTCAGAATTGTTGGGATGATAGGCAGAGGGCAGCACAGCTTGCTACTGGCCTTAATAGTTCTGCAATGGAGATTCTTGGGCAGATGTCAGTGGAGGAGATGATCAAATACCAGTCCCTAATAGAAGTGCTGGAGTGCAGATAAGGGACCAAGTATCAGAGCAAGATTCTGGACCAGTGTATGGGCTCGAGGCGAATCCCTCCAGAAGCTTGCTTGTGACCTGGAGAGTACCCTGGAGCAGCACCTACCTGTTGACGATTCTTATAAGGAACCAGTTCGTCGATGCTCTTGATAGTGCAGGGTTGAAAGTGCAAGTGAAGCAGGCACAACTCAGAAGCTTGCAAGAGGCTTTAGCCAGGGCACTGGAATTTGCGTCCTACGTCAAGTCCAGTAGGTCAACTTTTCAGACAGGTAGTAGTGCAGGATTCAAGACAAGAAAGGGGCAGGTATATAAAGTGGACAAATTTTAAGGAAGTTGCTGATACTGTGAAAAGCCAGAACATAGGAAAGAGGAATGCTATTAGTAGAAGAGAGAACAGGAGATGACTGGAAGAGGTTGCTGGTTCTGCGGGAAGCCAGGACACAAGAAGGAGGATTGTTAAAATGCAAGAAGAAGCATGATCGAAGTAGTGCAAGGAAATCTACTATTGTAACAAAATGGTATTGGATATGTGGTGAGGTGGGACACTTCAGTTCAAAGTGTCCAAAGAAGAGAATGGAGGATAAGAAGAAGGCTGCAGAAGACCAGAAAGAAGTGGAAGACTAGTGGAGGCTGGTGTTAAGGGGCAACCACTAGCCAGCTTTTCCCAAGTAGGCCCAACAGTGAGAAAATGCAAGAGAACTGTGATTGACAGTGTGCACGTAGACGGAAGAAGAGACGGCAAGAAATGTTCCCTGGTGATTGAATCTGCCTCAGAGCAGAGCTCTGTGAGGCCTGATGTGTTACATCATCGGTATCTGCTTGAGTCATCAGAACAATTGTGTGGTGTAACTGGGCACCACACAGAACTGAGGAGAACCTTGGATGTCCAGACTGAAGTGGCAGGGCAAGAGGCCACACTTCCAGTCTATGTAGCTGTGATGGAGGATCCTTGTCTTCTTAGGCTGGACTATCTGATGTCCATGAGATGTAAGCTGGACTTCTGCACCCTGAAGCTGAGGGTTCAAGGAAAGTCGATTCCTGTCGCAGCAGTGAGATGTAACAGTTCTGATGGCGAGGTGAGGGTGCTCCACACTATAGTGATACCCCGAAGATCAGAACTATTGCTCCAGTGCAAGGTAAATGGCTTTTTTGGCAGTTGTCTACGGGTAGTGGAGCCTGATGTATGGTGCAAGACGAAGGCTGGAGTGATAGTGGGGAGAACTCTGGTGGCAACAGGTGCCGGTGAAGTGTCAGTTGTGGTGGCTAATTGGCGAGGGAGAATTGTGGGAGTGTGCCAGGTGGTGGACCAAAAGCGCTATCAGAGAAAGGCCTGTAAAAGAAGTGTAGTCAAACAAGATGGGAATCTGCCAGACCACCCACAAGACCTGTTTTCAAGGAGTTGACAGTGCCTGGATGACTCACAATTGCTAAAATTAAGGTAACTGCTAGTGAAGTTTGCCGATGTCTTTCCCACCGGAGACCTAGACATGGGATGCACAGATCTGGTAGAGCATTGTATCAACACTGGGAATCACCGCTTGATTAAACAACTAGCTCGGAGGATGGCGCCAGCTCAACAGCAAGAAATGGATAAGGTGGAGAATCTCTGAAGTCAAGGAGTGACGGAAAAGTTCAGCAGTCCTTGGGTATAAGCAGTTGTTCTGTAGGGAAGAAGGATAGCTCAGTGAGGTGCTGCATGGATTATCGAGCCTTAAATGAAGTGACAGTGAAGGATGCATGACCCTTGCCCAGAATTGACAACACGCTGGATGCTCTGCCAGGTACCATGTGGTTTTCCATCCTAGACATGAAAGCAGAATATCACGAGGTCTTCAGCTGTACCTGAAAAGGACAAAGAGAAAACGGCCTTTTCATACGTATGAGGTTTATGGCAGTTCAAAGTGTTGCCATTTGACATATGCAACTCCCCAGCAATTTTATTTATGTCTCATGGATCGAGTACTGGAAAGCCTGCACTGGCAGACAGCTCTCATCTATCTTAATGATGTAATTGTGCTTGGATGGATTTTCAACTAGGAATTGGAGAGACTGTAAGAGGCATTCAATAGGATTCCAGTAGCACACCTCAAGCTGCAGCCCAAGAAGTGCTACTTGTTCCAGAAGGAAGTGAAGTGTCTGGGACACATTGTAGGTGAGGGCAGGGTCTGTACTCATCCGGACAAGGTGGCAGCTGTGAAAAACTGGCTAGTTCCATCTTGTTTGAAGGAATTACTGAGTTTCCTGGGCTTGTGTACCTACCATCGGCGTTTTGTCAGTGACCTTGCAATGATCGCTGCACTTCTGGACAAGTTGCTGGAGAAGAGGCTGAAGTTTTTGTGGACTGCAGTGACTCAGAAGGCCTTTGATGAACTCAAGCATGAGCTGGCAAGAACTCCAGTATTGCTGTATGAAGATCAGAATCAGCCATTCATCCTGGACTGCAACGCTAGACCATGGTACTGGTGGATTCTTGTCGCAGAAGGAGGATGACAAAGAGTATGTGGTGGCATATTACAACAAGAAGCTCAGCCCACCAGAGCAGAACTACTGTATGACCCATAAGGAGCTCTTGCCAGTGATGAAGAACCTTGATTTCTTCCATCCCTACTTGTATGGGTCCTACTTCATCATCAGGACTGACCATGCAGCACTGAAGTGGCTGAAGACATTTAACAATCCGGAAGGACAATTGGCACTCTGGCTTGGGAGGCTGGACCAGCACAACTATGAGGTGCAGCAGTCCTGGGCAAGTACATGGCAATGCTGACAGCCTGAGTCATCAGCCTTGTGACCCAGATTACAAACCATGTAGTATGAAAGGAGACTGTAGCAAGAAATGCAATATTACTGCAGTGACAGGGCCAACATCAGTTGAAGATGGCCTGAACAGAATAAAGATGGAGGGTGCAAAGTTACAACTAGTGCTAGAGTGGCTGCAGCGGAATACAGTGTGACCATCTTGGGAAGAAGTTTCCAGGTTCAGCCCCGTAGCTAAGAGGTACTGGAGTTGATGGAACCTTCTTGGTTTAAACAACGGACTACTGGAGTGTCAGTGGGGGGAGACACCACATGGCCTCAGCAAGTATTGGCAACTCGTGGTTCTGAAGTAAATGAAGTCCGAGATCTTGGACGAGTCCCATGACCAGATCACCAGTGGGCACCTAAGAGTGAAGAAAACTCTAAGGCAGCTGCAACAGAGGTTCTACTGGATTGGCATGTGGCAGGATGATGAAGAGTGGTGTCAGGCCTCTGATGTATGCTGTGCCAAGAAGGGACCCAAGAAATGTGGTTGCGCCCCTCTTCAGCTGTATCAAGTAGCTGAGCTGATGGAAAGAGTCACAGTGGACATTGCTGGACCTCTGCCACTCATTGAAGGAGGAAACCAGTATCTGTGTCATGATGGACTACTTCACAGTATGGCCAGAAGCCTATGCCATCCCTGATCAAGAGGCTGCTGTCACGAATTCACGCGATTGTGTATTTATACAAAATTGTAACATTGAAAACCCACTGTGTATCACTCAGTTTAACCGTCCCTGTATGCACTTTGATCAGGATAGTTTTTCAGAACATTCGTCGCTGCTTCAAAAGTGACTGTTCTTATGCATGACATTAGTGCTCCACTGATTTTATTGCATGTGTATATCGTTCACCTTGCCTCAGTTGGCTGTTGAGTTAGGCCACACACACTTCTGGCGAACATGCCCGTTCTCACACCCTTGTACCAGTGTTTGTTACATCAGTTGGTGTCGAGCAACCAGGGGAGTAAGGTCGTTGTGCCAGTGCTGAGAGAGGAGGCTCCCTCATTGTAGCGCCTACAGTGTCCAGAGTTCAGTGATTCCCCAAGTCTCCCCACCGAGTTTGGTGATAGGTTGTAGTGACTTAGCAGTGAGCAGTGCCTGCTGTAGCAGAGACGCCTAGTCTTGTGTATCTTCAGTTCCATTCCTTCCACTGACCAGTATTTCCGTTCGTTTTCCTAGGCTTAAGTCTGATTAGGTCTTTGAATGAGTAAGTGTATTTACTTTGATATTTGAATTCATGATTCGCTAGTCCCCCTGCGACAGTGAATCCTCCTCTTGAATTCATTTTTGAGATTCAGGTAACATAAATTTATTTAATTGTAATTAACAAATTTACAGTTCTTTTCTTTGACCTTAATCTAAATGTAGAATCGTGTTTGATTTCTCCACATTGAGCTTACTTTACTGTGCTACTCCCAGTTCACACAAACTTCTTAATCACGACTGGTATTTAAGCCAGTTCTTCCATATCAAAACTTAAATCCGTTGTGCCAGCCAGTAGTTAAGCACCAGCAAGGACCTGTCCATTATTATTATTAGTTATTGACTGTCGGGGGTTAACCCGTCACGTCCCGAGGTTTTCTGCACCTCCGACATCCCCCAGTCCCGAGGTATTTTCGATTTTTTTTTTTTTGTCTAAAACCTTCGCTTTTGGTGAGAAACATCGAAAATTCATAGAGAAATCGCTCACCTGAGGTTTAAAGTGCCCAATCCAGGTAGGAGTTCCTCCTTACCTGAGTGGGTTTTCTAACATGCTGGCACCAAAGAAAACGAGTTCTATGGGAGGGTAACTATTTTATCCACTCATAAATGGTATTTATTTATTTACTTGGTACGAATGTATATGTAGAATGACAGTATATTGGTTTTCAAGCAGTAATAAAGGCATTATAAGCATTGTTTCACTCACTAACTAATCACCATACCTGATCTATTTTTGCCACACTACCTGATCGTTATTTCTGACTGTTTCTTCTTCTAATGCTATGTAAACATTGTCCTCCACATTGTCATCGATTGGGGAATCACTCTGGCCCTGAATAACTTTACTAGCCAGGTCACTGGTAACAGGTCCTTTGCCAAGACAATGGCGTGAGGGGGGGAGGGGGGAGGTTATGCAGTGTAAGGCATTGCCCCTGCTTGGTATCTTGTACAGGAATAGAGGAAGGTGTCCCGTGTATACATACGAAAAATCACGTGCGAAAATTGAAAATTGTGCAAATTAGCGACCTTGCAATTGCACGACGTACAGGTACGTCGCCGGGACTGGCAAATGCAAATCGTTGCAACGTACCCATACGTCGTTGGGACGGGGCGGGTTAAAGATCACACTTTCTCGGAGGCTAACAGTACTAATGATACAGCATTCGTGAGTAGATAGTCTCTGCTGTGTACTGTTGTGAGAGTTTATAAAATTCACATCCCAAGAGAATCGGCGACGTAAGCCAGCATAAAGTAAAACTTACTACTTGATTTCACAAGTCGATTCACTTTGTGTCAACTGAATATATATATATTTATATTAGCTTCTTATTCTTAAATTCACATTCCCCCGTGACATCTGGCGACCTCACTGCAGGATATTATCGCCTAGCTTTAAAGTTATTAACGAAATAATACTCACTTACTCTTAACTAGGTATTTGTTATCATTAAAGTCTATAGGCACTATCTTACTGGTAGTTATTGATTCTGCTTTATTAATTTTATGTAATAGTTTTTCCCAGTCAGTTGCATTTTTTTATTTTCTTTCTGTACCAGTTTAACTAGATAAAACTGATCACCACCAGCCTGTGCCTATATTCTTTACTTTCGATTATTAGCATTTCTCTGCGAAACAGCAGTCAGTACTCAGTCTTTAGTCCATTCAGTCTTAGTTGAGTTAGAACCATGGCTACTAGTCCAAATGTACAGGAAGCCAAAAGATATGGGGCTTACCGTTCCCCAGGAAATTAAAGAATATGTACTCTCACGGTATAGCTATGATCAGCAGCATGAGAATGATGCCCTTGAAAAGCATAGAATTCAATGTGAACACAAGTGAGAACAGAGTGAATATGAACGTGCTGCGTGCGAGGCACGTGAGAATCACAAGCTTGAGGTGTTGAAGCTCAAGCAAGACTCCTTGCCTTCAGGCACATCTGGTGCAGCCAACCCAAGCTCCACGAGCACTCTCCCAGCACATGTTCTGGCAACCCTGCACCTCAAGCTTCCTTCGTAAAAGGAAGGCGAGTGATTCGAGCCGTTCACAGCTCGTTTCAAGGACATGGCACAACTGTACCAGCTGCTTGAGGGAACTAAGCGGCTCCAGTTTCTTAGCTTGTTTGAGGGCCCTGCCCTCGATATTCTCCACAGAATTCATGGAGACAATCTCACGTATGAGATGACAAAAGCTGCACTCATTAAAGCATACAGTCTCATAGTTGACGATGCCAGGAGTCAGTTCAAGAGGGAGCATCTCCAAGAAAAGCAGACTGCTGTTCAGTTCCTCGACCGTCTCACTGCTTACTTAGATGAGTGGATGGAGAAAGATGAGACCCCTCACATGCAACAGGGGATAACTGACCTCATGCTGCGTACACAGCTAGAAAAGTCGTGGCCTGCTGAGCTTATGGCTCAGCTTAAGATCTGACAGGTAATAGATGCCAGCCAAATGGTGGAAAAGGCTGATTCATTCTTCACTGCGTGTGGGTATGAAACTCATAAGCAACAGACCTGGAACTAGATGGTTACTGCCAAGTTTGGGAAGCCACTTCAGACTGAACCCCAGCATCAACGCCGCTCTCAGAATAATGGCCACGGCCCAAACAAACTGCAGAAGAAGGACCAGGGGCTGAATATGCAGAAACCCAATCGGAAGGGGTACAACAAGTACCCTAACCAGCAGCAATATCAGCCACACGCTCGACAGTTGGGGCAATCCTTTTCAGCACCAGCCCCAGTGTATCAGTTGAGGCAGGAGGCAAACGCAGCCATCATTCCGCAACAAGTGCACAGTGGTGCCATTCCCACCAGTACAGGTACTTCCCCACAGTTCACTAGTCCCCATGCGACAGTGAACCCTCCTCCCCTAATGGTCAGTGCTCCAACTCCCCAGATGGTGAGTACGACCCCTCAGGCATCATTTCTGCAGAGTTGTGTGCTATGCAGCCTTATCAATGGCTGGCCGCTTCCTCCACAGGCCTTCCCATAGGCAACAGTGCCTTCCCTGTTCGGCCAGGGTTTGATGGAGGCGTTTCTGCAAAGGTCCTGAGAGACAATGGTTCCTCAGGCTGCTCTGTCAGGCAGAGTCTAGTTCGGCGTGAGGAATACACAGGTCGACAGATCCAAGCTCAGCTTATTGATGGATCAGTGAGATTTTTCCCTGAGGCACATATCCAGATAGCATCTCCATTTTACACTGGTACGACAGTTGCAGTTGTCATGCCAGAACCTTTGTTTGACCGAATAACTGGCAACATACTAGATGGCAAGTATAGTTGCACCGTAGATGGCGCTACTCAGACTTCGGCTGCAGTAACACGAGCCATGGCCAAGGCTCCAAACCAAGTCACCCTGGTGACCACTGTATCACCGCAAGATCTGATTTGTAGCCAAGATGTTGTCCAAGAACAACATGCTGACCCGACACTTGCTGCTGTGCAGATGAAGCAAAAGGGTAAGGTGATTAAGTATTCATGAGGAGGACAAGCCAGGTTCCTTCGTAAACAAGGACAGCTGTACCGTGAGTCGCAAACACCCCAGGGCGAGGTTTGACTGCAGTTTGTTGTTCCCGCTAAGTACTGCCAAGCAGTGTTAGAATGGTGTCATTTTTCAGTGTCAGGAGGTCAGATGGGCAAAAGGAAAACCCAGGGCCATATCCGTGCTGACTTTTTCTGGCTAGGAATAGGACAGGAAATAGATAGGTTTGTGCGTTCCTGCAATGTGTGTTGACATCCCACCAATCAGGGACATGTCCCTCCTGTGCCGTTTGAATCCACACCCACAATCTCTGAATCAGTTGAGAGAGAGGGCAGTGGTAATGTGGGTGGAGATGTGACGTCTTGCCTGTTGGCCCCGTAGGACACATTACGTCCAGAGTTTGTACATACTTATGTTCCGTAGGTTAAAGGGGAAGTTCAAAACTCCCGCAGAGGCAATCTGAGGCATGTCTGAATTACCTTGTGGTGCGTCTCGAGCTGTGGGCCTCTCTGAGGATTTCTGGAGAATGCACATTATCTACATGAGTGTTCACACCCACGCTGGGTGTTAAAATGTGACCTGCCCAAGTTTGCATAGGGATTCTTAGCTTGCTGATATTAAGCGTAAATGCAGAGTTAGGTTTAACCAGAAAACTACAAGGGTTCTTTGAGATTCTGTCCTGGGACCATGTTTCCTAGTTAATAATAATGTACGTTTAACCTGTAAACTACAAGGGTCCTTTGAGATTCTGTCCTGGGACCACATTTCCTGGTTAATGATAACGTAGGTTTAGATTTAACCAGTAAACTACAAGAGTCCTTTGAGATTCTGTCCTGGAACCACATTTCCTGGTTAATAATAATATACATTAAACCCCTTAGCCGTGAGGCATCACTTTCTCGACGCTTGGGAGCAAGGGATCATGCCACGGGGTGTCACTTTTGTGATTCTGTTTTATTTTGAATTTGCCAAGGCTTTCAAGTGGTGGCTTGTATCATCTATCAGTACTGCCAATGTTGAACACTAGTCAGCACTCCTAATCTCATCTATACTCCCATCCATTGTTGACAATTTAGCCATTTCTCCCCACTCTTGACTCCCCTCACTACCTCCCCTCCATTACCCTATCCTCTCGTCTGCCCGGCCATGCTGCGCTAAGTAAATCTTCCCCGGAATTTTTCACTGATTTCATCCATTGAAATAAGCCCTATGCCCTATTCTTATACCAAATAATATATACAAAAAAGAAATAAGGTAAGTGATAGTGCCATACACCTGGAACTGGCTAATTATCACCTGACAACACCTCACGTGCACTCGTTCGCTAATTTTCGCTGTTTATTTCCCCTTGAAATATGCCGTATAATCTATTATCTTAATAAAAATATATATATGAAAGGAAGGGAAAAGCCTAAGTGATATTTACATTCACCTGGAACTACCTAATTTATTATGTATTGTCTAGATTTCCTGCCAATCATTTCATAGCGTATACATTAGCAGCTGTCACCACGCTGACATTGGCAGCATTGCACTCCCCCTAGGCCACCACAGTATTCAGTTTTCTGTCGTCTTTCAAGGTGAAACCACGTCGGATTCGCGCCTGTCCAATTCCGCCACTTTTTAGCCGCATGCAATGGGCCTGTGACCTCTACCCCTAATATACCTCATGTGGAAAGGGGTAAAGGGCTAAGTGACTGCTGTGGAATGTGAACTGGCTAATTTTTCAATGAAAATGATGGACAGTGACTACGATCTTTCTGGTGACTAAAACAGTGCAAATGGAAACGGAAATAATGTGTAAATAATCTGTAAACAGCAAGTGAAAGCAATGAATGTAAATATACGTGAACAGTGGAAAATAGTTTTATAAGTTACTGCAAGTGACTGCATAACACAGTGTAAAGAAAATAGAAATGTAAATAATGTAAATAAAATAGAGAATGTAAATAGAAGTGTAAATGAGTAGTAATATAAGAATACGAGTATATATCTATCTATCTATTGCCAGATGCCTCAATCCTGTTCGGGGTGGCCACAAACAATTTGCCTCCACATCGCCCTGTCCCTCGCCATTTCACTGCCCCGCTCCCAAGTCACACACCCCTCTCTCACATACCTCTCCACCCCATCCTTCTATCTCATCCTCGGCCTCCCCCTCCCTCTTCCCCCCTCCACCTCACTCACATACACTCTCTTCGTCAGTCTTTCGCCCTCCATCCTCTCCACATGGCCAAACCATCTCAGTGTAGTCCTCCTAACGTTTCCTATCACATCCACATCCACACCACAACACTCCTTTATATTCTCATTTGTCAGCCTGTCTCTCCATGTGACTCCTCTTAAATAACTCATTTCCACTGCTCTCACTCTTGACTTGTGTCCTTCCAGCAACGTCCAAGCTTCACTTCCATACGTTAGAGTTGGTATGACAATACTATCATGTAGTAACTTTTTCACTTCCATGCTCACTTCCCTGCATCTTATCACTGCCTGCAAGGAACCAGCAACCTTTCTTCCCTGATGTACCCTTTCAAGCACTTCACCCTCCAAACCTCCATCCTTACTCATCACACTACCAAAGTACTTAAACGTACTCACATTTTCCAAATCCTCACTATCCAACCTCGCTGTACATTCACTGACTTCACCCCTTTCAAAGACCATCACTTTACTCTTCCCTACATTCACCTTTAGATTCCGTTTCTTACACACTCTCCCAAACTCATCCACCAAGCCTTGCAGCTCTCCTTCGTCTTCACTCAACAACACAGTATCATCTGCAAACAACAGTACAGAGAGTTTCCAAACACTACCTTCTCTCACCAGGGCCACTCCAACATCCACTACCCTACCTTGTACCTCTTTTATTACCCCATCCATGTACAGATTGAACAACCATGGAGACATGACACATCCCTGTTTCAACCCAACCTTCAAAGGGAAAAATTCACTCAGTTCACCATACACACGCACTGCAGCCTTAGCACCATCGTACATACTCTTCACAGCATTCAACAACTTCCCATCTACTCCATATATTCTTAATACTTTCCACAATCCTTGTCTATCCACCCTGTCATATGCTTTCTCCAAATCCATGAAAGCTGCATACAACTTCTTTCCCTTCTCTAGAAACTTTTCCACTAAAGATCTAAGAATGAATATCTGATCTACACAACCTCTTCCCTTCCTAAAGCCTCCCTGTTTTTCTCCAACTAATTCCTCTTTTCTTTCTGTAACTCTGTCAATAAGTATCCTACCATACACTTTTCTTATTATACTAAGAAGACAGATGCCGCTATGATTACCACACACTTCTTTTTACCCTTTTCCTTTGTACAAGGGAATAATTATACCTGACTTCCAATCCTCCGGGTCTCTACCTTCCTCCCAGACCAATCTGCACATTTTGCACATCCATTCTACTACTATCTCTCCCCCATACTTCAGCATTTCACCACACACTCCATCAATTCCTGGGGCTTTCCCCAATTTAACTTTCTTCATTGCTTCCACAACTTCTATCCTACTGATTTCTTCCTGTCTTCTCATCTCCCTCCTGCTCCCAGCCATTCCCCAGCCACTTATACTCACATTACTTCTATCCTCTATGTTCACCAGTTCCTTAAAGTGTTCTCTCCATCTCCTCACTTTTTCTCCCTTCTTCTCTAGTAATCTACCATTTTTATCTTTCACTCCCATGCTAACTTCACTTCCACCCTGTCTTACTCTTTTCACCTCTTTCCAGAACATTTTCTTATAGTCCCTCCAATTTATACTGAAATTCCTTCCAAATTCCTCATCCGCTCTCTTCTTACTCTCTCTTACTAATCTTTTTACCTCTTTCTTTCTACATATAGCTCTCTCTTCTTCCTCTCAAATTTTTCCAAGCCCCTATTTCTCATCCATTCATTGTATGCTTTCTTCTTTTGTGCCACAGCCTCTCTTACCTCTTCATTCCACCACGCTGTTCCTTGCACACCCCTCCGTCTTCTCTTCATCCCACACACCACATCACATGCGAGTATATATACCAGAAGTAATGAAAGTGAAAGTTTCACTCTAGCATGTATGAATACTATGAGTTATGAAAGTGAAAGTGACAGATTCGCTCTCAACACTAGTATACAGGACGAGAAAGTGAATGCTACGTATTTTACTGAAAGAGAAATTTAATGCCTACAGTGACAATAAACTACTGTTACAGAAGGAAACTTATGGATATAGACTGCAGATATATATATGTGTTATATAGTAATAGAAATAGAAAGTGTGAGTGTTTTTATGAATAATAAATGACAACACCAGTTGCATAACGAGCGCAAGTGGGAAGGTCATACGCGCTTGTAATTTTCATTGCTTTCACAGTGTTTGTTTTTTTTGGAGTATGGATTCCAAAATATTTGAAAATCATAGAATAGTGTTTCCAGTGATAATATCAGGCTGTGGTAATCATATTACGGGTTACCAAGAAGTGTAAAGTGGAGACTTCGTTACCCAAGTTCAGAGGTCTACACAAGTCCTACGGTACTCGACAAAGGCTCAACAAACATCTCAGGAGAAAGCTGAAGTTATGTGCCATTTGCATATATAATTTTAATATTCTAGGACTAATAACTGATTTTTGGCAAATATTTTTGGAGAGTCTGTCGGATCACGAATATGCCCGCGGGACATGCAAGTCAAGCCAAAACAACCCCATGGTTTAGGGGTTAACCAGTAAACTACAAGGGTCCTTTGAGATTCTGTCCTGGGACCATGATTGCCGGTTAATAATAATGTAGGTGTAACCAGTAAACTACAAGGGTCCTTTGAGATTCTGTCCCGAGACCACGTTTCCTGGTTAATCGGCTGTATGCCAGTGCCATTTTAAAACGGTCTGACATAATTCTGTGGCCAGTGCCTGTGCCATTTTAAAATGGTTTAAAATAAAAAACTTCACTGTGACCTCATTTTTCAAGATTTGCGGGTAAAAATTGGCAGGGATGTAAGGTAACTGTTCCTTTACCATCTCCCGGGCTGTCAAGGCCATACATTCACTCGCTCCCCCCCTCACGCTTGCTCTGCCTCACTCTGCCTGTGTGCCTCACCCAGTGCTGTACCTAGTGAAGGCATTTTGTAAATATTTTCATGTAAGTGTAAGTTGTAAATATTTTCTTGTAAGTGAAGTCAAGTTGTAAATACCTTCTTGTAAGTGCCAGGATTGTACATAATGAAGTCAGGTTGTAGCTATCTTCAAGTAAGTGTAAAATAATGCATTCACAGTGAGAAAGACATGCAAATTGTGATAGATGCTGAAGTAATAAGTAATCAAGAAAAGTGTACTGAACATTGCTATACCTTCCCAGCATAAATACCTGAGTATACCTTACATAGAGAACAGCTTTCTCTCATGTACGAGGTGAGCGTGAGGGAGGGGCTATACCCGTACACGAGTATGCAGGACTCAATAAAACCTGTTTCCGAGCCTCGGAGAGCATTTTGATGTCGAAATTCGTTGTTTCTACATCAAAATCTATTATTTTAGCCAAAAAAAAAAGGTCAAAGAATGGCCGGCACTGGGGTGACCCATAGGGCTAAAAATAGCCGGCACGTGATGGGTTGATAATAATGTAGGTTTAAGCAGTAAACTACAAGGGTCCTTTGAGATTCTATCCTTGGACTACGTTTCATGGTTAATAATGTACCCAATAAGAAATAATGGTGTACCATTTGTAGCATATGTACTGACTACTAGGCAGAGAGAGAAATTGTAATTTAATTCAAATTATTTATCATATTGACACTTTTGATGCTCCACCTTGGTTGACTTCGCAGGTACGGATGGCGGGCGTAGCAGTTTTCCTGTGCTGATCAGCTGATCCTCTCTGCCGCATGCCGCCACCTCTTCTCTGCCTCATCATTTCCATTTATTATTTATTTGTATTATATAATTTTACACATAGGTACAGTTACACTACAACTGTCACACTTACACCATGTATTCCATACACCACGCTACATAACGATTAGTTGTAAATGTAAATGTAGCAAATTTTTGCTCAGTTTGACCTGAGTATAGGATTTTTCACCATCGTCACAGAGTCTTTTCCCTCAAACTTGCTTCTAATAACGTAAATACAAGGTTTTTACGCTCATTGGCAACAGTAATTTTCTCCTGTAGCAGGATAGTACACACATCACAGTGTGAATCTTGTGTGACTGAGTTAGGATTTATATGTATGTATATATCGTAAAATTTTTTGGAGAAAAAATTTGATTTTGATGGGGCACAATGTCACGAATTCATGCAACTGTGTATTTATACAAATTCAAGACGTTGTACTTTGGTGGGAAACCACGAACTTTAGTGGAAAACCTACTGTGTCTCACTTAGTTTAACCGTCCCTGTATGCACTTTGATCGGGATAGTTATTCAGAACATTTGTCGCTGTTTCAAAAGTGACTGTTCTTATGCATGACATTAGTGCTCCACTGAGTGATTATATTGCGCATGTATATCGTTCACCTTGCCTTCATTGACCGTTGAGTTAGGCCACGCCCACTTCCAGCGAACATGCCCGTTCTCACACCCCTGTACCAGTGTTTGTTACATCAGTTGGCATCGAGCAACCAGGGGAGTAGGGGCGTTGTGCCAGTGCTGAGAGAGGAGGCTCCCTCATCGTACCGCCTACAGTCTCCAGAGTTCAGTGATTCCCCGTGTCTTCCCACCACTTTTGGTGACCGGTTGTAGTGACTTAGCAGCGAGCAGCGCCTGCTGTAGCAGAGACACCCAGTCTTGTGTAGCTTCAGCTTCGTTCCCTCCACTGACCAGTATTTTCGTTCATTTTCCTAGGCTTAAGTCTGATTAGCTCTTTGAATGTGTGAGTGTATTTTCTTTGATATTTGAATTCACGATTCGCTAGTCCCCCTGTGACAGTGAATCCTCCTCTTGAATTCATTTTTGAGATTCTGGTAATGTAAATTTATTTCACTGTAATTAATAAATGAGGCCGCGCATGTGAGTTTGTACCAAGTGCCACCCAAGCCGATCATGCGGTTTCATGTTATATCACTATTTTGACCCTTCTTTTATATCCCAGGCATGTCACTTCGTACAATTTCGAACTAGACATAAGGTTAAAAGTCCTCTAAAATACAACACTGAAATCGATTTGTGAGGTGAGGGTGGGTGACAGACCGCCAGTGCAGCCGAGTTTGTGCCAGGCGACACCAACACGGTGAGTCACTGCCAATCCACTTGCTATACATTGTTAGCTATTGTTAGCATCTAAAAATTGTTATGAATATAATTTTAATTTATGTACAAGATTATTAAATAAATTTTGCCAATGCTCTGACATATTAAATAAGGTCAATATTGTTCCTCATTAACCCAGAAACTTTTATGCTAATGATACGGCTACGTGCTATTTTCAGTATTTCTAGCGCATGCTGTTGGTGGAACTGTGAAGGCCCAGTTTTGCCTCGTGTGTCATTCTCTGCATACAAAAGCTACACTTTTCCCTGCTTTTTCTTCATTTTTTTTTAATGTGTTCACTGTGACCTTAATGTCTTTTGATAGTGAGTATGTTGATGACCCTACCGCTGGGCCTTCAGGGGTGCAAGGGAGCGGCCCTGATGAAGGCTCCAAGTCTTTTAAAGTCACCCTGGTCTTAGGGATAGAGCAAGTGGTGTCAGTGTGGCTGCTTTGGAGAGTGGTGATGGTGATAGTGATGATGGTGATAATGGTGCAGCTAGTGTGGCGTTATGTGAGGGTGCTGGCAATGGTGATACGGCTCCTGGTGCCATAGTTCGTGGTGGTGAAAGTGATGGGGTTGGTGGTGATGGTGGTGATAGTAGTGATAATGCTGGTGATAATGGTGGATGTGTGGCACTAGCTGAGGACACTGGGGGTGGTGATAATGCACCTGGTGGCCTAGTGCATTATCACCACCCCCTAGTGCATATTTCATGTCTTTAAGTCCATGAACAACTATATATTGAATGGATTTGTGATCATGAAATTGAGTGAAAATTCTGTCACACTTGGAAAACAGTTGTTTTCTCTTGCACTAATTGGTTTATCCGAAATCTGTTTATATATTCATAATCTGCTTCCTTTCCTCTTTACTATGTTTTTTAATGGAGTCTCTAGCATTATTAATAACAGTTATACGTCATTGAAGTTGTATACTAAAAATCGCCGATTTTCGGCATGTCGAAAAAACTATAATTTCGTATATTTGCGTATATTATTTTCAAAGACTAACGAAATGGGCATATTCGGTATACGTTACCCTTCATTTTGGTATTTGAAAGAAGTCTCTAGCTTTAAAATCAACGGAGTTATGATCGTTTCAATATTCGCAAACTTTAAACGCGATTTCTAGCTTTAAAAAAAAAAAATGTCGCTTGGTACACATCGCACGCGCGGCTTCAAATTTATAGTTCTTTTCTTTGAGCTTAATCTAAATGTAGAATCGTGTTTGATTTCTCCACACTGAGCTTACTTTATTGTGCTACTCCCAGTTCGCACAAACTTCTTAATCACTACTGGTATTTAAGCCAGTCCTTCCATATTAAAACATATATCCATTGTGCCAGCCAGGAGTTTAGCACCAGCAAGGACCTGTCCGTTATTATTATTATTTATTGATTGCCAGGGGGTAAAGATCACACTTTCTCGGAGGCTAACAGTACTAATGATACAGCATTCATGAGTAGATAGTCTGCTGTGTACTGTTGAGAAAGTTTCTAAAATTCACATCCTTACAGAACTGGCGAAGAAAGCCAGCATAAAGTAAAACTTACTACTTGATTTCATAAGTCGATTCACATTATGTCAACTGATTATACATATTTACATCAGCTTCTTATTCTTAAATTCACATTTCCTCGTGACAGCTGCTACTGTTGCTCAGGTGTTGGTTGACCAGTTTTTCTGTTGTTTTGGGATGCCACAAAAGCTACATTCTGACCAGCGTAGAAACTTCAAGCCTACTGTGTTCCATGAGTGCTGAGAGGTATTGGAGATCAAGACCAGGACAACCCCACTAAGGCCACAGTCAGATGGGATGGTGGAGAAATTCAACTGGACCCTGGGACAAGAACTGGCCAATACTGTGTAATGGGACAGAGAAAATGGGACCAGAAATTACCTTCGTTACTGATGGCATACCGGATTGCATCCCACCAGTCTACTGGCTTCATCCCCACAAAGCTGATGTTGGGTCACGAATTATGACTACCAGTTGATCAGTTAATGGGAAGACCACCTGATGAAGAGCTGCCCACAGACATCTCCAGCTATGCAAAGCATCTTCAAGAAAGACTGGATGAGGTACATCACCAAGTTCAAGGAGCTTTGAAGTTTTCAGGCAAAGTGACGAAGTGCAAATACGATGCCAAGGCAAGTGAGGTGAGCGTCAAGGATGGTGACAGAGTTTGGCTTTGCAGTCCTCAGTGGAAGAAGGGACAGTCACCGAAGCTGCAGAGCCCACGGAATGGGCCCTACAATGTGAAGGACTGCCGGATTTGGGGAGGCAGGAAGTCTCAACCAAAGGTGGTACACGTGAATCGTCTGTGGCAGTACCATGGGCCAGGACAGTACAACTGGGACATCTCCGAGGAATCGTCCTCACCCCCAGCCAAGGATGTTGAGGAGGACCAAGGAGCCGAAGTACAGGAGGATGGAGACAGTTTCCCGAGGGAAGAAGTGAATCAGGAAGAGGACCAAGACCTTCATGGTGGAGTGGACTGTGTGGAGGAGCAAAGGCTTCATCAGAAACGGCATAGGGGAAGACAAGTTAAAGGATTATATTGGGTATAAATAGATGTTTCATTACGATTAGTGAATATGATTGGAAGTACTGTGTAGTTTTGTCAGGACGACAAAAGGACTAGGGAGGGGTAATGTTGGAGCAGCAAGGAAGGCTATATAAGGAGGTAGAAGAGCTTAGTCGAGTCAGTTTTGATTCAGTTTTAGTTTCAGCAGAGTTCAGTGTCAGTTCAGTGAAGATTGTATAGCTCCGGTACAGTACTTGCGAAAACAATAAAGTGTAGGTGGCAAGCATTAAGTGTGATTATTTGGTGAATAAAGACCGTAAACTTGAAAAGCCAGTGTTTTTTACCACGCCTGAGCCGGTGTTCTTGCACACCGATAGGCTGACGACAGTAAGAACAATTCACTGGGCAACGTCCCTCCTTCAGTATAGTGAAGTGCCGCTATTGGAGCCTGTGGCAGTGTGGGACTGGGGACGTAACAATATGTATGTTTATACTATATATATATATATATATATATATATATATATATATATATATATATTGTTACATAGCCTATGATTTCATCATCCTTTGTGTAATTATAACGCACAGTATGCTGCATGTTTGATCACGAGCGTGTTCTGCCTCAGTCCCCCCTTCTACCGTTATAGTAGAGTAAGTCGTCCTTTCTGTTGTTCAGAGCAGGATTGTCAGCTCTTTGTCCCCTATGGCTTCATTTGCGAGTCCTTCTTACAAGTTGTATCAAGCTCTGCTGGCCCCTATATAATGAGCTCAGTCTCTGCATTATGGCCACTTAGATCTACTCCTCATTTTGTTCACATCTCTGTCCTCCCCTGTACAGTTATTATTGTGAGTGCTCAGGAAGTCTCCAACCATCTAGCAGCTGTGTAATTTGAGTATAACTGTTATTGCATTTTTTCTTGTACTGTGTAGCATAAGATTAATTCTTAGGCCTAGTAAGGTTTTTGTAATTTATGTAAAGGTTCTTATTGTCAGCCATCATTAATAATATTTTGTATCTGCAATAATATATCTGGCATTCACTGAGTATTATCTGGTATCTCATTTAAACAGGGCTGACTTAGATAAATTTACTCATGCTAATTTCGTGTTAATAGAGGCTATTGCAGTTAACCATATATTTAACCTGTTTTTTGCCATTACATTATCCTTATGAGTCCTGAATGTTTTGTTGTCAGTTTGAGCATTAAACTTTAACTTGTAATTTTACCTAACTCTTTTATTTTGAACCTGGACCTTTACGGGACAGTAGTGATTATTAGTATTCTCACTTGAAGTGTACATTATCTTTCTCTGTTCCGTAACATAAATTTGGCGACCTCTTACCAGGATATTCAGGATATTATCATAAGGATATTGCTTGATATTTTGTGACTGTGATTTATTCATGATGTCTACTATTACTACACTTGATGAAGCCAAAGATTAATTGTCAAATGTGCAGTGTGTGATGTAGAAAACAGAACAAAGAATGAACTTAAGCTTGTTGCTCAAGAATTGGGAATTGCTGTTCACTCTCATCATTCTAAAGATCAAATTGTTGACATGATTAATGAAAGCTTGTTTAATGTAACTCCTCCAAATGAGCAAACGCAGATTGAAATAGCTAAGTTACAGCTAGCCCTGCAGGTCTAGTGTCCACTCTTGAGAGTTCCCAGAATTCTTTAACTGAGTTAACTGAACCTGCTTTGAGGGGTAAACTAAATTCTCATGATGGAGCTCCTCTTTTGAGCAGTAACGTGGGTGACACTCTCAAGAGTTCATGTGCTAATTTCCTGTCTGATGGTTTTGTCAGTCCTCTGGACAGTAATGACAGGAAATCAGTTAAAATATATCGTGATACAGGTGCTTGCCAATCCCTTATGCTGACCAGTGTTCTAGGCTCTAATGTTAATTCCTCTGATGAAACTGTAATCTTACAAGGTGTAGGGAATAATTACTTCTCTGTCCCTCTGTGCAGAGTGAATTTAGAGTCTGGTTTTGTTAATGGTTCCGTTATGGTTGGGTTGGTTGAGACACTCCCAATGTCAGGTGTAACTTTCTTACTTGGAAATGATATTGGGGGAAGTCAAGTGTGTCCAGCTCCTCAGTTGTCTAGTGAGCCAGTGGCTGCGGCCCAGGATTGTGTTGTCCCTGATGTGTTCCCTGCATGTGCTGTCACTAGGGCTAAGTCAAAAGTTACTGGTGATTTAGAGGATAATGATGATGATGATGTTATCCTAGCTGACACTTTTCTTGCTAATTTGGACCACTCACCAGATGAGGCAGTACCCCGTAGTGTTGATAATTTGTCTCGTCAAGAGTTGGTTGAGTTGCAGGTTGCTGACCCTGAGTTGAAAGGTCTTGCTAACTCTGCTTGCAGTGAGGAAGAGTCAACTGGTGCTTCTACTTGTTATTATATAAAGTCAGGAGTACTTATGAGGAAGTGGAGACCCCCAACAGCATCAGCCGACTGTGAATGGGAGGTTGTACATCAAGTTGTCATCCCTCGTGTTTGTAGGCAGGATATCATTAGAGTGGCTCATGATTCCAGTTTGGCAGGACACCTTGGAGTGAGGAAGACTGTGGCACGCATTTTGAAACACTTCTACTGGCCAGGTATCTTCAGGAATGTTTCCTGGTATTGTAAGTCTTGTCACACCTGTCAAGTTGTGGGGAAGTGTAATTAGACCGAAAAGGTTGCACCTCTAGTTCCCATTCCTCCTTTTGAGGTGCCTTTCACCCGTGTGTTGGTGGATATTGTGGGCCCTCTTCCTAAGACTTCTTCAGGATTTTCTTATGTGTTGACCCTGATTGATATGGCTACTCGTTATTCTGAAGCCATTCCACTTAGAAATATCTCAGCAAAGAACATGGTTAAGGAAAGGCAGGAGTTTTCGGCATTACTGCAGGAGTACCCGCAAGTGTTCCGTGCCACTCCAGGAAGAACCACTGTGTTGATGCATGATGTCGATGTTGGAGACGCAAAGCCAATTAAACTGCCTCCTTACCGTGTGAACCCAGTGAAAATTCCTCTCATCCAGAAGGAGCTTGGCTACCTGTTGGACCACAAGATGATTGAGCCCCGTCAGAGCGAGTGGAGTTCTCCTGTCACTCTGGTCCCTAAGCCGGGTGGGTCACAGCGGCTTTGCATCGACTACAGACGTGTTAATCAGATAACCAAAACAGACACTTACCCTCTCCCTCGTGTGGAAGATTGCATAGACAAGATCGGAAAGGCTAGGTACATAAGTAAGTTTGATTTGTTAAAGGGATACTGGCAAGTACCTATGACTGAACGTGCTAGGGAGATCTCATGTTTTGTAACACTAGGAAAGACTTTTGCATGTTCTGTAATGCCATATGGTAAGAAGAATGCACCAGCCACATTTCAGAAGCTCATGAATGTTGTAACAGAGGGTTTGGCAGGGTGTGTTGTTTATATTGATGATGTATTAATCTTCAGTGACAACTGGAAAAATTACCTATGCCATGTCAGTAAATTTCTTGAGCGTTTGGTTCAGGCTAATCTTGTAGCTAATTTGTCAAAGTGTGAGTTTATTCAAGCTAAAGTTCAGTACCTTGGGTATGTAATTGTGATGGACATGTTGCACCACCAGGAGCTAAGGTTCAGGTTATAAGTGATCTTCCCAGACCTAAAAGTAGGAAAGAGCTACAAAGATTTTTGGGAATGGTAGGTTATTACTGGAGATTTGTTCTTAACTTTTCTATTCTTGTATCACCACTTACAGACCTACTGGAAAAGGGAGTTAAATTTGTCTGGACCGATAACTGTGAATCCTCTTTCAACAAACTTAAAGCTATCCTATTAAGTCAGCCAGTGCTCGCTACTCCAAATTTTGCTAAGCCTTTTAAGATGTCTGTTGATGCAAGTGATACAGGAGCTGGGGCTGTTTTGCTGCAAGAGGATGATCAGGGTATTGAACACCCTGTATCTTATTACAGTAAGAAGTTCACTCCACCTCAAAAGAACTACTCAACTATTGAGAAAGAGCTTTTGGCCTTGATTTTGGGTTTACAGCATTTTTCATTTTATTTGTGTTCTGGTTTTGACCCCATAGTCATTTATACCGATCATAACCCACTGAAATTCCTTAGTAAGTTTAAAGATAAAAATCAGAGATTGACAAGATGGAGTCTACTTCTTCAGGAGTATTCATTAGACATACAACATGTCAAGGGGAAAGAAAATGTTATTGCAGATTGCTTATCTAGACTTTAGACAGATTGTTTTAGAGTAATAAGAAATTTCCTTTGTAAATTTCTTTTTCTTTGTGGGGAGGTGTTACATAGCCTATGATTTCATCATCCTTTGTGTAATTTTAATGCACAGTATGCTGCATGTTTGATCACGAGCGTGTTCTGCCTCAGTCCCCCCTTCTACCGTTATAGTAGAGTAAGTCGTCCTTTCTGTTGTTCAGAGCAGGATTGTCAGCTCTTTGTCCCCTATGGCTTCATTTGCGCGTCCTTCTTACAAGTTGTATCAAGCTCTGCTGGCCCCTATATAATGAGCTCAGTCTCTGCATTATGGCCACTTAGATCTACTCCTCATTTTGTTCACATCTCTGTCCTTCCCTGTACAGTTATTATTGTGAGTGCTCAGGAAGTCTCCAACCATCTAGCAGCTGTGTAATTTGAGTATAACTGTTATTGCATTTTTTCTTGAACTGTATAGCATAAGGTTAATTCTTAGGCCTAGTAAGGTTTTTGTAATTTATGTAAAGGTTCTTATTGTCAGCCATCATTAATAATATTTTGTATCTGTAATGATATATCTGGCATTCACTGAGTATTATCTGGTATCTCATTTTAACAGGGCTGACTTAGATAAATTTACTCATGCTAATTTCGTGTTAATAGAGGCTATTGCAGTTAACCATATATTTAACCTGTTTTTTGCCATTACATTATCCTTACGAGTCCTGAATGTTTTGTTGTTAGTTTGAGCATTAAACTTTAATTTGTAATTTTACCTAACTCTTTTATTTTGAACCTGGACCTTTACGGGACAGTAGTGATTATTAGTATTCTCACTTAAAGTGTACATTATCTTTCTCTGTTCCGTTATATATATATATATATATATATATATATAATTCACTTTGTATAACTGTCTCCACTGGCAGTATCCATGTTTGAATCAAATTCTACGACTCATTAGTAAACAGCATAAGGACATGTTGAAAGGTAGCTAATGAAGGCTCATACAGTTGTAATGTAGACTTTTACTCGACTAGCTAATAGAAAAATATTTTGAGGTAGTACATGTACTGTTCACGTTTCCTGCATCTGAAATAAGATTCTTCTTCACAACAGCAAAAAAGTTTGTACATCTTAGTGATAAACGAAGCTTTACCACCTGGGTGTATATCCATTGGACAGGGTCACTGTTTGACTTCAGACGAAAGTTGTTGCCCTCACAATGCCCAGTTGATCTAGGCATGCGAAGTAGCGTTTCAGCCTTCCTTGAAACCACTATGACTAATGCTATTAATCCAGAGTCCCATGTTCTCAACAACGATGGGGGAACTGGTCATGGCGGAGGTCAGGGTTGCCACCTTTGCAAATTATACTATGAGACATACAACTTCTTGATTTTTGCCAGCTAAACTAACTATATCTTCTTACTAAACTAGAATATATGAATTAATTGTACTTTATTTAACCCTCGGGATCAACAGACGATTTTTTTTCATGACTAACGCTGGACAACTTTTCTTGCCATTAACAAACCTCCCGAGATGTAAGAGTTAAACGGATATAAAGAACACAAAACAATGAAAGACAATGATGCATGAGGGTAGAAGGAAAGAAAATGAAAAAGAGCTCTTGTAAGGAAATGAACTCCATACATTAATATCTGTCAGGCCCTGCCCCTTCAGTATATAGGGTTCATTGGGACAGTGAAGGGGCCTTATCTCGCTGACCTGCTGCTCCTTATATTGCCCTCTGTACTGGAAAAACAATGTGTTACGTTTCTCTGTCCTGCCAATTAGTGTTGGTACCCGTTCATGGCTTTTAGACTTTAGACCACGAGAGTTGATCCCTATGCTGAATTTGTTTAGAGACAGCTAAAACAAAAATTGGTAAGAATTCCATTGCCATCAGGAGATTAAAACCTGAATGTAGGCATTATTTTTTCCTCACTGTATATGTTGCCACATGTGGCTGCACACGATTTTATGAAGCAAAGGGATTGGAAAGCTTAAGAACGCAGAAAATTTTGTGATTTTCTTTAGTATGTTTAATTTCAATCATTTATTGGGAATTAACCGAAACTGAATTAAATCGACTACCAGTATTAAAAACAAGAAGTAAAAGCCTTTATCATACTGAAGAACGAGAGTAAATAGGAACACTTTTGTGTTCTTTCGGAAATAATGTATATTAACCCATCAGGAGACAAACCTATGAAAAAAAAAAATCGTCTCAGTCAGTAATTATGTAAATTAATATAAAGAGCGGTATTTTAATGGAGGAACAGAGAAGAAACAAGGTTCGAATCCCGGCTGGGGCAGGGAACAGTTTAAGGATTTGACTTTCATAAAAGCAGACTTTCCTGATCTACCAGATGACCCGCCGACATGTCATAAAAGTACCCCCGCTAATACCAATACACCAGTCCTGTATGAGACAGCCCTAGTATGTATTCAATATGGACGGTGGGTGTTAGCGCCGAAGTGGTGACATGTAGTGAGGTGTATGGTATGTAGGAGGACTACTGGGCCTTGAGAGCAGGCTGTGAAGCCTATGCCCAGAAGTCGGACACATAAAAAAAAAAAAAAAAAAAAAAGAACATACTTCATTGCTCTTAACCCCTCTTACATCAGGTGACGTACTCTACCGATTATATCTTGTGTTACCTTCACACTTTTAAACTTATCTATTGAAGATAGTGAAGTGAAATTGGTCAGTGGAAGGTGTATTTGACCTCCATGCTTCGAAAAGTCTCCCCTAAGTTCAATGATATATGTAGCAGCTAGCAAACAAAATAATAATGACGCCCTTGGATTAAATGATTTAAGAAAAAGGAAGTAAAAGAATGACCCCATCGGAAAAGAGAAGTCACAGGCAAGATACAATATAAGTGAAATTCATTCCGCTGCTCCTCAGTCTCACAAGTCATTCCACATTCTGCAGCAGCATCTCAAATTCTCTTGGGACACACGAGCGAGTGTGTCGATGTGGGAGGCAAGGGAGCCGTTCAGAGCTCTAGAGGGGGTGAGGCTGGAAGGGAGAGTTGTCTGATCAAGAAATAGTGCCATTTTATTAATGCTGGGAGTAAGACGGCGTCAGCAAGCTTTTAATGTTTGGTGGTTATATGTATAATTTTGGCGTCAGCAAGCCTTAATATTTGATGGTTCTTTATATAATTTTGGCGTCAGCAAGCTTTTAATATTTGATGGTTATTTATAAAATTCTGGCGTCAGCAAGCTTTTAATATTTGATGCTACATGTCAGCAACCTGCATTCCACATCAAAGAATGGAGTTAGCAGTCGTAAAGCTAGGCCATCGTGATACCTGCATCAGAAATCATCATAAACATCTAAGGGCATGTCCACACCTTGACGCTTCCAGTTATATCCCTTGGAGCAGGCGACGTCTAATATTGGTTTCATTCAGTTCATGGGATATTTTTTCTTGTGCTGAAGAGGTATGTGAACGTCTATACTGAGCTTTTTGTTGGAAAAGTCTCTGATGAGCAAGAAAAAAAATTCAGGCTGGTTAGCCCTGACTATTATGGCTAGAATGACCATTTACCTGCCTCTGAAAACTTTGTGTGACCAGCTAATCTTAAGCAGGCCTCGGAAATAAATCCTGATATGTTATATTCGGAGAAAAAAAATAAACACTGCCTACAGCGGTTAATGTTAGGTTTGCGTGTCAAGACTTCCTGTCGTTCAAGAAGTTATAACGTAATAAATTTCTCTTTCTTGCTTTTATGTTTCAGACTGTGGCCAGGACTTGACCAGGAATATATATATATATATATATTGAAGCATCGTTACTAAGCAGTATGATGAAGTATTGTAAGTGATACTAATATTGTGAAAACGCATTGCAGTGAGCTGATGTGTAATTGCATTATGATAGGCTCTCATTTTAAAATTACACTTTTTCGTGTCATACTTATGAAAATTGCTTAACTGAATAAATGCGCCTAGAGATCAAGGTGTGGCTCTGCTCCTGTATATACCTACCTACTGGAATATGGACCACATTACGAGTGTCAGAAAGCTGTTGGCCACTGGGCTAGATGATGGAAACTCACCACAGACAGGAGATTGGCTTAATATGACTAAAAATCATCATCAGTTGATAAAATATAATAAGCCTTCGCATTGAACTGGTTAGGAGTGAACAAGATCAAGCCACCCAACTAGCCAGACCCGACACTTTAACAGAATGGGACCAAATCTGTCCTGTCCTGTGTAATCAGACTAGAACTAAGTTAATTTAAGAGTTGAGGGGAGCAGATATGAACACCTTCAATTCGATGGTGCATTTACTTTTCTATTCACGCCATCTCCTGACATTCTTATTGACACATGATAATCTTCTCGAGCGGGAGAAATTAAAATTTATTTCAACAGATTCTCTCCTCGGGATTTCCTAAGTCAAAATATTATAATCGTCTCGTGGCAAGAATAATGTTCTCTGGCTGAAGCAGTAAGCCTGCGTAATCTCACCAAAGCACCGGAGCTAAAGTTTTATGTCTTGAACTGAGGAGAGACGATATCCGAAGGGGAAAGAAAATACAGAGAGGGAAAAGGAGGACGGCGAAGAATTAAGGAGGGAAGCGAATTAGTGAGTCTGTGAGAGGGTGATTAAGTGTAAGGGGAGGCAAAGGCGAAAAGAGCTAATGAGCGTATAAAATTATGTGACGGGGTGCAGAGGAGAGGTTGAGGGGAGAAGACGGCTGACTGGGCAGGGGAAGGTAGGGAGCCACTTGATGGAGATGAATGAAGTAACAAGACTGTCTGAAGGCATCAAGAATAAATCAAAAGAGGTATTAAGAATATTCTGGCTGACTAGGCTTGTGCCTTCACAACATCTTTGCCACAATAACGTGTTTTTTGCTGCCACCCTGCGATTTTCCGCAGATTTTGAAGAAATGTCGTCCTGCATGTAATTTTGAACCCCTTCAGTTAAAGAGAGTCTGCTAAGATTTATTAAAGTCGTCCTGTGATAGCCAAAATAATTAATACATAAAAAAGGATAAAAGTTCATAAACTGAAGCAGTTAAGGGAGGGGAGGAAGACAAGCTAATTAAGAAAAACTGTGAGAAAAATAGTTATTGTTCAAAGCTGCTCCAGTATTATCGTCTAGCATTGGCGAGATTGACATGGAAGAGGTATAATAATATACTAAATAGAGTCTATGTATAACTTGCTTATCCGCTTTCCTACAATAGGGCACCTTCGTGTTACAAAATGTACAGGTAATAGAAAAACTTTACTTCAGAAGACGCCGTCTTCCTGAAGGGGTTAAGTGCAATGCAGTAAAGACGAAGTGAATGCATTCTCTACACCACCATGAAACTTTATTTACACACTTAATTACATGTTATATCATCCCTTGTCTTTTATAACTGTTTTCTCCAGGCGACTTTTTTTTTTTTTGTAAGGGGGGGGGGCGATGGGAATGACAAGGATAAGGCTGGTTTGTGCGATCAATTTTGAAAATCGTGGTAAAGCGAAGCGTGAAATATATCGTAACCTGATCGCATGGGCAGACAGACTATACCACCGAATAAGTAAAACCGTTTGCTGATAACCAGAATGTATAAGTTAAACATTCTGATATCCTAACTCCGAGAAGGTTGACTACCGCGATCAGTTTCGATGTACAGTGATGAAACATGACCACAGCCTCTGAGCCACTAATGTTGACAGACAAATGGAACCATCACCCCTCCTCTCGCAGAATATTCAACGACCTAAAAAATTTGAGTCGACTGCAACACACACAAGCTTCAGCACCAATCTTCCAAATTGATAAACTAGCCTTCGGAGGGGATCTCAACAGGTGTATGAGATACTGTTTCCATATTTTCATCAACCTGAGCAATACTGAGCCTTACCCATGCTTCAATCCTTCTAGCTCATCCCACTGCTGTCGAGTATTATGTATGTGCTCTATTTTGCTATGATAAACGATTTTACTTAGCTTAGGATTGACTTTCCGTGGTAAGAGTGGTTTACACGATCAGTTTCGAAGCATGTTGATGCAGCATGACGATGAAAGGTTGCTCGATAAACGATCTTGTAGACACACAGAATGAACCAAAATCTATAGTAATCAGTGATCTAAATAATTGGTGGGATCTCCTGTCACTCACAAACGCATGCTTCAACATCAAGCTTTCAAACTGTTCTCGGTTCGGTCAGACTGTTGAGCTCAATATGCTTTCCCCTTGTTTTCACCAGCAGTATAATAAGGGGGACTTGCATGTATGCCAGCTACTGAGGGTCTTGCTTTGAGAGACTGAAACTTTGTAAAAATTAACAGTGTGCCCTAATGAGCCTCGTGCAAGCTTTATTCTTCCACCCACCAAACATTCATAAGCGTCAACATCGTCTTTCCAAACTGATCCTGTTAACCAGCCTCCTGTGAGGAGTGCAAAGATCTCAGGGACGCACAGACGTTCATGTTGCCACAGTTACACAGCAGAGAACAATATACTCCTGCAACAGTAAAATCTTCATGTTTAATTCACACTGAATCAGTATTCGTCACCGACCACAGTAAGCTATGCTCCCGGCGCACGACTCTGAGATTGTCATTATCGTATTGTGGCAACCTACATGTTAACAGTACGTCCGATTTTGTATCGTATTATACACGAATCATATTATTATACAGGAATTAAATATACATGAATATTATTATACACGAACATAGTATACACAAATCACAAGCGTATCATATTATACGCGAAATTAGACGCACCATTGATGAGTAGGTTGCCAGGGTACGATAATGACAACCTTAGAGTCGCGCGCCACTACTTTTAGTGTGCGTCTACATGATCAGACAGTGCCCGTCGGGCAAACATTGTTATCAGATCACGATGGGGAGCGGGAATGAGCGCCGATGACATCAGAAACGAGAACACCACGGACAACTAATCTTACTGCCCGTGTTCGGCTGTTCGTAGTTCGGGCCTAAGTCTACTAATACCAAGTCTGTTCACTTCCTTCTAAAACTGCTCCAAGCTTGCGCAGGGGGCGGAGCATCGGAGTGACGTCGACTGGCTCTGGTATTAGCCGCACGAAAGTTCGAAACACTAGCTCAGTTGACTCCTGACCATGATGGAGGGTGGATGATTGCTCCACTACTCAGACCATGACACTTTTTCGGTTCGATGAAGTGAAGGAAGGGACTGAAATGTGTGAGGGAAGGTGTGGGGGTGTGATGGAGGGTGCAGGGGTGTGAGAGAAGCACTTCTTCCTCTGCTTCGTTTTCCCTTGTTATAAATATTTAATTTGAATCGGCGGTTTCATACATTTTCTGTTACTTAAGCCAAATGACGTCACACACAAGCCACGCCTCCCTGCTCTCTGATGGAAAGTGAACCGACTTGGTATTAGACTTAGGTTCTTGCAATGTATGGCGGGCAAAGGCGTGGATCGACGACACTGCCAGGCACAAGATTCAAGAAGTAACATGTTTACCATATGACTCCTGGCTGTTAGTTTTGCGGTCTCACCCTCCCAGTCAACATGGCTAGCCTTACGACCATCAAAGAGAAAAGAAACTGTCAATCATAAGTGTGTCCTGCTTGGTTGTAAATTTTTTTAGCTTCTCTAAAAGATCATATAATGTGTTTGGGTCCATTCTCATGTAGTTTCTGAAGTCTGATTTGTACCCATCTTACAGTTCATGTAAAATCGTTACCTGGCTTCCCCTTGCACTACTGTGTAACCACTCCTTGCATCATTCCCTTTTTCACAACTCCTTGTTCTCGCAAAGTGTAGCAATTATAATGCTGCATAGTGCCATTTTCTTTACTTTCCTTTTAATCTTGCTGCGCACCATGGTAATGATATCGCACTGCACTGGACTCTGGCAACAACCAACTCACTCCCCAGGCCAGATTGCGACTGAGTAGAGTACCTGTGTGTGGACATCGGTTTTCAACTTTGCCCACTAGCCTTTACCCAGTGAACTAGTAAAGAGACTGTGGTGCACAGCTAGATCTAGTAGCACGTTTGTTGCCAGATCCATTTCCATGGGTTTTGCCCTCCTGACGTCATCGGCGCTCATTCCCGCTCCCCATCGTGATCTGGTAACAATGTTTGCCCGACAGGCACTGTCTGATTGTGTAGACCAGCGTTTCTAAACCTTTTTACCCTAATGGATCCCTTGAAATAATATTCATGGCTCAGGGAACCCTTACATAAAAAGTACTATGTATTATTATTAATATTTTTTTTTCTCTTCTATAAAGTTCATAAGGAGAACATAATATATTTTTTCTGATAACTGGTTTAAGCAAAAAATAACTTACGTTTATCTCAAGTTTATTGACAGTGCAAAAAAAAAAATAATAATAATAGATAAATAAAAATAAATAACTGAAATCAAACTGCTTGTTCAAGAGGCCTCATACGGAAGTTGTCATTCACACAATAAATAAACAATAATAACCACTATCATATATGACACGTATAAACAGAACAAAAATAGATTACTACTACTACTACAATAACATGATAAAAGAAACTTAAACAAATAAAACTGAAGAAAATTAAGGTAAACAGATGAACTAACCTTGGAAGAGAGAGAGAGAGAGAGAGAGAGAGAGAGAGAGAGAGAGAGAGAGAGAGAGAGAGAGAGAAAGAGAGAATCTTCTCATAAACTAACAAAATCATAAACATAATTAAACTGTTAAAATTCATACAAAATCCCTAAATGTTGGGTAACATTTACTAAATAACGTGGGTGAATGAGGGACTGTACCAGCACGACAGGTAGTACATGCGGGACTGATGCAGACCGTGCTTGTGTCCTGTACTCGAGTGAGTCGCTTGATACACGAATCCGTCACGTATAGCTCCTGTCTACTGATCACTAAAGGCTGTTTCACACTGGAGCCGTAAAGACGTCGCTAAGTATATTCCCCATAATTCTTATACTTTTAAATGATATAACAAGTAAAGACTTTTAAGATAATACCCAAGAATTTTTCAAGAATATGGTACGTGTATAGTAAAATTACGAATATGAAGTTAAACACAAAATTGACTCAGAAATGCATTTACATATGATTAGCCTATTTAACACTATTTCTCTGGGAACCCCTAGCGACCTCTCGCGGAACCCTAGGGTTCCGGGGAACCCCGGTTGAGAAAAGCTGGTGTAGACACCCTTATAATGCTTCGGATGCACATGCGAATACTTTGACACTTGTCTGGAGCTTTAAAGCTTTCATTATGATGAATATTTTGTTTTATTTTAATTTAGACAATTTTATTCAACTTCAGGGAGACCAAGAACATTTAAAGGGGTTAGAAACTATCCTCATCTGTTTGAAGCTGACTTGCTAATCAGTTCGCCTCCTAAAGTTTCAACCACAGTCTAAACTCAAAGGCATTATCAACTCAGTAGACCGAGCAAACCGTAATAAGGCACTGAATGCCACACAAATAACAGAAGTTGACTGATTTATTTCCTTCATTTCGGTGGAATAATTATTGTTCTGTCTTGCTGCCACCACATTTCGCTCAGCTTAAGGTAGACCGATTAAACTGGGAGTATTGCATATGACTTAATCAACACCTTCCACACCAGAGCTGAATTGAATCGTTTAGCATAATCATATGACCTTTGCGTGATTGAAGTAAAAAATAAAACGCCAACGTAAGGAAGGGGTTAGTAATATTAGTAAAGCAATCTAATATTTATATTCCTTGTAAGATATGAGAGCAATTAATTGTGATATTAAGCAGTCAGAGGCGCGAGTGAATGAACACTGTGACTGGAGGGACACTGTGACCAATTATTGATTCATGTGTTTCCACGCCCACAGACACATTGTAAGTCTTGCGTTATTGTCACAAAATATATCAATATTTTCTGTAGCCAGATCGTTAGACATTTCTCTGAATGTTCCAAGACCTCGTGGCCCAACGTGCCAATTTCGGAGCAATGCCTAGCCAGATATAATTATAACGCTCTAAGTGCAGTAGAAAGCATGACTGTTTCTGAACAATAGGAGTAGCTCACATTCAGACAATAAGAGTAAATCGTTATTATATCATTATTATTATTATTCACTTTAACTGTATGATTCTGACCAGTAATTTTATTATTCAGTTTAAAGAAACCGATACACCAATTGAATGTCATTTCACATTACACAATACAGACTGATATATATGGACTGATAGCATTTTACGGACACGTTCGTGGAAATGGTGATAGAAATGAAAATTTTATTAATAGTATTTGCGTTGTAACAGATGTACTGCGGAATATGTCTGTTTGGTTATAGAACTATAGCTAATACATGTGCTCAATGGCCCAGTATGTTTGCAGATACATGGGTTCGGTTTCAGTCATCTCCCAACTGCAACAGAATGGTTGAATGTGTGGGGAATCTGTTTAAGCAGCGAATGCGCAACATAGCACCGGCTGGAGAAGAACAGGGAAGTTTTAGGAACGGAAGAGGTTGTGTAGTTCAGATATTCATCCTATGGTATGTAGTGGAAAATTTTCTAAGAAGTTGTATGGGGCCTTCATGGATTTGGAGACAGCACATAGCAAAGTGGATAGGTATGGAATGTGGAAATTATTAAAAATATATGGAGTAAATGGGAAGCTGTTTTGCCTTGAAGGGTATGTATGAGGGTGCCAAGGTTGCAGTACGTGTGGATGGTGAATTGAGTGAACATTTCTTTCTTAATACTATATGAAACAGAGATGCGACATATCCCCATGGTTGTTCAATCTGTATATGGATGCAGTTATAAAAGAGATACAAGGTAGGGCAGTGGATATTGGAGCGGCCCTAACGAGAGAGAGCAGCTTTTGGAAACTTCTTGTTCTGTTATTTGTAGGTGATACACTAATGTCAAGTAAAGGCGAAGGGAAACTGCAAGGGTTAGTGAATGAGTCTGGGAGAGTACTGGTATGTAAGAAACTGAAACTAAAAGTGAATGTAAGGCAGAACAAAGCTGTAGTCTTCGAGAGAAATGATGTCACATAATGCACAGCGAGGCTTGGTGGTGAGGAAATAAAAAATATGAGTGCATTTAAGTACTTGGGTAGCGTGATGAGTATGGATGGCAGTTTAGAGGATAAAGTGTTTGAAAGGGTACAGCAGGGAAGAAAGGTTGCTGAGTCATTGAAAGCGGGATAAGAATTAGGGAAGTGAGCATGGAAGTAAAAAGTAGCTGCATGATAGTATTGTGATACCAACTGTAAAGTATGGAATCGAAGCTTGTACGTTGTTGGAAGGACACAAATCAAGAGGGAAAGCAGTGGAAATTAGTTGTCTTAGAGGAGCATCTAGAGTTACATGAAGAGACAGACAGGCAAATAAGCAAGTGAAGGAACTTTGTGGTGTGGATGTGGATATGATAAATAATGTTAGGAGAAATATACTGAGGAGGACAGGACGACAGGGAGGCGATTTGTTTGTGGCCACCCCTTACGGGACTAAGGCGTCTGGCTGTAGATAGAGGTATATAGGGTAAAATGTAAAAGTTATTGGACGGATTGACAGATATATGAAAAGACAGACAGACAGATAGGCGGATGGATAGTTAGATAGATAAACATACTGATAACTTGATAGACAAATTGATAGACAGATAAACAGATGGATAGAGAGATAAAAATAAATACACTTCTCCCGAAGATGAAATCGAGGACCCCCTTGGGCAGCTGAGTGAGAATAAGAGCTTTTCGTCCGTCCGTTTGTTTGCATTCTATCGGCCGCCATTGTGTACCGGTATTGACGATTTAGGAGTCAAACGAATCTTATTAAGCTGAGAGTGTAGCCTTGTCTTAGTAATTAACACCCTTATTTTTGAAAACTGTGTAAAGAAAGAAGAGTTCATTGTATTCTATCCTCCGGTAATAGTGATCATCTATCTGTCTATTGCCAGACATCTTAATCCCGTAAGGGATGGCCACAAACAAATCGCCTCCATGTCGCCTGGTCCCCTGCCATCTCACTGACCTGCTCCCAGCTCACACCCCTCGCTCATATACCTTTCCACTCCATCCTTGGCCTCCACATCCCTCTTTCCCTTCCACCTCACTCACATACACCCTCATCATTAGTCTCTCGCTCTCAATCCTCTCCACTTGGCCAAACCACTTCACTGAATTTCTCCTAACGCTTTCTGTCACATCCACATCCACACCACAACACTCCTTCACTTTCTCATTTTTCAATCTGTCTCTCCATGTAACTCCTCACGCTCCTTTCAACTAACTCATTTCTACTGCTCTCACTCTCGACTTGTGCCCTTCCAATAAGGTCCAAGCTTCACTTCCATACGTTAGAGTTGGTATCACAATACTGCCATGCAGCGATTTACTAACATCCAAGCTCACTTCCTTGTTTTTTATCACTGCTTTCAAAGAACCTGCAATAATAATAATAATATGAAAGATAAGAACATGAATATAAATATCGTTGTGAACTGACAGACTAACGTAAATAATTCTAATCATTTAGGAAGAGATGAAACTGATGGAAAATAAAGAGCACAAGTGATGGAGAAAAAATGTAACTAGGATGTAATTACATGGTGAGAGTGGCGTGACATAGGTCACTCTGAGCCATGAATGGTATTTAATAGAACTCATTTACCTGAGTGCTGTTTAGGAGAGAGAGAGAGAGAGAGAGAGAGAGAGAGAGAGAGAGAGAGAGGAAGTAGTAGAGAAGAACCACCACTATGTAGTCACAATAACAGTCACTTGTTCCAAAGAGTTTGATTCTAATAGAACTAACACTTTTGACCCCTCCTGTGACCTTTGACCAATTGTTCACAAAATCGAATTCCTTCAGCCTTGACATACCCTCCAGTCATACGCCAGCTCTATTCTAAACTTCATAAAAAACAGTTTAATATGACCTCATCCCGTGACCTTGACTTTTGTCCTGTTGTATTAAAAAAACAGCTCATTTCCTAGGCTGCCTTTCGCCACTTCCACCAATTATATCCTAGATCAGATTAATTGCTTTAGTTATTATGTTCACATACAAAGGCAGGTCAAACTGCAAATTTCCCTGTGGCGTGACCTTTGTTCTCAAAATCAAAACAAGAAAGGGTGCCAAGGGACTGCAAACCCGTTCCTGGCAGTCAGTTTAGTGATGGCGTATAAACACAACAGGATATCTAGTCAAAATATCACATATCAAATTTGGAGTAAATCCACTGAAAATTGACGATATTATGCCCATTCGAAATTTTAGGCCAGACACACCTGACATGACCCCCCTACCGCTAACTGGGGGGGGGGTAACCCCCCGAAATAATGAGGCATGTTATAGGATGTAGATTTGAAATATGCACCTTTAAGTTATGGTTTCATGTCGATATGACAATTTGAAAGGAGTTATGGCAATATATATATATATATATATATATATATATATATATATATAGATATATATATATATATATATATATATATATATATATATATTTTTTTTTTTGGGCCTACAGCCTGGGTCTTAGTCTAGTTCGGCCAGAAATTTAATCAGGTGATCAGGTCATAGACCATCATCCCTATAATGTTAGCCAAAATTGCGGTGGCTGAATCGGTAGAGTGGCGGCCTGCGGTCCTAATGGACCCAGGATCGAATCCCGGCTGGGGCAGGGAACAGTTTAAGGATTTGAATTTCCTAAAAAGCAGACTTTCCTGATCTACCAGATGACCCGCCGACATGTCGAAAAAATACCCCCGCTAATACCAATACACCAATCCTGTATGAGACAGCCCTAGCATGTATTCAGTATGGATGGTGGGTGTTAGTGCCGAATTGGTGACATGTGGAGGTGTAGGAGGACTACTGGGCCTTGGGATAGGTCACTGCCCCCGAGAAATAGGCCTTGCAGCCTTTGCCCAGAGTCAAACACATTAAAAAAAAAAAAAAAAAAGTTTTTGCATAAAGGTGTTAACAGACAGACAGACAAACTGAGTGAAAACAATACCCGTCCTCGAGCCCTTCCGGGGCGGGGACGGGTAATTGATATCCTTCTCTATATGGTGCTCTGAACCTTACCACCAAGTTTGCTATAAGTCTGATTATAATGCTGAAACTGATATTGCTTTATGACCCTTGATTAATTCTTCAGAAAAAGAAAAAAGTTTCCTCCTCATGGCTGATCCTTTACACATCCATCAAGTTTGGCTAAATTCAGATCAAACTGTTTATTATAGTTTTCACACACACACACACACACACACACACACACACACACACACACACACACACACACACACACACACACACACGCAAATGCCTAGCGATCAACTGCTATTAACCACGTGCACGGGTGCAATAAAGTCGTCTGCAGTCTTTAAAAAGTTAAAGAACTGTTTGGAACAAATTCCACTGTTTCAGTGAATGAAGTTACTGTGTTGTCCCAAGGCACATTCCTAATGGTTGTTACAACATATATAGCTACAGAGCTAAATTTTTATCACATACCTCTTCGCCACTGTTTAAATTAGGAGGATCATAGTTTAGAATTATTATCAGTATTATAATTTAATGAAAATAACACCTTTCCTGAATTTTAGTGGGTGCTTCCTCCTCATTATCCTCCATTCCCTTCTAATCACGGCTCTGGTGACTTTGAAGTTACATTGTTTTTGTTGCTATTTTTGTTTTGTGTTTAAGAATCCGAGCATAAGTTTGATAGACAATTTCTTGAGGGTCAATAGTCCTCCTTAGTGTCACATGTCACCACTCTAGCGTTATTACCCACTGTCCGTATTGAATAAATGCAAGACCTCTGTCATTCAGTACGGGTGTGATGGAAATAACGTGTGTGTGTGTGTGTGTGTGTGTGTGTGTGTGGGTGGGTGATTTTTTTCTCTCTGAATAGGTCTTCACGAAGATCAATAAAGATGTGTGTGTGTGTGTGTGTGTGTGTGTGTGTGTGTGTGTGTGTGTGTGTGTTTTGCGCTGAACAGGTCTTCAAGAAGATCAATAAAGATGTCTTTAAAAATTTCTGATCGTCAAATTGTTCTCCGCTCCAGGCTTGGGTGGAAATCGCGTCATTTCGAACAGCAGATCACTTCTTTACCCACTTCACCACCACCTCTCCACCCCATTTCCTGAGACTAGGGAGTCTTATATAATGTGTGGAATAATATGACGTGTTGTCTTGCTTATGGAAAATTGTGAAAGCAATAACAACATAAGAGTAAGCCTTGTATATGCTATTTTTTCTCGATACATTGGGAAAGCACACCGCCTTCAGAAGGCAATCCAGACTAAATTAAATAATATGTACGCCGCCTGGAGCGAAGCGTAAATATGAGAGTAATCCAGATTTGTCCACATCACAACTTGCAGATATGACGGATATTGTGCTCTGAGCAAGGACGCAGGTTTAGATGAAGAGGCATTCATGTTCAGTTCCTAACAATGTATAAAATCTTGATGCAAGAGATCTAGCAATTTCCTTAAGACATTATTCATTTTCGTGGGAATAAAAGGAAAGCATGACAAGGAGGCGAGTGGAAAAGAAAGCAGAAGGCAAAGAATAAGTGGGGTGCGAGAATGAAACAAGGGGAAAGGAGAAAGAATTCAATGGAAGTTCAGATAACGTTAGATGTATTGGCCAATGATTAACTCATTTGATGACAAAAAGGCTACAAGCCTAACCAAGGCATATAGTATAAAAATTACGCTGCAGGTTTAAGTAGATGTGAATTAGCTCTTAAGTAAATGTGCATGAGAGAAGAAAGCAGGGTGTATGTATTGTTGTATGTAAAAGATATAAGAAGAATATAAGAGTATGGGTAAGAATATAAACTGGGAATAAAAACGTGGACGATTGTTGTGTGTAAGCCCCAACCGAGGACCAACCGACTGGAGTGAAAGGTGTGTTTTGGGCAAAAGTGAAAGCAGGCATGGAAGTGTTTTAAGGGAAAGAGAGTTTTATTTTTATTTTTTAAATTAAAATATGAACGGTAGATTGGGGAGTTTGAGGGAAGATGAGGTGGTTGGTAAGTTGGAATGGGATTGCTAGTGATTTGGTGGACATTTTGCGTGGAGAAAGGTTTGACAACAACTAATACCTGCTTTAGTCACATTAATATGCAGAGGAATACATGCCATGCGATAAGGAGCATGGATGGAGAGATGGTTCAACAGAAGGCAATGAGAGAGAGAGAGAGAGAGAGAGAGAGATGTTGTTGTTGATTTGCACCCTATGGCGGCTGCACGGGCCTTATGCAATTTGCTGGCCCGTCATTGGTTGCACACAAGTCATGGCAACTTGTAGGGCACTATCGGTTCATGCCCTGCTTGGAGTATTGCCAGGTCTTGTTTGGAGATCTGCTGGTTTGTCTGTGTCGTTTTTATTTCTTTGTGTTTGTGCTTGTGTCTTGGGTCTTGTTGCTCGTTTGTTCGTCAATCTGTCTATTAGTAAACTGTATATATTTAGTTTTACTAGCATTAAAAGAGACAAGGTTGTTTTGTCCCCATTCACCGATCGTAGATAGATCTTGATTTATGGAGATGGCTGTACTGAGTTGAGAGGTAGAGATATTAGACTTTGTAAATGGGTGTCTGAGTGTGAATGAACTATGTAGTGTTGAGTCATCTTCATATGAGTGATTGGGATTGTGGGTGACAGATAAGAGATCATTAATATGAACCAGAAATAGAGTTGGCGCCAGAACTGATCCCTGCAGCACGCCGGTGTTAATTGAGTGGAAATTGGAATATACATCATCTACTTTTACTCTTATTTTCCTGTCACTAAGATATGAAGAAATCGAAGGAACAAAAGACATTATTCCATGGCAATGGAGTTTGGACAGCAGGGAACGGTGCCATACTCTGTCGAAAGCTTTAGAGATATCAAGAGCTACTGCATGAATTTCTCCAAAAAGATCAATTGATTGATGGATGGTATGAGTTAGAAGATTGAGTATGTCAATGGTGGATCTTTTGTGGCGAAAACCATATTGTCTATCAATAATTAAGTTGTTGGATTCAAGATGTTTAACAATGTGCTTATTAATTAAAGTTTCAAATACCTTACCAAGAGAAGATGTGAGAGTTATTGGTCTGTAATCGGAGGGGTCAGAAGAACTTCCTTTATTCGGAATTGGATGAATATTGGCTTCTTTCCATGAATTTGGGAATAAAGAAGTACGTATGCATAGTCTGAATAATTTAGCTAGGACAGAGGCAAGTTCAGGGGAACACTTTTTCAAAACAATTGGCGGAATTCCATCTGGGCCTGGAGCTTTGTTGATAGGTAAATTGTCTAGGATTGATTTTACATATCTTGTCTGTATTTTAAGTGCAGCAATTTCGGGAGAATCAAGTTCTAGTACTGGGACATTCTGGCTGGTATCATCTATGGTAGAGTTTCTGGCAAAGGTACTGGCAAAGATGTATGCTTTCCCATGCGGGTCATTTGTTATGTTGCCATCTGAAGATTTTAGTGGGGGAATGGAAGATGACTTGTTAAAGTTATTACTGAAAGAATTAAGAGTTGACCAGAATATTCTATTGTCATTAGGGTTGTTAAGTAGTTTTGATGCTTGCTTTTGAAGAAAGTTTGATTAAGATAGATTTAATACAGCTTTTGCATGATTTCTAGCAATTTTAAATTGGGAGAGTGATTCAGATGTTTTTGATTTTAAGTAAGAGTTATATCCTAATGACTTTTGGGTTGTTGCTCTGGCACAGTTGCCATCAAACCATTTTGGAGAGTTCGATCTTTTAGTGAACTGTTGACTTGGTATGAATAAATCCATACCAGCTAGTATTAAGTCACAAATGTGGGACTGGGTAGAATTGGGATCACTAGAGAAGAAAGACTGCCATGGAATGTCAGCAAGATAATTTCTAAATCCATCCCAGTCTGCCCTATCAAAGTGCCGTCGGGTCACCCTGACAAGTTCAAAAGTATTGAAATTCTTGGTGTCTCACTTAACAGTGCCCTCAGCTGGACCTTTCATGTCAGATCACTTGCTAAAACCGCCTCAGAGAAACTTGGATTATTGTACAGAGTCAGTAACTTCTTCGCCGATGAGCTGTTAGCTATAATTTATAAGAGTCATGTGCGCTCTCAGCCTGAATATTGCTCACCCTTGTGGAATGGTTGTAGAGAGGTTGCATTAAGACAACTAGACAAAATTCAGAACAAAGCTTTTAGAATCATTAACAACCCTGTCATTACATATAATCTACCTCCCCTGCAAGTAAGAAGGAATGTTGCCTCCCTTGCATTATTTTGCAGATATTTTTTTGGCAAATGCTCAGACGAAGTTGCGTCCATGGTGCCACCTCTCCATGCCTTCCCTCGTGCTACACGGGCATCTGGTAGCGCTCGTGACTGGAATGTTACTCAGCCATATTGCAGAACTTCTGCCTATCAGAATTCTTTCATTCCCCGAACTGCATCTCTCTGGAATTCGCTTCCCCAGAGTTGTTTCCCTCCAAATTTCAACCCACAGCTATTCACGTCTAACTGTTACAGATATTTTATGAACGGAGGACGCCAGTAATCTGGTGTATGGACTGTTTTTTTTTTTTTTCACTCATTTGTTTTTCCTTCCTCCATTCTGTTATTTATAAAAAAAAATATATATCACCCTGTCGTGGTTGGTGATGAGGTCCAGAGGCCTTATCGTGGGGAAACCATCTAGGCAGATCAGTGTGATGTTCTGATGGTTCTGCTTCAGGATCTTTGCTGATGCAAGGTCTCTGGGGTAGAGAGAGACAGACTAGTGATAAGGATGAAAGGTGGTAGCCGATAGTTAGATGAATGGAAGGGAATGGTTGATTACACCACTATGCATGATTTTGATGTTTGAATGTCTACATATTTTTTCATTTTTTAATTTTGACGCTGATTTCAAATATATAATTAGTTTTTCTCCATCCCGTATTCTTTTTAAGTAATATAGATTTAATTTTCGTGTTTTCTGTATAATGAAATACATGCTTTCGGAGATTAAGATGACAGCGGATATTTGATTCATTAATTATTGAGGAAAACAGACTATAAATATATACTGTCATAATATTAATCTAGTATTAAAGAACAAGGGATATTTGGTTTATTAATTTTGGTTGGTAACTCTGATACCGTGATCTCGAGCACGCGTGTGAGCAGCAAGCAGCTGATATTTCAGTGTCGTCTACAATTTCGTTAGTGTTGGTTGTGTTCCACGTTTTTCCATGTGATACGAATGCTCATAGACGTAAGTGTGTGAACAATCCAGACATATTCTGCTATATATGTGGTAATTATGTTGTCATCAAACAGAAACAAGATATTAGAGATTTTGTTATGAACATATATTTTGCATACTTTGGTGTCTAACTCGGTGATCAAGATAAACCCTGGGCTCCACACAAAGTATCCCACACTTTTGTGGAGGTGCTGAGACTCTGGAAAACAGGTAAGAAAAAGGCAATACCTTTTGAAGTACCAACAGCGTGAAGAGAACTACAGAACCATGTTGATGATTGATACTTCTGCATCATTAACCCACCCCGTCCCATCGACGTATGGGTACGTTGCAACATTTTGCATTTGCCAGTCCCGACGACGTACTGGTACGTCGTGCAATTCCAAGGTCCCTAATTTGCACAATTTTCAATTTTTGCGCGTGATTTTTCGTACATATACACGGGACACCTTCCTCTATTCCTCTACAAGATGCCAAGCAGGGACAATGCCTTACACAGCATAACCTTTCCCCCCCCCCCGCATGCCACTGTCTCGGCAATTCACCTGTTACCAGTGACCTGGCCAATAAACACATTCAGGACCAGAGTGATTCCCCAATCGACGACAATGTGGAGGACAAAGTTTACATAGCATTAGAGGGAGAAACAGTCAGAAATGATGATCAGGTAATGTGGCAAAAGAAAGTCAGGTATGGTGATGAGTTAGTGAGTGAAACAATGCTCATAATGCCTATATTACTGTTTGAAAACCAATATACTCTCGTACTACATATAAATTCGTACCAAGTAAATTAATAAATACCGTTTATGAGTGGTGTGTAATAGTTACCCTCCCATAGAACTCGTTTTCTTTGGTGCCAGCCTGTTAGAAAACCCAGTCAGGTAAGGAGAAACTGCTACCTGGATCGAGTATTTTAAACCTCAGGTGAGTGATTTCTCTACGAAATTTCGATGTTTCTCACGAAAGGTGGAGGTTTTAGCCAAAAAAAAAAAAATCGAAAATACCTCTGGATTGGGGGGTGTAAGAGGTGCGAAATAGCACAGGACGTGACGGGTTAAGGATGATGGGTAAAGTGGAAAAAAAATAGTATATCCCAGTATCCCCTCAGCTATACGGCCCGTTTCATGTAGAGTTGACCTTCCAGCTCCTCTTCCCCCGTGTTGTTTTTGGATAACGTTGCAGCAGGATATAATGGAAAAGACAGTCCTGACGAACTTGAAAATGCCCCGAAGTTGTTCTTACAGGGAGAACTCAATGATTTGGTGAAAGATTTGAACCTACCGAAGAATGCAACAGAGGTTCTTAGTTCTAGACTGAAATCGAACAGTCTTGTGGCACCAGGAACCTTATTCACCTGGTATCTTCACAGGGAACGGGAGGTATTACCATTCTTTCCTGGGAATGAATGAATGACGTTTTGCTGTAAACATTCCAGACCTGCTGAACTACTTTGGTATCGAATACAATCCTCCTGAGTGGAGGCTCTTCAATGACTCCTCCAAAAGGAGTTTAAAGGGTGTTTTGCTGCAAAGTAGTAATAAATAAGCCTGTATTCTAGTAGCACATTCACCAACTAGAGGAGACATAAGAAATTGTGAAGTAGCCGTTGGGAAATACAACTGGAGGGTTTGTGATTTCAAAATCGTAGCCATACCTCTAGGTGACGAGGCAGGCTTCACAAAAATGCTGTTTCCTATGTGAGAGGGACAGCTGTGCTAAAGACAAGCACTGTGTGGTCAAAACCTGGCCACAAAGAAGAAATTGGTTGCCTGGATCAAAAAATATTTTGCATGAGCCCTTGACTGAAACTAAAAAAGTATTGATTCCACTTTTACACATCAACTTGGTTTGATGAAACATTTGGTCAAAGCTATGCTTACAGACGGACTCTGGTTGCAGTACCTTTCAAAAAAGTTCCCAAACATCACCACTGAAAAAAATTAAAGCAGGAATATTTATCGGCCAAGAGAGTCGTAAACTCACAGTTTATATATATATATATATATATATATATATATATATATATATATATATATATATGAAATTCAGAAACAGACGTGGGTGAGTTTCATGTATGTTGTCAAGGGCTTTGGGGAGAACAATAAGTTCAAATTTCAGAGCCATAGCTGAGACCATGTTGCAGAACTTCAGGAAACTTGGGTGCAGCATGAATGTTAGGGTGCACCGCTTACACTCACATCTCGATTATTTCCCGGAGAAACTCGGCGACCTGAAAGAGAAGCACGGTGAAAGGTTTCACCATGACATGAAAGAGATGAAGCGGAGGTACCAGGAAAAGGGGAATATGAATATGATGACGGATTAATGCTGGACCCCAAAGAAAGACTGCAAGCAACTACCAGGAAGTGGAAACAAGTCGAAGAAAATGAAGTTTGAAAAGAAATTCAAAAATCATTTAACTATTTACATATATTACTCATTCCCCTTTTCCATTGTACTAACATTTATATCGAATTATATACAACTTTCATCTTGCCTCACTGATGAAGAAACAGCAAAAGAAAAAAAAAAAGACTTTTTCAGCCATTTGTGCAAAATCTGTACGTGATAGAGGAAAACCGAGAACATCTTTTTAAAATCAGCATTAAAAAACGTTTAAGAATTACCTTTCATTAGACAATCGACATTCACTTCATCTCAAAATACAGAGTGATGTTGTGTGTGTGTGTGTGTGTGTGTGTGTGTGTGTGTGTTAAAATCTGTTAGAAACAAGAGTGCATATATGTTTGGGGTTGGACTGTCTGATCACTACATGGTAGTGTCCAAGAGAGAGGTGCAAAAGAACTGGGTGAACAGGTGAAAAAAAAAAAAAAAAAAAAAAAAACGGGAAGAAGTATTTCTTGCAAAGAGAGTTGAAAGGCTGAAGGGGAATTAAAAAAAAAGTGGAATACAAAGGGGAAGTGGAGGAGCGACTGGTTAAACATAATTTGAAGGACATGAAGGAGGTGGAAGGCATATCTAAGTTGTTCATAAGAGAGATCTGTGCAGCATGACGTAGTATGTGGGGGGAAGAGGAAACATAAGGGGATGCATAGAACAGCGTGGTGGAATGAAGAGGTGGAACAAGCTGTGTCAGAGGAGAAAGAACCATACACTGGAGTGAGAAAACTATTAGGAAAGAATAAGAAAAGACTGGATGAGGAGTTTGGAAGAACTCCGAGTGTAAAGTGGTGGGAATGTAAGAAACTGTTTTAGGAGGTCAAGAAGGTAAGAAAGGGTAATAAGGGAAGCAGTTGAGGAGCGAAGGTTAAAAATGGCAGAATGCTGGTGCAGAAGGGAGAAAAAATGAGCAAATGGAGAGAACACTTTAAGGCAGTGTCTACCATACTGTGAAGAGCATACTATTGGCAATGAGGTGCAGCTTTGTGGTAAAGATTTAAGAACTAACATTAAAAATTTTATTATTGAGATCGAGCTTAGGGCAGCATTAACATTATCTCCTGTTATATAACCATTGAACTTTATCCTCTTCAGATTTTCCGAAGTTTACAGGTAATTCAATGGGGATAGTATAAAGATACGAATCTTACATTAACGATTATACACGGCATTTGAACATGTGTGGCCGTCAGCACATATAACAAGCTCCAAACGTTTTCACTTCAGTTGTCACACAGCATATTGGGAGGTGTAAATATTGTGTACAGTACTCGCCATTTTTTGTGGATTATTATTTTTTAAGTCATTAATACAAAAATATTTTAATACTTTCTTGTCTTATTATCGCAGACGTATAATTTTATGGAGCGCACTGAACAAAGCAAAAATAATTTAAAAAAAAGTATTCAAAAACTTAAAACTAAAAATCCAGTTTGAAAAAAAAAGAAATTTCCTTTATGAAATAAATCTTTTTGTCATTGCAAAAAATTATAAATGGTTGTTGGTCTGGCTGAGCTGGCCCATCACCCATAGCTAGCCAACCAATCGCCCCTTACGCGCAGCCGTCCCGTATTCCTGGATGAATGCTTCCTTTACGTCTCCACCCAGTTATCAGGGGCACCAGAATAGGCTTCATTTCACCCCGTTGTAATGGTTATATGGTTACCACCTAGCGTTATAAATGGTTTACAGACGTTATAAATATAATTTTAAAGAGAAGACTAAAAAAAAAAAATGCTATTACTCCTACTACTTAGCCTACATCGATCTTGTAAAAAGTGTAGTAGGGGGGGGGGTGCCCTGTCAAACAGACAAGAAGTTGAAAGTTAGGGTATCATCGTGACTGAATGTTTGGAAACCACCGCTTTAAGGAATTGCAGAATATAGAGAACAGATGTAATAAAAGTAAAAGTGATTGGGGAATGGCTGGAGAAAGAGAAGTGACTGGAAACATAAAGAACAGGAGAATGGAAGTATTAGAATCACTGAAAAAATCAAAATGGGGAAAACCCTGGGAACTAATGGAGTGTGCAGTGAAATGTTCAAATACTCGGGGTGAGTTAATGATAGACTGGATATGAAAGAGGTATAATCAAAGACACAACTATTTTCTCAAAGTTTGACGAATATATACTGGAAAAATAGAACCATTAGAACCACGCATTATCTATCTATCTATCTATATACCTAGGCTGCTTCCCCCAAGGAAAGGGAGGTAGCCGAGACAGGACGACTCACTCTCCATTTACTCATCCATTCAAACACATTTATTCGCATCTTAGCCCCAAAGGGGAGAACGGACAGATCCTCACCGCACCACACCGCACAAGGGTCAACTGCACAATGCAATCAGTGACATCCGCAGCAGGGCCCGACAGCAGAACTGGTTTACCCCTGCCACATCATAATACACCCATCCCCTTACCCGCACCTGACCTGACTAGCTGATCAGACCAAATGCGGGAGAATATCCCCTCAGGGCTGCGTCATCACTTATTCATTCACAATTTCTCTCCATTTATTTCTGTCACGCACTTGATAGGTTGGTGATGATTGGCTGAATGCAACATGTCCAAATAACATTTACTAACCCAAATTTCCCCATCAGATATATGTTGTCAAATAATAATAAAGATATTATGAATAAACGTTGCATCCAGCCAATCATCACCAATCTGTCAAGTGCATCTTCGCCTCGATAAAAAAAACTGAGTATAGTTGAGATAGGGTTTGCATTGTATTTCGCCAGGTAAAAATTTCTTTTGGCGGAAATGGGAAGAAAGTAGTGTTCTTGACTGTACAGCTTGGCTTGAGAAATCAAGTGTAATTGTTCTCTACACAAAAACAAAAATGGAAGGAGCGGTGTGTGGCAACCATAGGGGTATTTGTCTTCTCAGTGTAACAGGAAAAAACTATATGGTAGGATACTTCTCAACAGAGTTAGGGTAATAACCGAGGAATTAGTTGGAGAAGAACAGAGGGGTTTCAGAATGGAAAGAGGCTTCGTTGATAACATATTCGTCCAAAGATGTTTAGTGGAAGAGTATCTAGAGAAGGGAAAGAAGGGTCTGGAGAAAGCACACGACAGAGTGGATAGACAGGGAATGTGGAAGGTACTTAAAATATATGGCGCAGGTTGTAAGCTGATGAGTGCTGTGAATAGTATGTATGAGAGTGCAAGATCTGCAGTGTGGTGGTTGGTGAACTAAGTAATTTAGCTAGCAAATCACCAGTACTGTGCAGGGCATTGAACCCGCCTCTGAAGTGACAGCCAGGCAACTTTCCATTGTACCAAGACCAGGTAAAAGCTGTCTCACCTTGTAATATACTTGTAACCAGTTGCATCCTGAGTTTTGATATTCACTGTTCACTGCATCATTATAAATCGCAAAAAAATGTGAAAGTGTTCGTGATCTACACTGTAACCTAGAACGGAGCAGCAGTATACCGAGGAGGTTATGATTTTCAAACTAAATTGCCAAGGACAGGAGGCGAAGAGACAAAATAAAAGAACTAAATCGCCCATAATAAGGTGCAAAGGGGACTCCTAAACCGACGACAGCACTACCCTGACGTATATAAAATAGCAACAGGTGACAAACTAAATCACCACAGATCTGGTACAAGGGAACCTCCTATTATAAATAACGCGTTATATAAACCTAATAGCTCATAAACAAAAGAGCAGGGGACCTTCCTGATATAATATTATTGTAGTATACAGAACAAATCACAATAGATCAAATACAAGGGAGTAGCCTAAAATAATACAAATGTCTGATGTACAAACAAAATCATCAGATGTGATGTACTAGGAAGCCTCCTGAGCAGTCGAGAAAGAGACCCCAAACCATATAATGCAATACTAAGGCGTTATATACAAGCTAAATCGTTAAAGAAGAAATCGAAGAGAGTCTCCTTACAAAGAGCATCCCATCAGCAGCCAACATGTCCTCCGGAGAAGGCTGGGTGTCTCTTGGGCGACAGCGACAAGTGCACGTCTCAGGAGTCAAAGGACCCTCCTGAATAGTAAACAGGCTCGCTTGGCCCGTGAAAGGAAGAGAGGAAAAGATGGAGTGAGTCTGGATCCAGATAAGGATTTTTGAAAGAAGGAACATTCGAATATCACATACAGCTTGTCCAGAATATATAGTAACACCTGAATGGTAAGCACACTTAGCTTATGAAAGGATTTGAGGAAAAAATGTGGAGTGAATTTGGATCTCAGATGAAGAAGGTTGTTGGAGAAATCAAGATGCGAATGTCATTAGTTCAAAAAAATAAAAATAAATCGGTTTCTGCTCGATGGCGTCTTTTTGTTCTTTACGCTTGTTGCTGCCACACCATTTTGTTCAACTTAGGAGAGACCCAAGAACAGATGGGGTTAGTGAAGGGTGTATCTCACCTCTCCAATACGAAAAGTCTCTCATTCAGTCTACAAATCGTTTGGAGATAAAAGGGATAAAATTTTACAGTCATTGTTGTGAGCAGGTTAATAACCTCATGCATGTTACTCATACAGGCATTGTCGACACTGAAGAGATTAAAAACATAAAAGACAATTAGAAGGTGAAATATGCGAAATTAACAGTAAGAAATGGTGTGTCACTTAAAAGGTCTGTAGAATTTTTTTTCCTGAGAGAGAGAGAGAGAGAGAGAGAGAGAGAGAGAGAGAGAGAGAGAGAGAGAAATAATGATGTTTAAACATTTTAATATATGCCTCAGAAACTAATACCCAGAGAAAGTTAGTCTCCTGTTTGTGTCTTGCTTAAATTCAACACAACTTTATAATTACTTAACGGTAAGACAAAGATGTGATGCAATATGTGTTTAATTCATGCAGTGTGTACTTAATCCGTTCCACCCGGGGACGTATACAGTCGGGAACGAAGGTTCGCTTAATGTTTCATTTTCTCCACTTCTCACGTTCCTCTGTGGAGTAATAATCTTAAGCTATGAGAGGCCTGATATGATTCTAGGTCTACTGATGATTCTCTTGGATACATCTGGGAAGAAAGTGACGGGCACGCCCTACGTGAGCAGAAGACGCTGTGGAATTATAGACAAACTTTTGTCCCTGACTGTTCTTTTAGTTTTTCAACCTATACAAGTAAATGTGTGCGTGTATGTGGATGAGTAAATTGGGAGTGTGTCGTCCAGTCGCGCTACCCTTCTTTTGAGGTGGAAAGCAGCCTAGGTATATCTATCTATCTCTCTATCTATAGCCCGACGCCCTAATCCCGCAAAGGGTGGCCGCAGACAAAACGCCTCCATGTCGCTCTGTCACCCACCATTTGACTACCCTCCCCCCAACTCACCCCCCCCTCCCTCATATACCTCTCAACTCCATCCCTCCACCTCATCCTCGGTCTACCTCTCCCTCTCCCTCCCTTCACCTCACCTACATACACCCTCTTAGTCAGTCTTTCATTCTCCATTCTCTCCACATGTCCAAACCACCTCAGTGTATTTCTCCTAATCTTCTCAACCACATCCACATCCACCCCACAGCGTTCCTTCACGTCTTCATTCGTCAACCTGTCCCTCCACGTCACTCCACATGCTCCTCTCAAGTAACTCATTTCCACTGCTCTCACTCTTGACTTGTTCCCCTCTTGCAAGGTCCATGCCTCGCTTCCATACGTCAGGGTAGGGATCACAATATTATCATGCAGTGACTTCTTAACTTCCATACTCACCTCCCTATTTCTCATCACTGCTTTCAGTGTACCAACAACCTTCCTTCCCTGCTGTACCCTTTCACGCACTTCATCCCCCAAAGTTCCATCCTTACTCTTCACACTACCCAAGTACTTGAATGCACTCACATATACAGTAGATATATAGGTAGATACCAGTGTGATTCTGAATGACACTTCATCTTCCACAGTAAGTCTTCCCACCGAGAATCAGCAGCCAGGAGATTTGCTGGGATGATATTCACCTCATTTCTGATTCATCCCATAATCGTCCATGGAACAGTTTACCAGATGATCCTCAGTTAGAGCGTTTGGACAAAAATACACCTCCCTCTGTGTCACGACGTTTTCAATCATGTGTGAGGGTATTCTCCCTCTCTAATGTAACACTGGGATGTCAATGGAAGCACTACGCTGGATCACAAGACAACGATGAAAGTGAGGATGAGCATAAATGTGAACTAGAAAGCACTCAGAGAGCACACACCTCCCCCAGTGCCATTGAGAAAGATCCAAATCCGGATCAGAGGATAATATGTGTGGCATACTTAGGGTCCAGATCCGTCCTACAATAAAATCATTTATCCCTTGACCCATGGCCAACTCTTCTACAAAATTTTATTGAAATTCATTGAGAACTTTTGGGGATATAATACATCGGATCCGAATACGCCCCAAAATTTAATCACTTCCTTCTTGGCCCATGGCCCACCCATCCACCAAATTTTATTGAAATTCAATGATAACTTTCGGAGACATCGTCTGGATAAACAGACTGACATACATAGGCGAATACATAACCTCCTCTTACTTCCTTGGCGGAGGTAATAACATGTGGTGATGTATGTGTGGATAAACAGTGTTGCCATTAGAACCCATGTGGAGGTGACTACGTGCATAATGTCGGTGAGTGAACAAATCGGAGGTATAGTGCAAGCAAACAGAGAGAGAGACAACACTGCCATGCCTACAGCAGGGTGACTGAGCATATCACCAATTCTGTCATGTCGGAAACTATTAAAAGTATATGGGACTTATGCACATCGTTGGAAAACTTTTGAAACTGTGATATGTGTTATGTAAGTGGATTTACTCAAAATTTGATAACATATTGACGAAAAACGCCATAAGGCGTCAAACTGATCACCTAAACTGGAATTATAAAAGCTCTTTTTGGGTCTACGCATATCGTTACAAAGCTTATGAAAGATTTTCCTTAAAAAGTGCCATAATATTACTGAAGGTCATAAAGTTCCACACTGAACACCAAAAATAGAGGATGTATGTCTATCTATCTATCTATAGCCCGACGCCTTAGTCCCGCAAAAGGTGGCCGCAGACAAAACGCCTCCAAGTTGCTCTGTCACCCATCATTTGACTACCCTCCCCCCAGCTTACTCCCCCCTCCCTCATATACCTCTCAACTCCATCCCTCCACCTCATCCTCGGTCTGTCCCTCCCTCTCCCTCCCTCCACCTCACCTACATACACCTTCTTAGACAGTCTTTCATTCTCCATTCTCTCCACATGTCCAAACCACCTCAGTGTATCTCTCTTTATCTTCTCAACCACATCCACATCCACCCCACAACGTTCCTTCACTTCTTTATTCGTCAACCTGTCCCTCCGTGTCACTCCACATGCTCCTCTCAAGTAACTCATTTCCACTGCTCTCACTCTTGACGTGTTCCCCTCTTGCAAGGTCCACGCCTCGCTTCCATACGTCAGGGTAGGGATCACAATACTATCATGCAGTGACTCCTTAACTTCCATACTCACCTCCCAATTTCTTATCACTGCTTTCAGTGAACCAACAACCTTCGTTCCCTGCTGTACCGTTTCACACACTTCATCCCCCAACGTTCCATCCTTACTCATCACACTACCCAAGTACTTGAATGCACTCACATTCTCCATATCCTCACCATTCAACCTCACAGTGCATTCTGTGACTTCATTCCTCTCAAACACCATAACTTTACTCTTGTTTACATTAACTTTCAGATTCATCTTCCTAAACATTGTCCCAAATTCATTCACCAAACCTTGCAACTCCCATTCATCTTCACTCAACAATACTGTATCATCAGCAAACAGCAACACCGGAATCTTCCAAATCTCACCCTCATTCATTAGAGTCAGCCCCACATCCACTGCCCTACCTTCCACCTCCTTTACAACCCCACCCATGTATATACTAAACAGCCATGGAGTCATCACACAGCTGTTTCAGTCCCACATTGAGATCAAAGAACTCACTCAGCTCACCATCCACTCGCACCGTAGCCCTAGCTCCTTCGTACATACTCTTCACAGCACTCAACAATTCCCCCTCCACTCCATATATTCTTAATACCTTCCACATACCTTGCTTATCTATTCTGTCATAAGCTTTCTCCAAGTCCGTGAAGGCAGCATACACTTTCTTTCCCTTCTCTAGATACTTCTTCACTAAACATCTTAGAACAAATATCTGATCTACACACCCTTTTCCCTTCCTAAATCCCCCTGTTCTTCTCCAACTAGCTCCTCTGTCATATCCCTAACCCTATCAATGAGTATTCTACCATATATTTTTCCAGTCACACTAAGAAGGCAAATACCCCTATGGTTACCACATACTTCTCTCTCCCCTTTTCCTTTGTATGAAGGAACAATTATACCTGATTTCCAGTCCTCTGGAATCCTTCCCTCTTCCTAAGCCAATCTACACAACTTCCATATCCACTCCACAACATTGTCACCCCCATACCTCAGCATTTCACCACACACTCCATCAATTCCTGGGCTTTTCCCATCTTCATCATCTTCATTGCTTCCACTACTTCCGCCCTACTGATCTCTTCCTCCCTCCACTCATCTCTTCTTCTCTCAGCCATTCCCCAACCACTTATACTCGCACTGCTGTCACTCTCCACATTCAACAAATCCTCAAAGTGCTCCTTCCATCTCCTCAATTTCACTCTCTTCTCAACCAACAATCTATTATTCCTATCTTTCACTCCCCTACAATTTCCCCTTTCACACTGCCTTACTTACTTTACCTCCTTCGAAAACAATTTCTTACTCTCCCTCCATTTCACACTCAGATTCATCCCGAATTCTTCATCCACTTTCTTCTTACTCTCCTTCACCAGTCCCTTCATTTCTCCTGCTGACATATACCTCTCTCCTCTCTCTTTCATCTTCTACCCTACCTCTACTCGCTAGCCATTCACTATATGCCTTCTTCTTCTGTTCCACAGCTCGTTTCACCATCATTCCACCATGCATACCCATGCATCTCCTCCTCACTCCACAAACCACCTCACACTCTGTGTCTATCTCTTCCGTGAATATCTTCCATACGTCGTCCACCCCTTCCATCTGCTCTAATTCATACCTTCCCAATCTTTCTTCCACTATGCTGTTATACTCTGCCATTTTCTTACTATCTTGCAGCTTCACTCTTCTCACAGGAGCTGTTTCCTCCTGTCTTCCCCTTTGTCTCTTCAACCATTTTCTTTGCAGCTTTACCTTGGCCATCACTAAGTGATGGTCCGAGACTCCATTCCCCCACCCACTCCACAATCTTGTATCCAACACTTGTCTTCTCATTCGCACATTCACACACACATAGTCTATCATTGCCTTTCGTGCTTTATCATTCCCATCTACGTCAGCTGGCACAACCCACTGACCAACCACTCCATCCACTCGTACATTCCCCCCTTTGCTATTCATGTCTGCAATCAAAAGTACTCTTTAGCTCCTCTCAATTTTGTCCATACATGCTTCTACACTCGCCCAAAACTCATCTTTCACTCTTGCCACTTGGTCCTCTGTCGGTGCATACGCACGTACAGTCGCCCACGCTTGTATACCTACTTTCATCCTCAACCATATAATCCTTGCACCCACTGTTCCATACTCTCTTCTATTCTCCTTCCACTTCTTGCATATCATCAGACATACTCCCTCTCTTGCCCTCTCATTCTCATTTACTCCCGCACATATACCTAAACCATATTCCCATTCTCTCACCCTTTCACCTTTCCATGTAGTTTCATTCAATCCAAGTATATCCACTCTTGCATCCTCAAGCACCTGAACAATCTCTCTCTCTTTCACGTCATCATTCACTCCTCTCACATTCCATGTCCCCACCCTCAGAATGTCCTTTGTCCGTTCCTTAGTCGTCAACGTATGGTCCGACCTGTTCCGAGGCGCTTTATTTGCTTGTTTAGTTAGTTCTTTTTACGGGGTGGGGCACTAACCCACCACCAACCCTTTTAGTCGCCTCATACGACAAGCAGGGATACTGGGGGAGTATTCTTGAAACCCCCCTACCCCCAGGGATGTATGTACATCAGAGAAAAACTAAAATTATAACACAGGCAAATTGTTGGCTAGGTCTCGTTCTACATTTCAGTGTCGACGCCTATGTATTTATTTACTCACCCACGTACACAGTACTTCATGGCATACACTTGTTATACACAAACATACTTTCTATATTTTTCATATGGCATAAACATTTGTACTCATAATCCATTTCATCAGTTGTATGCGATGATACACCACTCTGAGGACCCAGAATATAAGACAACCTGGCCGCACTATGGGGTGGTACTACTACTCTGCGGCCAGGTTGTGTTAGGAAGAATACTGCCACCGTATTCCCTGCGTGTCGTAAAAGGCGACTAAAAGGGGCGGGGTGAAGGGACTAGGGACCCCCTCCTCTGTTTTTTAGTTCCTAAAAAGAGACAGGCCAGAGAAAGGGATGGGGGATGGAGTTATCCCCGTACCCTGAAGATTGGGTCTATGAATGTGCGTGGATGTAGTACAATTGAGGCTAAAAGGGAGGAGATTGGGAGAATGTTTGTGAGAAGAAAGTTGGATGTGTTAGCTTTGAGTGAAACGAAGATGAAAGGGAAGGGAGAATCTATGTTTGGAAGTGTTAATGGAAGATTGTCAGGTGTTGATAGAGGAAGGGCAAGAGAAGGTGTGGCCTTGTTAGTGAGTCCGGAAGTACAGCAGTGTGTGATTGAATGGAAGGAGGTGTCATCGAGACTGATGTGGGTGAAAGCGAAATTTGAACGTGAGTTGTGGGTGTTTGTGAGTGCATATGGGCCTGGTAGTGAAAGGGATGAACAAGAGAGGAGTCTTTCTGGAATGATGTTGATGAGTGTCTGCAGAGTTTTGGAGCGAATGTGAATGTGGTAATGATGGGAGATCTGAATGCTAGAGTGGGAAATGTAGCAGTTGAAGGCGTAGTTGGTATGCATGGTGTGCCTGGAAGAAATGAAAATGGGGAACGAATGATAGCGATGTGTGTTGAGCGAGAGATGGTGATTGGGAATACGCTGTTTGAGAAGAAAGATATTTATAAGTATACATGGGTGAGACAGGAGGGCGGAAGGGTTGTTGATAGAGCCTTGATGGACTATGTGGTTGTGTCTAGGAATGTAATAGGAAGATTGTTGGATGTGAGAGTTCTGAGAGGGGAGGGTGGAGGTATGTCTGACCACTACCTGGTGGAGAGGAAAGTTAAGAGTAGGTAAGAGATGGGTGAGAGCTAGGAGGGTTAGGTGTGGCAGGGAGGTTTTGAAAGTGAGTGAGTTGGATAAAGGAGAGAAAAAGATAGAGTATCAGGAGAAATTGAAAGATGAGTGGAACGCAGTGAAAGATCGGGAAAATGGCAGTGTGGAGGAGGAATGTCAGTTATTTAAGAGTGCTGTGGTGGGGCATGCAAAAAGAGGTGTGTGGTGTGAGACGTGTGGGTGGTGGTGTAAGAAAAGGAAGTGAATGGTGGTGCGAGGAAGTAAGTATGGCTGTGGCTGAGAAGAGACGGGCATATGAAGTGTGGCTGCAGAGGAAGGATGAGATGTCATATGAAAGGTATAAGGAAAAGAGGAATAGAGCGAGAAGGGCTGTGCGTGATGCTAAAGTGGCAGCAGATGAGAGGTGGGGTAGGCGGCTGACAGAGAATTTTCAACAGAATAAGAAAATGTTTTGGAAGGAGGTGAAAAGGGTGCGAAAGGGAGAGTCTGGGAAGGAAGAACGAGTAAAAGCAGAGGATGGAAGGATGTTAATTGAGATGGATGCAGTAAGGAAGAGATGGGCAGAGTATTTTGAAAGATTGTTAAATGTAGAGGAGGAAAGGGTGGGTGAGATTGTGGCGGATGGAAGGGTGCAAGGAATAAATGTGTTGGGAGAGTTGAATGATTCTTTGATCACGAAGGAGGAAGTGGAGAAGGCAGTAAAGGATATGAAAACAGGGAAAGCTGCAGGTATGGATGGGTGTGCTGTGGAATGCCTGAAGGGTGGTGGAGTGACTATTGTTGAATGGTTAGTAAGATTGTTGAATGTGTGCTTTGAGAAAGGTATGGTGCCAATTGACTGGGCAAGTGCTTGTGTGGTCCCGTTGTATAAAGGCAAGGGTGATAAGTATGAATGTACTAGCTTTAGGGGCATAAGTCTGTTGAGTGTTGTAGGTAAAGTGTATGGTAGAGTGTTAATTATGAGAGTTAGAGAGGGTACAGAGGGAGTGATTAGTGATGAGCAGTGTGGCTTTAGGAGAGGGAGGGGATGCGTTGATCAGGTGTTTGCTGTGAGACAAGTGTGTGAAAAGTATTTAGCGAAAGGCAAGGATGTGTTTTGGGCATTTATGGACTTAGAGAAAGCGTATGATAGAATTGATAGGAGACTTTGTGGACTGTTTTAAGATTGTATGGACTTGATGGTAGGTTACTAAAAGGGGTGAAAAGTTTTTATGTAAATAGTAGAGCGTGTGTAAGAGTGGGAAATGCTGTGAGTGATTGGTTTCCCGTGAGAGTGGGGCTGCGACAGGGATGTGTGATGTCGCCTTGGTTGTTTAATATTTACATGGATGGTGAATGCAAGAGTTTTAGGTGGTCTGAGTCTGGTAAATGTTGATGGAGGAGAGTGGAATCTGAAGCAGCTGCTGTTTGCAGATGATACTGCACTGGTGACTGATTCAGAGGAGAGATTGAGACAGTTGGTAGAGGAGTTTGGAAGGGTGTGTGAAAGGAGGAAATTGAAAGTAAATGAGAATAAGAGTAAAGTGATGAAGTGTACGAGGTTGATAGATGGTAGGGGGATGAATATAGTTTTGAATGGTGAGTTGCTTGAGGAGGTAGATTGTTTTAAATATCTAGGGTCACATGTTGCTGTGGATGGAAGAATAGATGCAGAAGTGAAGTTTAGAATAAATGAAGTAGGAAAGGTGCTGGGAGGAATGAAAAAAGTGTTTAAATGTCGTTCGCTTAGAATGGATGTAAAGAGAAGGCTGTATGAGGGTGTTGTGGTACCGACTGCATTATATGGGGCTGAAACATGGAATGTGGGTGTAGCAGAGAGGAAAAGTTTGAATGTAATGGAGATGAGATGTCTGAGGAGTATGTGTGGAGTGACGCGTATGGATCGAGTGCGAAATGATGAAGTGCGAAGGAGAACTGGAGTTGTTCGGGAGATGGCTGGTAGAGCTGAGCAGAGGGTGTTGCAATGGTTTGGGCATATGGAGAGAATGGATAATGAACGATTGGTGAAAAAGATAACTAGATCTGATGTGAGAGGTGTAAGGCTGAGAGGGAGACCACGAATAGGATGGATGGACAGTGTGAAGAGAGCGCTGGATGCGAGAGGGATGTCTGTTGAGCAAGGAAGAGTGGCTGTGCGTGACAGAAATAAATGGAGAGAAATTGTGAATGAATAAGTGATGACGCAGCCCTGAGGGGATATTCTCCCGCATTTGGTCTGATCAGCTAGTCAGGTCAGGTGCGGGTAAGGGGATGGGTCTGTTATGATGTAGCAGGGGTAAACCAGTTCTGCTGTCGGGCCCTGCTGCGGATGTCACTGATTGCATTGCGCAGTTGACCCTTGTGCGGTGTGATGCGGTGAGGATCTGTCCGTTCTCCCCTTTGGGGCTAAGATGCGAATGAATGTGTTTGAATGGATGAGTAAATGGAGAGTGAGTCGTCCTGTCTCGGCTACCTCCCTTTCCTTGGGGGAAGCAGCCTAGGTATATAGATATAGATAGATAGTATCTGTTATTAATAAAGGGATTTAATGAAGCTCTGTATCTGCAAACTTTAGTCAGTATTAATCACATTGTATATTAGAGAAGCTCTCCAGTCTTTATATGTAAAAATACACATGCCAGAAATGAAATACTACTCTTTCACCTTGCCTATGGATTCAGTAGGTAGGGAATATTTTGTTAGGAGTCTATCTCATTTGAAAAAGGTCCAATTTAAATGATGAATACGTATATTTATGTCTGTACACTGTCTGTCCAACTGCCCCTACTTTAATGTTCTTTGTTACTTCCCCAGTGCCACTGGTACCTTGAACAAATAACAGAGTCCGGGAAATTGTAAAAAAATGGAAAGATGAAGGCATTTTTCTTATTCGTTTGGTTTGCTTTTTAGATATAGCTTTTTGTCTGTAGTTGTTTCATAGTCGGTGCGGGAATTAAGCCAAAACTGATTACTGCGTCTGTTCAAAAGGAATACTTTTATTCGAAATCGAATTATGAAGACATTGTTGCAATTCAGAATTATAAAATTCATGATTCCCAGATTACTATTAGACATATCCACATATCTGCCCGCTTACACACACACACACACACACACACACACACACACACACACACACATAAACAATCCCCCACACACACTAAATTCCTCCATCCCCCTTCCCCCCCCCACAAACGTGCATATATAATTACTCGTCCCCGCCCCGGAGGGGCTCGGAGACTGGTATTATTTTCACTCGATTTGTGTGTGTGTGTGTGTGTGTGTGTGTGTGTGTGTGTGTGTGTGTGTGTGTGTGTGTGTGTGAGTGTGTGTGTGTGTGTGTGTGTGTGTGTGTGTGTGTGTGTGAGTGTGTGTGTGTGTGTGTGTGTGTGTGAGTTAACAACGTTATGTGAAAACTACAAGTGCGAAATTGACTAAAATTACAGAGATGATGGGATATGGCCTTCTGATCACTTGATTAAATTCTGGGCCAAACTAGGCTAAGGTCTAGGCTGTATGCCCCCCAAAATTATTATTGTTTCGCCATAACTCCTTTAAAATTCATCATATCGACATGAAACTAAAACCTAAAGGTGCATCTTTCAAATCTATATCCTATAACATGCCTCATTACATCAGGGGGGTCGCCCCCCAGTTAGCGGTAAGGGGTCAGTGTCAGGTGGGTCTGGCCTAAAATTTCAAATGGGCATAAAATCATCAATTTTCACCCAATATACTCCAAATTTCATATGTGACATCTTTGACTAAATACCTTGTTGTATTTATACGTCAGCACTAAAATGACTGCATGGGAAGGGTTTGCTGCGCCTCGGCGCCGCTTCTTGTTTTCTCCGGCAGTGCTAAGGCATCCACTAGAGGTACCAAACTGCTTTTATTTTTCCCTCAACTTTGTCAAGACATCTTCCCAGTAGCCTGTGGTTTTAATTACATCTCTACAGTCGCACCCTTATTGCAGTGAGGCATTCCGTGACGTGCTTTGTTACTGTTATACTAAAATATATGAAAAAGGCTTCTAAATTATTTGTTTAAAATTCTGATTCATATCAGATCACACTGATTTTCACTATTATGGTTGTTCAATAATTCTTGACTATATTTCTACTAAAATGTCGACAGATATTACCATCTTACCATCTGCAGTTGTAGATGGTCGGAAGAGCTCTCCAGGCCACCTAAGACATGCATCACCCAATATGGGATTTGTGGACTGGTAAATTGATGACTGCTTTAGCAAATGCTTTCCTGAATGACTTCAGAAACAGCAAAGAAGCTTTTGTTCATTGTGTGGAAGTATTGTCACAATAGTCATGGTAAGTTGGAAAATGTCCCGTAAGAGGACAGCCTGTCCCATAGAAGAGTGACTGTTCATAGCCCTCTAACTATAGCCCACTGCTTTAATACCCTCCATTTCTAAAGTTTTCGAATTTATTCATAAAAAACAAAAATGAACATCCTTGTTTCAAGACTTTGGCAAAAGCCTTGCCATAGCACTTAACATAGATGTTTTCGACTGAGTCTGGCACAAACCTCCTATTTTCCGACAAATCATCTAATGATTTCTATCCATCTGTCTGTGCCTTCATCTCTAGCCACGATTCTGGTCGTTCCATAGCTCCTGCTGTCGACAGCCACTATTCTCCTTTCATTATTATCAATAGCAGTTTTCCTCAAGGATCTGTCCTGTCACTAATTCCTTCTTTTCCTTAATGACCGGAGGAACAACTTATAGGTGGTGCTGTCAGCGACCGGAAGCGAGTTTCGACATTAAAAGTCATGTGTATATGGAGGTACTTCAGTGCAACATTCCACCCAAGAATCATGGCCCTGGCTTGATAATCTTCAGAGCCTTAGCATTTCCCGGGAGAAAGGTCGTAATTTTGGCGTTTTTCGTATTTTCTAATTTGATGACCTTTGACCCCTGACCTGGCAGATACAGGTCATGCATGTAAGAAGCACACTTGTAGCATGCAAGTCTCATACAGTTCCATCCTTCCACCCACTGTGAAGCAAGGGAACTTGAAATTCACAGAATGGCCCATCAGAGGTACAGCTTCTAGGTGGCGCTGCCAGTGACTGGAAGTGAGTTTCAAGACTAAATGTCACTTTTGTATGGAGGTACTCCAGTGCAACATTCCACTCGAGAATCATGGCCTTGACTTAATAGTCTTTGGAGCCTTAGCATTTTGCGCGAACATAGTCGTGAGTTTAGCTGTTTTCACCCTTTTTGGATTTCATGACCTTTGACTCCTGACCTGGCCAATGTAGCACATAGATGTCCAATAGCAAGTTGTAGTATTAGTCAATCTCTATAAGCATGCAAAATTTCATTCAATTCCAAGAGCCACTGGAGAACTAGGGAGTCATTTTGAAAACCGATACTGGTTGATAGGATGCAGAAGCCAATTTTTGCAGGGTTGCCACTTGAAAACTAGATGAGAGAGAGGAAAAATGGATGACACAGTAATAGTAGTAGTTAGTTTATTGACCAAAACAGTACAAGGCAGTAATACATCATAGTAAATAGTAAATATCACTCCAAAAAGGTCCACTATAAATATCAATCTCCCAACAAAGCATAGTTTCTTATTCATAATAGCAGTTTCAACATAGTAAGTGACAAAGCGACAACATAAACAATAATACTGAACAACTGTTAATCAGAATGCGACGAGTATCTCATTAGTTGCATTACTGGAAATGTTTTCCTTCTCCATATATCCGACAGGGAATGACCTCAAGATTATGCCTAAAGAAGTCAGAGCTTGCTACACCCGTTAGTAATGCTTCTACAACTCAAAACGTTTAACGTACGAAAAAAGCGTTTTTCGGCCGTTGCTAGGCAACGAGTAGTTGCCTAGCAACCAAAACCTTGCGTAAACATTTAGGCCACTGGCTGGTCATTACTTACAAGCTTGGTCGGAATCGGCTGATTCTGAAGGGTAGAAATGCCTGCCACAATTATTAAACAGGAAAGAAAGACCAAAAGAAAGAAACCAAGCAAGAAAACGCAACTAACAATGCATGAGCTGGCCATCATTTTGTATTATGTAGGAAAATAAAAACTGTGTATAATGAAAAAAATGTTTGAATAACTTTATTCATGTAATCAATAGAGTGCCGGTTTGTTACTTGTTTCCCTTGCGCCACCTTTACCGTTTTTGTTAACACTCTCATGGTTAGGATAAATCTAGTAGTCTATTCCAGCAAATGTCAGATCATTTATAATCAAATGAGAATGAGCCATAGGAGCCTGAGTATTAAAAGAAATATTCCTGAACTACAGAACACCGCCACATTTATTACTGGTCCCATCAAGGGGTCCTTTGCTATAATATTGAGCGTAAACGCATCGTTATGCATATATGTACCATTTTTCCAAGCCACACTACGCAATCGTACACAGACAAACCTCTTCTTTGCTATTTCGAATATTCACAGTTCCATTTAATATCAGTAGACAACATATTACATATTGTTACGTCCCTACCCCCACACTACCACAGACTCCAACAGCAGTAGTTCAGTACAGGAAGGATGTTGCCCAGTGAATTATTCTTCCTATGGTCAGCCTTTAGGTGCACAGTATACAAGATCAGCTGAGGCGAAAATAAACAATGGCTTCTTAAAGTTCTATCTATCTATCTATTGCCAGACGCCTCAATCCCGTTTGGGGTGGCCACAAACAAATCGCCTCCAAGTCGCCCTGTCCCCCGCCATTTCACTGCCCTGCTCCCAACTCACACACCCCTCTCTCATATACCTCTCCACCCCATCCCTCCATCTCATCCTCGGCCTCCCCCTCCCTCTTCCCCCCTCCACCTCACTCACATACACTCTTCGTCAGTCTTTCGCCCTCCATCCTCTCCACATGGCCAAACTACCTCAGTGTGTTCCTCATAACGCTTCCTATCACATCCACATCCACACCACAACGCTCCTTCTTAAAGTTCACTGTCTTTATTTTCCAAGTAATTCCACTTCATTTAAATGTTCTCACAAGCACTGGAGCTATACAAACTTTACTAATTGCTCTTACACTTAATGTTTGACAACACTTCACTGCTATTGCACTTAATGCTTAACAACACTGTTTTCACAAGTACCGAAAATAATCTCAACTGACAGTAATTACACTTATTGCTTGCCAGCAACACTTCACAAACCTCACTAACAGCACTACATTCAGACTGAACCAAAACTGACTGAACTTCACTCAAACTGACCTGGAAACCAAGTGAACTCCTTCTAGTCTCTTATCCTTATAATAGCTTGCATTGTTCGAGAATCACCTACATCTCCACAATTCTGGAATGTGCTGGTCTTGCATCAGCCCCTAGCAACAACAGTTACCACTATGACGCATTACATAACACCCTTAATCATTTACCATACGAACTTGAATTACATAATTTAGCAAGCAATCACTTAAATAAAACATTTTAAAGAAAAAAAGAGCAGAAAAATGAATGCATAACTTATGAAATAACTACGCTCACAAACAGCAGGCAAACTGGCAACCCTGACTCGTACCGATACCGGAACTACCATATGCGAAATGCCGAGAAGCTTCTCGAGCACCTGGCTGGCAAATTTCACTTCTTAAAAATATTTTGATTAACTAACTTGATATATAATTCCTTTGCACATATATTTTTATTTAAGATACAAATTACACCATGTTGATAATTCAGGTAAAACAAATTCAGGAGACATGAAATTTATGCAAATAATGGCCAGTTCATGATCACCGGAAACCATTAGTGCATGAGACATTTAATATGAATCACTGCAATAGTTTTATCAAAACATATACTTGACACTGGATCTGAGAGCACAGAATCGCTGATAAAGGTATGATGCTTCATTTCTGATCACCGCTGGGGTGATTTCTGCATCACTTCAGTGTGGATGTTTGTTTCTGAACACACTGGACATGCTAACCTAATGTAGAACGGGATAGCCTTCTTACCTCTGTGCCTGTACGAGTACATATCCTATTTATCTGTCATTCTGCTCTTTACTGAAGCGCAGTTGCTTTGCCGTAGAGCTCTTAGTCACATAAATATATATATAAAAAAAAAAAAAAAGCATACATAAGACATAATTGATATGCGTTACATGATCGGTATCATATACTGTGTGCATGTTGCCATGTGTTGTGGAGTCAACTGTGAGGCTGCCTGTACCTCGTCCTCATCTATTTGCTTCACCATATAGCAAAATCATGTTTTTTCTATGATGTTATGCAATGGACTTCGGTATTCGCAATTCACACACACACACACACTCATACACACACAGATATATATATATATATATATATATATATATATATATATATATATATATATATATATATAGGGTGTAACGCGACGTATGACAAAAACTTACACCAATGATCTATCATGCTATTTTGAGCATATTATGTTCTATAACATATACTCTGCGACCCCAGTTCAGTACCCAGCATTCGACTGTTTAAGTGTAAAAGTTTCGTGGCTGGCATATGCCATTGGGTGAGAGCTTCGCAGGGCGACGGGAGACGAGTATTATTAGCTTATACTGTACTGTACTTTAAAATTCCATATCCTATCAGTACAAACAAGTTTTAAGAAGAAACTTTACATAGTCTATTGATTCTTTAACATCGTCATGCATTCCTGCAATTCTTTGTATAAATCGACTGTAAATTGAGGATTAAATTAAAATTTTATGGCTTGCGAGAGAGTAGTGAAGGAGGAGAGGGGCTGGTGTGTTTTTGCCAGTTACGTAATGCTTAGTTTGTAGGATACTACTGCCAGCATTATCATAACACCCACAGCTCATTCAATGGAAAAACATTATTGTAAAGAGAGATTAGCCTCGCTTTAAGTCAGGAAGAATATAACTTATATTAATTTTTCCGCTGCAAGTAAAGGGAATTAATCCCCGAGCTAGACCTCATCAGATCATATAGCCCTGCTAGGGTTACATGAGAGCGCTACCCCTCCCAGCACGGCAGCCACCGGGCGGGGCGCGAACTCGCAACCTCACGATTACGAGACCGACCCCCTACCACCGAGCTACCGTGCTCCCCATCCGCTGCAAGTAAATGTGGCGCGATTGGGTATCTCCACCTGTACTCCTCTCTGCAACACTGGCATTGCCATCGCAGAATCCGTAATAATAGACGATATCTGCATATTCTTCATTGCTGTACATACGTGGCATGCTGTTTCATGAACAAGTGAAGCTGAACCCAGTGAACAGCTGAACGTGGAGAACAGTATTTGAAGTGTCTGCCTCGCCTGCAAATCTTCCCGTTCAAATGACAGTGGACGCAGGGTTGCCAAGTCATTATAATCAGTCTTGCTAGTTTAGTTCTGAAAACTTGCTAGAATGTTGCTAGATAGTAAACACTGAAAAACATGGCTAGAAAATATGATTAAATCTCTAGAATATCACCTAAAATGGCAAAAATATCCACAATGTAGCTAGATATCATGTTGCCAGGTGTTAAATAGTGCCACTAGGTAGAAGCAAAAAATAGGTCCAGCTGCATAGTCGTTACATTGGCAATCCTGTGTCACTGTTCTCACGTGAACATCATATGAAGGAAATGGTGCCACTTTTACTTGCAGCAGCAAAATTTTAATGAATAATAATATTACTCCTGACTTAAAGGGATGCTACTCACTCATTACAGTAATGTTTTTCCATTGAAAGAGCTATGGGTGTCATGATAATGCTGGCAGCAGTATCCAACAAACTAAACATTACATAACTGGCAAAAACACACCAGCCCCTCTCCTCCCTTCCTACTCACTCGTAAGTCATAAAATTTGAATTTAATCCTCAATTTACAGTCGATTCGTGCAAAAGAATTGCAGGAATGCATGAAGATGTTAAAGAATCAATAGATTACATTAAGTTTCTTCTTAAAACTCGTTTGTACTGATAGGATATGGGATTTTTAAGTACAGTACAGTATAAGCTAATAATACTCGTCTCCCATCGCCCTACGAAGCTCTCACCCAATGGCACATGCCAGCCACGAAACTTTTACACTTAAACAGTCGAATGCTGGGTACTGAACTGGGGTCGCAGAGAGTATATGTTATAGAACAAAATATGTTCAAAATTTCATGATAGATCATTGGTGTAAGTTTTTATCATACGTCGCATTACACCCTGTGTATATATATATATATATATATATATATATATATATATATATATATATATATATATATATATATATATATATATATATATCTCCCTTATATGGGGTGGCTACAAACAAATCGCCTCCACGTCACCCTGTCCCCGGCCATTTCACTGCCCTGCTCCCAATTCACACCCCCCTCTCGCAAATACCTCTCCACTCCATCCCTCCATCTCATCCTTGGCCTTTCCATTCCTCTCTCCCCCTTCACCTCACTCACATACACTCTCCTCGTCAATCTTTCACTCTCCATCCTCTCCACATGGCCAAACTACCTCAGCGCGTTTCTCCTAATGCTTCCCATCACATTCACATCCACACCACAACGCTTCTTCACATCCTCATTTGTCAGTCTGTCTGTCCATGTGACTCCACAGGCTCCTCTCAAATAACTCATTTCGATATATATATATATATATATATATATATATATATATATATATATATATATATATATATATATATATAACAGAATATTAATGCGCAGTGAGCAAATTAAAGCGTAGAGAAGGCAGTGTTTGAGAGCATACTAAACCACATTATTCGTCGATTAAGGACGTTCTCTTGCACCTCTTGCTTAGCATTATACTTCTGTGTACTATACATTATTTTATTCTTGTACGGTACTTTACTTAAGCAAGATATGTTGAGAACAAATTTGAAAATAGCAGGGTGAAATATGCCAAGTTAGTCTTCAAAAAATGGGTGTTAGAAGGTCTCGTAAACAGACAATAAGGCCCTAGGGAGCTTCCCCTGGTGGAGCACGTGGATGAACATACTGGCGCTTCCACTTTGCACCACACCAACACCTCAATATGGCTTTGCCACACCACCACGGCCACATGTATACCAGGGTGCGAGGGAGGATGTGATGAGCTGGAAGTAACTATAGTTGTTTCACCTTAACTTGGCCCAGACTTTCGTCCTTTTGCAGCTTACCTCATCCTGCTCAATGGTAGAAAAAGACAATACAATACTGCATTTCTGCAGCCATTCCATAGCACATACTTGTGGCTAGCAATATATTCTAGTGTTGATGTACTGCTGCAACTCACAATACAAGTCGGAGAAATGGCAGTGTTTGTCCAAATTTAAGTAAAAAGGATGCAGGCCATGTTCCTTGGTGGTCTATTGGGCAGGAGTAACGTCACGCAGACACGTCCACTCTACTAACGCGACTCATTCGGTGTCCATCCAGTGAGCTCTTCGCTTTGATGAATGTCGTATGCAGGGAGATTTTTCTCAGGGCACTACTTGTGCAGAGAGTGAAGACAAACGATAGATATAGTAATGAGGAAGTACTTTAATTCAGTAATTATATGACAACTTTCTTGTTATTAACATGTGTTCTCTTGTGATAGTGTTTAATTTATTAAAGATTCTTTTCCTTGTGCAAAAGCAAGGGATCAATATCGTGAAGATTCTAGGCTATTTTGGCTTTATTAAGTATTGTGGTGGACTAAAAAAAAAATTAAAATACCACACCCAAAAACAAGCATCACTAGAACTATCAAAATACCCAGACAGTCACTAGTCACAGAATCTCATCTTGCAACGGCAGATTGTCCCGGGAGAACATAAATAAAGTAACGATCCAGAGAGCTCTTTGAGCCCTTATTTGTAAGTGCATTATTATCCTTCACTTGACGACTGATCGCCTTCTTGAAAAATAGATAAATAACAGGCAGATTGATAGAGAGAGAGAGAGAGAGAGAGAGAGAGAGAGAGAGAGAGAGAGAGAGAGAGAGAGAGGATGAGAAGGAAAGCAAGACCCACGGACCGGAAGTTAGGGGAAGGAAGAAAATGATGGATGGTTGAAAGTTAGAGGAAGCTTGATGAAAGGGTTACGAGGCGGTATAAGCATACGAAGAAGTCGAGATGGCAACCTTCCAGTTTTACTGGGTACCAGAATAAAGTGGAAATTCTGGAATAGAACAGCAGTGGGTTATAATTTTCTTAATTTTGCGTATTCAGTCTTCTTATATTTTATTAACCCATCAAAAGTGTATGGGCCTGAAGCTAGTCTACCTTTTCCCTACATTTAAGACGAGAGTAACTGCTCGTTAAACCCTGGATGGCATTACGAGAATGTACACCACAATTATCCCTCAGATTTATACTCATATGGGCCACATTCCATTGTATCTCCTGAACCCGCTACTCCACCAGGTGTCCAATTGGTTACATAACTGTCACCTGAATATGATGCATTATTTCTTACACTACAAGAAACCATTTGTCTTTTTACTTAGCATGGTGTCATCGATGGATAATGCTAAGGAAAAAAAATGCAGGGGATGTCTTCATATCATTGCATCGGAGATTGTTCAAGTGGAAGAATTATGTCCACATATCTTTAAAATTCTTTGAAAAGCGAGCATCCTGCAAAATGGTCTCTTCCAAGAAAAGTTGAGAAATGTAAATTCATAGAGACACATTCTTCTCTGGATACCTGGAAAAATTACATAAGACAAAAGTCTTTGGCAAAGGAAGACAGGTTCATAGGTGGACAGTTGTGTTGCTACATGAAAGATTGATGATACCTGTTAAGTACTGCATTAAACTGGTGTATAAAACATGGCTGAAAGGTTTTAGCAAGGCGGGTGCATATGTGTGAAGCTTGACTGATGGATGTAGAGCTAAGAAAATTAATACAAAAGAAAAACAGAGCGGACAGAGCCAGGAGGAACCGCACTTTTAATAACTTTAGAAGAGCAGTAGCGATTCACACCAACAGCTACAATACGAAGAGAAAAGAAGCCTGAGACTAAGCCACAGACGGATAGACAGAAGATTATTATAAAGACAAAAAGTGCAAAATCCTTGAGGTAGACACTAATATATAGGCTAAAATGCATGATGTGTAAAAATTGAGTGCGTAGCAGAAATAGAAGGAAGTGAATAAGGCAAAATGACACACCTCTTATAAAGCACCACATCCATCTACCTATTCTTCTGTCTGTGTATAAATGTGTGTAATGAGTCTGACCTTCCTGAAAAAAAGAATAATAATAAGCTGAGCTGCACTAAGAGTTGCTGAATGAATAAAGATTTCAAAGACCTTGAGATACAGCAGAACGTGAAGACAACGAGTTTAATAAGGTATCGTAATGAATTCTGAAAAAATAAAGCCCATAGTACAAAAACAAAAGTAGAGGATAATCGATACAACAGCACGGTAAATGTAAACCAGTGGAAAGTAACCTCATTCATTGAAAAGCATGTGCCGTGAACAGGGCTGTGCAGGGCGTGGGGAATGGGAAGCCTGCACCCCAACACCTTCAGTAAGGGAGTCATAGCCCTTTTCCGTTCCTTTGTACTACCTACCTCGCCATCTTAATTATTTCAGCCAGAGGATGCAAAAATAAATATATTCTTTCCACTCTCAGATGATCTTATTTATATTAAGCATGGTTTTTCGAACGCTAATGGTTGAATAAGGCCTTCACTTACTCCTTCACAACTATACTGTTCTAAAAATCTGAATTAAATTCTTCGTGGGAAGTAAGAATGAAATAAAAAAGATGACATGACTCAAGTGGTTAATTTCTCCCTCGCCATTAACAAGACTAAATACTAGTCCGTCTAGCTTTGTCTTGCCTGCCCAACCTTCCTATCCACCCCGTCCATTCACTTAACCCATCGACCTACCCTGCCCACCCATCGACCTACCCATCTCACTTACCCCAATCATTCGCCCTGCATACCCACTTACCCACCACACTCACCCTATCTGCCCCCACCCACCCCACCCAAACCGTCCACCAAGCCCTCCTGACCCACCCTGAACAACCTCCATTCACCTACCTCACCCATCCTGCACACCTTGACTGCCCACCTACTCACCCACCAGTTCCATCCACCCAGCTTGTTCACACACCCAATCATCCACCTACCAGTCAACTTACCTCACCCATCCGCCCTCCGTCTTATTCCGAAGCTCCACCAGCAGAATGACTTACAAGTTTACAGAGAGAGAGAGAGAGAGATGCTTTATCAATATAATGATAGAAAGAAGGCCACAACTGCTTTATCAGTACAGAAGATATGGGTATACCTTTGCAAATTGCAAAAGTAGATATTCTTCCTTGTGCTGCCACTGCATCCCAATATGTATTCTTCCATGTTATTCAAGGTCAAGAAGAGGAATACGGTCATCGAAAGTACACATGTATAATGAATGAACCATACCGTTTTTCTCGAAAGCACCCCTTTATATTGCGCCACAGCACTTTCCTGGAAAGTACTTACGTACAGTGCAGCGCAGCACTTTGTTTGTAATTACGTTATTATGGATTACGTGTATGAAATGTTAGGTACCATGATATGGAGGGCGCATTCGGTCACGATTCCATGTACAAAACAATCTGCTGATCGTTTTCGGAATTCCTTTAAGTACAGGAGAAATAAAGATAATTAAAAATATAAATGACGAATAATTATCTGTAAAACATTAAAGAATTGATTTGCCTGCAGAAACCAATCTGTTACAGCCATATTTCACATATATTGAATAAACTATCCTTAAAAATAACTTCTAATAGAATGCAAGTTAAACAAGTACTTATTAAGAACAGATGTATTGCAGAACTGGAGGATAATATGCTTTTCGATATATATATATATATATATATATATATATATATATATATATATATATATATATATATATATATATATATATATAACTGACGACTATAAACGAGATAAATATTGTATATTCAGCTTCAAAAATGGCTTTGGTTTGTTGAGTGCAGAAAGATTGTAAAATTCCTGATGCACTGTAGAAACTGTCAAGGAACGATGTTGTGAAAAAATCAGCAGAAAGTAGTAAATATGCAGAACGAGATCGTTTCCTTGGAGGGGGGAAAAATGTAGCCAGATTTAACTCTCTCGGTGTGGTGACAAACGTGTTTTGCTTATTCGTACAACTTCCAGGGTTTTTTTTATTCAGCTTAGGTCTCTCATACAATGGGGATTAATGACGGCCATATATAACTACTCACGCCTCTTGCAAATTGAATGAAAGAGTCTCTCCTAAGATAAATACAACCTCTGAGAGTAGCAAAGATAAATTACGAGAAACATCCCCGTAGCAAAGAGATTAACCGTTCCTTGTCGGGACCACTTAGCTGATATGAACATTAATCTGGATTTCTTTTGTGATTAAGATGTTGCGGGGAGTGTGGACGGCCTTGCTGGCGCTTGCAGTGTTCAGTTCGTCTCTGAGTGACGGGAACAAAGATGGGGTCTTCCGCCCAGGGGCGTTTGTGAAGCCCCGGGGTGAGGTACTGTTACTCGAGGACGTCATCTTCCTTCTAAATGATCTTCAGAGCTTGCTGACAGTCACCCACGACCTTCCAAAATTTGACAGTCGTCTGTCTACCACACGATCGCTACTCGCTTCTTTGATCAAGTCACATGTCAACGGATCTTTCAGAGTAGCCCTATAATAACCACATCAGTGGAATCTTGTTTGTACTAAAAAAATTACTTACTAACCCCTGTTGGAAGATCGCGTGTAAAGGGAGGTCTTTTTGATCTCAGCGATAAGGTTCTTGGTGGCGTTTTTGGCTTAGCAACATCTAGTGATTTGTCAGCATATCATGAACAAATAGAAACATTTGCCTCCTCATTGGAGGTATAGGATAGGCTGTTGCACGTTCATCATAAACTGTTAAGTATTATTGTCACATATGAATGAGACAGAGAGAATAGGAGTATCGATGGAGTATATGTGCAGGAGTAGGTGAGAATGAAAGGACAAAAGAAGGAGTTTGTATTGTTGTGTGCAAGAGATGGAAGGAGACTATTAGTGAGTATGGATCCGTCAGCTCAAGGATTGTGTGGGTAAGACTGAAAGTTGGACTACAAATGTGGGTGATTGTGTGTGTGTATGCACCAACGCAAGATCGTGCAAACAGAGTGAGAGAAAAGTTCTGGACAAATGTGGAAGCGTGCATGGAAAACTTTGAAAAGAATGAGAGAGTGCTTTTGTTTGGAGATATAAATGGAAAAGTGGGGAATGTGAAGGTGGATGGAGTAGTTGGTGGTGGATGAGAATGGTAGTGCTTTAGTGGACATTTGTGCCGGGAAGGGGTTGGTAAATAGCCAATACCCTCTTTAGACACAAAATGATCCACAGATATATGTGGCAGGTGATGAGAAGAGAGGGTGGTGAACTTGATGAATGAAAGACAATGATTGCTTGTGTGTGTGTGGATGATAGGATGAAAAGGTGTGTAATGGATGAAAGAGCATACCGAGGTTGGGAGAGCGGTCTTTCTGACCACCACTTGGTGGTGGTGAGAGTCAAGGTTGAAATGAAGTGGGGGCATAGAAGAAGGGAAGGACAGGAGGAAGTAGTACATACAAGGAGGGTACAAGGTTGCAAGAGGATGGATAAAATGCATAATATGAAAGAAGTGGAAGAGCAATTGGGTAAATATGATCTGAAGCAGATGAGGGACGTGGAAGGTGTGTGCAAGGTATTCACAGAAGAAATCTGTGCAGCATATGAGGTGGTGTGTAGGGTGAAGAGAAGACGAAAGGGAGTGCAAGGAACAGCATGGCGGAATGAAGAGATGAGAGGCTGTGGCACAAAAGAAGAAAGCATATAGTGAGTGGATGAGAAACAGGGGCGTGGAGGAAGTTGAGAGACAGAAGAGAGAGTTATATGTAGAGAGGAAGAGAGAGGTAATAAGATTACTAAGAGAAAGAAGAGAGTGGATGAGGAATTTGAAAGGAATTTGAGTGTAAAGCAGAGGGAATGTTAGAAATGTTCCGGAAACAGGTAAAGAGAGTTAGACAGGGTGATAAACAAGTAAGTTGGTGAGTGAAAGATAAATATGGTAGACTGCTAGTGGAGAAGGGAGAAAAAGTGAGCAGATGGAGAGAACACTTTAAGGAACTGTTGAAAATAGAGACTGAAAGTATTGCGAGTATAAGTGGCTGGGGTATAGCCGGGAGGAGGAGGGAAGTGAGAAGAGAGGAAGAAGTAACTTGGATGGAAGTAGTGGAAGCAATGATGAAAGTCAAAATGGGGAAAGCCCCAGGAATTGATAGAGTGTGTGGTGAAATGCAGAAGCATGGGGGAGAGATGGTATTAGAACGGATATGGAAGATGTGCAGATTGGCCTGAAAGGAAGGTAGAGTCCCGGAGTATTAAAAGTCAGGTATAATTATTCTCCTGTACAAAGCAAAAAGGGAAAAAAGAAGTGTGTTCTTTGAGTAATAGGAAAAGTATATGGTAAGATACTTATTGACCGAGTTAGGGAAATAACAGAGGAATAAGCTGGAGAAGAACAGGGAGGATTTAGGAAGGGAAGAGGTTGTGTAGATCAGATATTCATTCTTGGGTCTTTACTGGAAAACTTTCTAGAGAAGAGAAAGAAGTTGTATGTGACTTTTGTGGATTTGGAGAAAGCATATAACAGGGTGGATAGACAAGGAATGTGGAAAATATTAAGACTATGGAGTAAATGAGAAGTTGTTGAATGCCGTGAAGAGTATGTGTGAGGGGGCTAAGGCTTCAGTGCGTGTGGATAGCCAAATGAGTCAAATTTTCTGTTTGAAGGTTGGATTGAAACAAGGATGTGTCATGTCCTCATGGTTGTTCGATCTGTATATGGATGGGGTTAAATAACAGATATAAAGTAGGGCAGTGGATGTTGGAGAGACCATAATGAAAGAGGGCAGTGTTTGGAAACTGACTGTACTGTTGTTTGCAGATGATACTGTATTCTTAAGTGAAGACAGAGGGGAACTATAAGGCTTGGTGTATGAATTTGGAAGTGTGTATGAGAATCGGAATCTGAAGGAGAATATAGGGAATAGTAAAGTTATGGTCTTTGAGAGAAATGAAGTCACTGGATATATAGTGAGGCTGGATGAGGAGGAAATGGAAAATGTGAGTGTGTTTAAATATTTCAATGGTGTGACAAATAAGGATGGAAGTTTAGAGGATGAAGTGCTTGAAAGGGTATAACTGGGAAGAAAAGTTGATGGTCCTTTGAAAGCAGTGATAAAGAACAGGGAAGTGTGCATGGAAGTAAGAAAGTCGCTGCATGACTGAATTGTGACGCCGACTCTAACGTATGGAAGTGAAGCTTGGACCTTGTTGGAAGGACACAAGTCAAGAGTGAAAGCAGTGGAAAATATGATTTTTTTTTTTTTTTTTTTTTTTTAGAAGAGCGTGTGGAGTTACATGGAGAGACAGAATGACAAATGAGGAAGGGAAGGAGGGCTGTTGTGTGGATGATCATGATAGTAGGCATTAGGAGAAGTGGTTTGGCCACATGGAAAGGATGGAGAGCGAGATAATAACGAGGAGAGTGTGTGTGAGGTAAGGTGGAGGGTGGGAGAGGGAGAGGGAGAGGGAGGCCGAGGATGAGGTGGAGGGTGGGAGAGGGAGAGGGAGGCCGAGGATGAGGTGGAGGGTGGGAGAGGGAGAGGGAGGCCGAGGATGAGGTGGAGAGTGGGAGAGGGAGAGGGAGAGGGTGGGAGAGGGAGAGGGAGGCCGAGGATGAAATGGAGGGATGGAGTGGAGAGGTAAATGAGAGAAGGAGGTGTGAGCTGGGAGCAAGGCAGTGAAGAGGCAATGGATAGGACGACATGGAGGCGATTTGTTTGTGGCCACCTCTCACTGGATTGAGGTGTCTGGCTAGAGATAGATAGATAGATGAATGAAATGGATACACAAATGAACAAGTTTTCGGATATCTTAGTGAAATTGGATGATAAAATTAATATTGTCACAAAAATATTACTTTCCATCTAGAACCATTGTTTCTGTCTCTCCTGTCATTATTATTGCAAATATAGGATTCTGTTCACGTATTAGTAGATGCTGCCAGTGGTCATATTACCCTAGAGCAGGGGTTCTTAACCTGGGGTCCATGGACCCCCAAGGGGTCCATGGATGGGCTTCGAGGGGTCAGTGAAGGCCAGAATAATTGAGAACAACTTAGCGATATTCCGTGATGCCGTTTGGCATCATTAGCTAAAAAAAAAAAAAAAAAAAAAAAAGTCTTGAGTTCTGGTGTTAGTTGACACAAGCCTACCCTCGCCTGGCAACGCGAGCAATGGATGCTCTGATTCAGTCTGCAACTACATACCTTTGTGAGTCAGGGTTTTCAGCGCTTGTTTCTATCAAAACGAAAAGTCGAAATCAACTGGATGTCAGCGATGACATAAGTGTTTTCTTGTCAAAGACCACTCCACAATGTCATCTTCTTGTTCAAGCCAAACAACAACAACCCTCTCGTTGAAATGAATTTGCATAAACTGGATGTATTTCATTTTTTTTCGAGTGGCCATTAGTTTTTGCATGAAAAAGAGAATGAAAATAATTCTTTGTAAAGACTGTTTTATACTTTGTGCATGTCATACTCTGCGTGAGGTAGTTTTCAGTAAAATAAAGTATATTCATTGCTTGCAAAATGCTGTGTTTATGTGCTTATGTGCATTTTTGTAGGGAAGGGGTTCATAGCTTTCACCAGATTCTCAAAGGGGTCCGTGACTCAAAAAAGGTTACGAACCACTGCCCTAGAGCTTGTCTCGATGTCAGATCTTCGTTTATCTTGGAATGGGCTAGCACTAACTTCAGTTTGATCCCATGCTTCCTTTCTCAGACTTAGGATCGTACTGTCCTGTACTAGAAGCTACCTTCTTTTCTACGACTGTTACGGTCCAAATCTCTGTTAGTTCCTTAGTAACCTTTGATCTTTTCCAACTAATTTCCATTCCTCTGCCTTTCAGTGGTTCCCTATACACTGCATCTGTGTACTCTTAATTTTTTTCTTGTCTCATGACCATATGCCAGTTACCTTTGTTCCATCTGACCTCTTACATTCAAGTCTATTAGTTGCACTGTCCTTTCGTCTTTGCCCTGTGTTTCTTTTTAGTGTCCCTATCACGGCTGCTGTCTGTGAGAATATCTTATCCGTAACGCTTCAGTAAAGACTATTTCTCCTCATGTTCCTTCACACCTGCTCCAAATATACCCGTTTTCTAAACTCACTTGTACGATGTGCACTTCTGTTATTTTCGTACTCCGTCATTTATTTGTGTTACATGTTGGAACGTTCCTGTGAACCAGTTCGAAGGTTGTGGTCTTTACATTGTACCAGACTATTGTCCCATTAAGTAAAATTCTCTCTCACTACATACCCAACATTATACCATTCGTTCTCATAATTTGAAATCTTTGTGCCCATAATTATCTTCTCTATTTTCCCATTGATGATGTAGATATTACTTCTTCTCAGTTGGACATGACAGATTACCTAGACAGTTTTGACATCATGAGTGTTTACATCCCTCATTTCCTTCATCAGTCTTTCTTGTGTCATTATTTTACGTATCCTTCTATTGCTGTCACCCTAGTAGGATTCCTGATCATTGCGGTCCTGATTCACTGCTCTGCCAAACGTATGGAAAAAAAGACTCCATGAAGTTAGAGTTGAAACAAAACTCCGCTTGGAAAAACAAGAAATTTGTTAAATCTAGATATGACACAAAGAATATGCAGCCTGATCCTGGAATTACTATGGTTTAAGTGGGAATATGACAGCATTAACCCCCACGGCGCAGTCACCTCTGTCAGCGCCACAGTCAACCACTAACCGCACCACCGACAACTCCACCTATACCTATGCAGTGTTGTTTCATATGCAGATACTGTGACATTACTCGAGTTGTTCCATCTTGAGGACATTCACCACAGTTCTTTAAAAGGTGCATTGAACATCTTTGACAAGTACAGAAAGTTTGTTTGCATTTGATAAGCTGGAAAACACTCATTACATTTTGAATATCTACTCTTCCTTGCTGTCAAGCTATTGAGTCCTTACATCTTCACAAAGACATTGAAGATCCTACATAGGTATTAATATATTAACCCTATCAGGTTTCTGGGCCAGACAGATTGTTTCTATGCTAGAGTAAGCCACTCTCGTGCCGGCATTCATCTTCGTGCTACAATATTAGTTTTTGATAACTGTGTAAATACACTTTTCATGATAGAATGCTGGTCTTCGTGTCATTTCTAAGCTGAATAGTTGCTCTTTATTGTAGCATATTTAAAAAAAAAAAAAAGGAAAACAAAATAAAAAATAAAAATGATGAACTGAAGTTCAGCAAATACCAAAAATTTTGTACCTTGCCATAGAAAAATATTCAGCCAAAAAATATTATATATATATATATATATATATATATATATATATATATATATATATATATATATATCATCCAATCCTACATTGCCCCACGAGGAGCGTAGGAGCCCGGGGCTAGGTAGTTAGTCCCGACATTTAAGATGAGTGACTAGCCTCACTCATCCCTGAGTGGCATTACATGAGCAATCAACCCCAATCATCCCTGGGATGTAAACCTTCACCGGCTCAATCCGATTGGAGCGCAATAATTACCCACTAAACCACCAGGCGCCAAAATTTGGTTATATGGTTACCACCCAGCGTAGTAAATGGTTTCCTGGTGCACAGGAAACCATTTGGCTTGTCATTTAGTGTAGAGTCACCCACAGGCTGAAGGAAGTGGAATGAAGGAAAGAAAGACAGAGGAGGGAGTGTAAAGTCACCCGAAGGCAGAAGGACAAGGAAAGAATGAAGGAAAGAAAGACAAAAGGGAATGGAAGGAAAGAAGGATGGAGAGGAAAGGGCAGACACCCGAGAGCAGCACTACATCGAGTGAGTGGATGGTGAGCGCCCCACCTACCACTATATATATATATATATATATATATATATATAGATATATATATATATATATATATATATATATATATATAGTGTGTAACGCGAGACGTATGACAAAAACTTACACCATTGATCTATCATGTTATTTTGAGTATATTTTGTTCTATAACATATACTCTCTGCGACCCCAATTCAGTACCCAGCATTCGACTGTTTAATTGTAAAGTTTCGTGGCTGGCATGCGCCATTGGGTGGGAGCTTCGCAGGGTGATGGGAGACGAGTATAATTAGCTTATACTGTACTGTACATAAAAATCCCATATCCTATCAGTACAAACTAGTTTTAAGAAGAAACTTTACGTAGTTTATTGATTCTTTAACATCGTCATGCATTCCTGCATTTCTTTTGCACAAATCGACTGTAAATTAAGGATTAAATTCAAATTGTATGGCTTGCGAGACAGCACGGAGGAAGGAGAGAGACTGGTGTGTTGTTGCCAGTTATGTAATCATTAGTTTGTAGGATATTGCTACCAGCATTATCATAACACCCACAGCTCATTCAGTGGAAAAACATTATTGTAATGAGTGGCTAGCATCCCTTTAAAGCAGGAGTAATATTATTATCCATTACAATTTTTCTGCTGCAAGTAAACGTGACACCATTTCCTTCATATGATGTTGACGTGAGAACAGTGACACAGGATTGCAAATGTAACGACTATGCAGCTAGACCTGTTTTTTGCTTCTACCTAGTGGCATTATTTAACATGTGGCAACATGATATCTAGCTACATTCTGGATATTTTTGCCATTATTATGTGATATTCTAGAGATTTAATCATATTTTCTAGCGATGTTTGCAGTGTTTACTATCTAGCGACGTTCTATCAAGTTTTCAGGACTAAACCAGCGAGATTGATTATAAGGATTTGGCAACCCTGCGTCCACTGTCAGTTAAATGGGAAAATTTGCAGGCAAGGCACACACTTCAAATACTGTTCTCTGCGTTCAGCTGTTCACTGAGTTCAGCTTCACTTGTTCATGAAACAGCATGCCATGTACACCCGAAAGCACTAATCTCTCCCCCCTTAGTAGCCGGAGTCGCGGCTAGTGAGCGACCAGGCAATCGAACACCCCACATCCACATTCCCTCCCCCAACACCAATGTAAGAATTGTTGGAGATGTGTGGAACGGCCAAAGTTGGTGATGTTACAATGTGTCATGATCGTTTTTATGGACAATCAGAACCAGTAGGAGTAAGTATATAAAGGCATTTAATGTGTAATACTGTGCTGTTATCCACAACATATGAGAAAGGCACGAAAATGAAAGAAGACCTACAGTGTATTATGTGATACTGTCTATATAATTATGTCCTTTTATAATGTAACAAATAAATATAGTATAGTGAAGCGCACCTGTTGAAATAAATGTCTTTTCTCATACATTCTGGCTTCAGCCTCCATCACCCTTCTCTCTGGGTTAGTCTCTCTGGGTTAGTCTCCACTGAACGCCCCTCATACCCTCTCGTGCCCCACTCCCACCCATTGTTAACCAACGTAAACAATAATGATGAAATTATCATTCAGGTATTGGATCATAAAATTATCACACCTCTGCACGAAGCACCAACAAACAACCTAAATAACATACAACACTTCTGTATACCTGCCAACCATTTCATCCTGTTGTAGGCTGTTACGTGACACACACTGCAAGTTGGACCTTGTATTAAAAGACATATGGTTATCTATCGTTAACATAGGTTGTGTGTGGTTTTGGACGTCCATCAATTCGCATGAACATGGCAATTTAAGCCTTACATTATAAACACGTAGGGTTTATGCTCCTGTAATTACTGGATGAATGAAACGAATCACGGATCGGCTCTGACGAACAACAATCTCTCTGCTATAACGAAAATATTCCGATCTCTTGTCACAACAGTGACACGATGTCATTATGTTTACTACTAAATGTGGGTCAATCGTATACATAACGACATTGTGTCACTGTTGTGTCGAGAGGTCGGTATATTTTCGCTAAAGCAGAGTTTGTGCTTCGTCAGAGCCGATCCCTGATTGGTTTCCTTGACCCAATACAGGAAGATTAACCTTACGTGTTTATAATGTAAGGCTTAAATTACCACGTTAACATGAATTAATGGATGTCCAAAGCCACACATAACCTGTGTTAACGATATACAACCTTATGTCCTTGAAACACTAGGTCCAACTTGCATTGTGTATGTCACCTGTCACTTAACAGCTTACAAGATGAAAAGGTTGGGAGGTATACCGAAGTATTGTATGTTAGTGATATGTTGGTGCTTGATACAAAGGTGTATGATGACATCAATATGAGCAATACCTGACAGAGCATTTCATCATTATGTTGATGTTGGTTAACAATGGGTGGGAGTGGGTCACGAGAGGGTATGAGAGGCGTTTGGTGGAGACAGCGACTCAGAGAGAAGGGTGATGGAGGCGGAAGCGAGAATGTATGAGAAACATCATATCTTTCAACAGATGCTGTTCACTATACTATATTTATTTGTAACATTATAATATTGTATGTAAGTATATAGACGGTATCATAATACATCGTAGGTCTTCTTTCATTTTCGCGCCTGTCTCATATGTTGTGGATAACAGCACAGTATTACACAGCAAATGCTATTACGAGTATATACTTACTCCTACTGGTTCTATCTATCTATCTACTGGTTCTGATTGTCTATAAAAACGGTCAAAACACATTGTAACATCACCAGCTTTGGCCGTTCCACATCAGTCCAACAACGTTTACACTGGGGTTGGGGAAGGGAAGGTGGGTGTGGGGTGTTCGATCACCCGGTCGCTCACTGGCCGCGACTCCGGCTATTAAGGGGGAAGAGATTAGTGCTTTCGGGTATACGTACAACCCAAGTCTACTAATACCAAGTCGGATCACTTCCATCTAAAACGGGTCTAAGCTGGCGCAGGGGGCGGAGCATCGGAGTGACGTCAGCTTGCACGAACCCCAAGTTCAGTTGACGCCTGACCGTGGTGGTAAGTGGGTGTATGCTGCACTCTCCAGATGATGACACATTTTCATTCCGAAGTGAGGGAAGGGACTGAAATGTGTGAAGGAAGGCGTAGGGGTGTGAGGGAACCTACTACAATGTTATACGGTTAAATGAGTCCACACTTCTTCCCCTTCTTGGTTTTCCCTTATTATAAATGTTTAATTTGAGTCTGCCCTTTTATACATTTTCTGTTACGTAATCCGACTGACATTACACACAAGCCACGCCTCCCTGTGCCCTGAGGTAAAGTGTACCGACTTGGTATTACTAGACTTAGCGTATAACATTGAAGAATATGCAGATATCGTCTATTTTTATGGACTCTGCGATGGTAATGCCAGTGTTGCAGAAAGGAATATAGGTCGAGATGCCCAATCGCGCCACGTTTACTTGCAGGGGAAAAATTGTTATACATAATATTCTTCCTGACTTAAAGTGAGGCTGATCTCCCTTTACAAAAACGTTTTCTATTGAATGAGCTGTGGGTGTTATGATAATGCTGGTAGCAATATCCTACAAACTAAAGATTACATAATGGCGACAACACACCAGCCCCTCTCCTCCCTCCCTACTCCCTCGCAAGCCATAACATTCGAATTTAATCCTTTATATACAGTCGATTTGTGCAAAAGAATTGCAGGAATGCATGACGATGTTAAAGAATAAATAAACTACGTAAAGTTTCTTCTTAAAACTCGTTTGTACTGATAGGATATGGGATTATTATGTACAGTACAGTATAAGCTAATAATACTCGTCTCCCGTAACCCTGCGAAGCTCTCACCCAGTGGAACATGCCAGCCATGAAACTTTACAACAGTAGAATGCTGGGTACTGAACTGGGGTCGCAGAGAGTATATGTTATAGAACAAAATATACTCAAAATTGCATGATAGATCATTGGTGTAAGTTTTTGTCATACGTAGCGTTACACCCTATCTTATATATATATATAGATATAGATATATATATATATATATATATATATATATATATATATATATATATATATATATATATATATATATATATATATATATATATACTGTATATATATATACTGTATATATATATATATATATATATATATATATATATATATATATATATATATATATATATGCTATACCTGGATAGGCATAGGCCTTTTTTAGCAACACCACAGGCATGCCTTTGGTGTTATTCACTCTGCTCTGGAAAAGAAAAAAAAAATCTAATCAATATTTCTTCATGAAACTTGGTATGATTGCGGAAGAACCTCTCTTGTTCACACTGATATAAGCATCAAGGAAAGTTTAATGAGAGGTAGCAGTGTAATAAAAAAAACTCCTGAGATCACTTTTGGAAAAAAACACAACCAAGTTCAAGAGCTGATAGCTAAAAATACAAATGAGTAAGAACTTTTTGTGTGTGCATATTTTATACTCCTTGCCTGTGTCCTCAAAACCTCCCAAACAGAGGCTGGTAGCTCAACTTTCATTTAAAAAAAAAAAAAAAAGTGAATAATACCACTCACACAATGGGCATAGCAGGGTGATTATCACCTGAAAACTGTAAATACTATATGAAGACCCAGGTGTTGAGGGTCACCCACCCACCTAACACCGAGTTTCAACATGCAATGCATCTGCTGAGAGAGACAATGTTCTGGAGATAAAGGAACCATGTGTATAATGCAGTGCTGCAATATCACTGGGTGAAGTTCACCCGGGTATGCCTATCTAGGGTTGCAAAACTACAAGACTACTGCCTGCCACACAGAGACCAAGCATTCCACGACATCATGCCTCAGTCTCTTTGTTATGATGTGTAAACGCGATTTTTGGTGAAAATTTTACAAAAGTATCTTAAAATAATGTGTAAATGTGTCATCGGAATCTCCGAGGGTGCATTTGAAATGACGCGAAAATGCATCATCGGAACCTCAAAGGGTTAATATAGTTTTGGTACTCATCACTATAATGTATCATTAGTTTTATTTACCTCCACCAGGAGGTGTATGTTTTACCCAACGTTGGCTTTATTTGTTTGTCTGCCTGTCTGTCTGTCTATCTGTCTGTCAGTTAGTAGGAATACTCAAAGAGTTATGAACCGATTTTCATAAAATTTTTTGGTGGGGTAAGGTATGGCCCATTGAATAACTGATTAGATTTTGGTCATGATTCAGAATTATTTGTTGGTTTGTTCACACCAAACTTCCTAAAGTTCGCAACGAATTTCAATGAAATTTTGTCCAAGGATGGACCATGAGCCGCAAAAGATTTTATAAATTTGGGGGCAGATCTGGATCCAAATCCTACTTCAACAGTACCTCCAAAAGTTCTCAACGAATTTCAGTGAAATTTGTGGAAGTATGGGGCATGGACCATGAAAGAATTTATTAAATTTGGGGGTGGATCTGGATCCGGATCTGGTTTGGCGGAGTTATGCGCTTTCAGCATGTCCTAATTTCCCTCTTATACTATTTTTTTCCCTCTAATATTATTATTATTATTATTTTTTACAGATTTGAAGGTATGGAAAGTCTAGGCACTGTCCCTTCTTGTCCTTCCTTGGAAAGCAAATTATGACAAGTCACTCAATGGTAAACATGTTCAAGATTCCCACCCCAGAGGACTACAGTCGAGACGTGATGTACTGATTTACCTCCGCCAGGAGGTATATGTTTTTGCCCACATTGGTTGGTTTACTTGATTGTCCATGTCTCTCTGTTAGCAGGATTACTCCAAAACTTATGAACGGATTTTGCTGAAATATTTTGGAGGGATAGAGAATGTCCCAATGAACATCCGATTAGATTTGGTTGTTCAGAATGTTTTGTTTGTTTGTTCACACCATATCTCTAAAAGTCTCAATGAATTTCAATGAAATTTTGTGGATGGGTGAACTATGAGTCCGAAAAAAAAATGTATTAAATATGGGGGCAGATGCGGATCTGGATCCGGATCCTACTGCACATTATCTCCAAAAGATCTTAATGAATTTCAATGAAATTTTAAGGAAGGGTGCACCATGGGTCAAAACAGAATTCTGTAAATTTGGGGGAGATCCAGATTGGGATCCAGATGCTACCACACAATATTTCCAAAAGTTCTCAATTAATTTCAATAAAATTTTGTGGAAGGGTGTGCCCTGGACCAAGAAAGAATTCTTTAACTATGGGGGGCAGATCCAGATCCGGCATTGGCGGAGGTATGTGCTCTCTGGGTGCCCCTCTAGTTAATCATAGTCATTTTATATTTACCGTTGTATATTCACATAACATTGTCGTCACCCAATTCATAATTATTTACTCCAAATCAAACATATTATTATCTATCTAATTACCATCCTCTTTCTGTTTGAACATTATGTTCCTCATACTGTATTCCTTGAAATTGAATTTCACATGGACTCCTCTCATTATTATTTCATTTATTTACCATATGACTAACTCCGACATTTCCTTGTTGACTTAGTATACTGTTATTTACCTCCACCAGGAGGTACCGGTATATATTTTACCCTGCATTTGTTTGTTTGTTTGTTTGCTTGTCTGTCTGTCTATCTACCTGTCTGTCAGCAGGGTTACTTAAAAATTTATGAAACGCTTTTCATGAAATTTTTGGAGGGGTTTGGTGTAGCCCAATGAACAATCGAATAGATTTTGGTTGTGATCCAGAATTATTTGTATGTTTGTTCACACCATATCTTCAGAAGTTTAGATGAATTTCACTGAAATAATGTGAAAAGGTGGGCCATGGGCCAAGAGAGAATTGATTAAATTTTCGGGCGGATCCAGATGCTATCGCACAGTGTCTACAAAAGTTCTCAATGAATTTCAAATAAATTTTGTGTAAGGGTAGGCTATGGGCCAAGAGAGAATTCATCAAATCTGGGGGTGTACCCAGATCCGGATCCTACCACGCAGCATCACCAAAAGTTCTCAATGAATTTCAATGAAATATTATGGGTAGATGGTCCATGAGCTAGGAAAGATTTCCTTAAATTTTGGGGTGGATCTGGATCCGGATGAGGCATTGGCAGAGGTATGCGCTCACTGAGTGCCCCTCTTGTTATTAGTACTGTGTCCACTTACTGTTCATATTATTATGCCATCTTTTTATCCACTTACCTCCACTAGGAGATATATGTATTACCCCTCATTTATTTGTTTGTTTGTCTGTCTCTGTCTTTTAGCAGGATTACTCAAAAAGCTATGAATGGATTTTCATCATTTTTTTATTTTTTTGGAAGGGTAGGGGATGGGCCAATGAACAATCGATTTGATTTTGGTCGTGATCCACAATTATTTGTTGTTTGTTCACACAATATCACCAAAAATTTTCAATGAATTTTAATGAAATTTTGTGGAAGGGTGGGCCATGGGCCAAAAAAGAATTGATTAGGTTTTGTGATGGGTCCGGATCCTATTGAACAGTATCTTCAAAAGTTCTTAATGAATTTCAACGAAATTTTGTGGAAGAATCAGCATGGTCCCAGAAAGAACTGATTAAATTTGCGGGAGGATCCGGTTGTGGATTCGGCGTTGGCGGAGGTACGAGCTCTCTGAGTGCTCATCTAGTTTGTGTGTGTGTGTGTGTGTGTGTGTGTGTGTGTGTGTGTGTGTATCTTAGCAGCATTACTCAAAATATTATCACAGGATTTTCATAAAATTTTTTGGAGGGGTAGGGTGTGGCCCAAAGAACAATCGATTAGATTTTTGATATGATCCAGAATTATTTGTTTGTCTGTTTATTCACAATATATCTCCAAAAGTTCTCAATTAATTTCAATGAAATTTTGTGGAAGGGTGGGCCATGCGCCAAGAAAGAATTGATTTAATTTTGGGGCGGATCCTGATCCAGCATTCGCGGAGTTATACACTGTCTGAGTCTATCTATCTCAGGTCGGAACACATTTTGTTTTCCTTGTAAAGATTATAATGTATAATCCCTGATGTACAGCTAGTAGTATGATGATGTATATGCCTTAATGTTGTGTGATGCAGTTGTAGAGATGCACAGCATAACTGCTGGGTGCCTGTTGTGACCAGATCAGAATATTTGCACGTGAGACAAATGTTAGTGAAACGTGGCCAGGGCGTGATCGTCCCATGGCCTGCTCCCACGCTTTCGCTTTCAGGATATACAATAAGCAGCAGGGAGGTCTTCCTACCAGAGGGACGTGTAGCAACTGTAAACGTTGTCTTCAATAAACTGAGAAGTCATCGTGGCAGAGTTTCTCAACCTGCACTTGCTTTACACAACTGTCACACACACTATACTCGCGGCACACGACTCTAAGGTTTTCATTATCGTACCATGGCTACCTACAAGTAAACAGTATGTCCAATTTCGTATCGTGTTATACACGAATCATATTATTATACACGAATATAATATACATGAATATTATTATACACGAACATAGTATACACGAATCACATGCGTATCATATTATACATGAAATCAAACACACTGTTCATGGGTAGATTGCCAGGGTACGATGATGACAACCTCAGAGTTGCGCGCCGAGACTATAGTCTCAGAATCCTAGTCCCGAGTACCGTTATAATGGCACCCAAGTGTAAATTTGGATGGGGTTAGAATGGTGCAGAAGCCATTATTCTGATGAAGAGTTGGGTAGATTATACAGTTCTGCTCGAAAACTTGTTCTTGTTATTTTATGTGTCGGCACACTTTGCTGCTGTGAGGAGCAAAGATATTTTTCCGTCATGAAATTACTTATGAAACATGTCATCAGTGGGTGTAAAAAGGCAAACACTATACAGCATGAAAAAGGTGAAAATGATGCAGGGTAAACATTGGTAATTCTAACAGAACCGTCGCTCCAACACTCGAGAACTGGGTTTTGTTATTATGGACCATTCTTTATAAATGCAAACACTGACCAAATAGAAAGCAATAGGTTATGGGAGCGAAAATCATGGTGTATATGTAAGAGGAAATGGCACATTTTTCCCGTTTATATATATATATATATATATATATATATATATATATATATATATATATATATATATATATATATATATATATATATATATTTCGCGCACTAAGGTATATAGGCGCCAAGGATGATGCAGTAGCGTGAAAAAACTTACCAGAGCGAAAAAAGATATATTAGATCGAGAAAAGTTTATAATTAGAAGGTCCTTTTGATTAAATCTTATAATACAAAAGGGAAGGTAAGCTCCTAATTACTGACCGGAATTTATGATACACCTGATGATTGTAGATCCTAGTCAACCTTTCTGTATCCACTGACTTCGCTGTTTTCTTTTTGTGATGCAGGCTGAATATAATTATCCAAATAACATAGGCTGTCCATAACTAAGGCGTCGTCTTCCCATTTATGATTTTTAAGCCCTTGAATCTGATGACAAACTTTTCTAGTACGTCCGTGCTACCTTCAGAAGAGTACATTAAATTTAGGAAACATTTTCCAACTGGAAGGGTTAGATACAGTTTCCATTAACCCTTTCACTGTAAGTCATTTGCCCTTCTCTGAATATTGTCTCCTGGATGTAGCGGGAATAACAAAGAAAAATATATTGCCAGAGTGAAGAGGTTACGCATATTGCTGTGTGAATTTGAAAATAATATGTAGGAGTAAGAAAAAGAAATAAAAGAATACAAAGAAAAGGAAATGTTTCCGTGAAAAGAGGAAAGCTTTGGCGTAGAATAACAACAGAATAACAAAATAGGGAACAACACCGGATAAAAGAATAATCCGACTAAATATTTGGGAAAAATGTCGAAGACTTAAATTTAGCAAGCGAAAAACAATGTGCAGCCACGAATGCACAGCAGTGGAAAAGAATGAACATCACACGCAAATAACCAGACTGTGGGATTGGGCCGTGTACCCGATGGCACAGGGGACTTTGTAACATCAGTTATTTATTTATTTATATATTTATTTATAATATACCACTTGAAGGGTTTCTTGGCCGATCGTTCCTTATACTCTATTCCATCTACCTTATGACGATTTTATTCATCTTAAAGCCATTCGTAGGAGCCTGATAGTGTTATTATTTTCTTTTATGTCATTTATGTCTCCTTAATGTAAACTTAGTGTGAATCAGCAATATAGAAGCAGGTATGATAGTGTACTAGGTTTAAAAAAAAAAAAAAAAAAAAAAATCGTTCTATAGCAAGACTCAGGAAATCTAATAAACTTATATTTTGGTAGGCACTGATTTCGAAACACCTTTTCTTCATCAATGTATTTCTAGATAAGGCAGTATCTCTAAGAAAGGCCCTGTTCGTCTGCCCCTCATTAACGAATTGCAGAAACGGGGTGCATCACTGCCGCAGACTTTACTGAATTTATCGAAACCACACCACACTACACCACCTTCTCACACCACTCAATACAAAATCAGTCACCCACATTACACCAGAAGCGTACTACTCCTCATATCTTTGATATTACGATATTCTTATAGTTTCTCCTCCATAATATAATAATCTGTGTTTATTGACAGGGGCCGACATATCTTCAATCAGTCTGCAATTTAGCAATTTCCAAGAAGTAAAAAAACATGTGCCACTATATGTGGGTATTGGCATCATATATATACCGTAATAATTATTTATGAATTAACGGCATTAACTGGCACACATTTTGACCAGAGGGGGCATGCAGCTAAGATGTCGCGTAGGAATAGGGCAACCATTCCCACTGGATGGCAACGGCATAGATGTAAATAGGACTAGATGCCGCATAGCCCATTCTTCAGTACAGCGGCTATGCGTCTGTGCGGCCGCCATCTTGGAGCGGTCAAGCATATAATAGTGGAGCTTTTTTTTAGAGCGAATAAGTGGTTGGGGAATGGCTGGGAGAAGAAGAGATGAGAGGAGGGAGGAAGAGATCAGTAGGTCGGCAGTAGTGGAAGCGATGAAGAAGATTAAGCTGGGAAAGGCCCCAGGAATTGATGAAGTGTGTGGTGAAATGCTTAGGTATGGGGGTGAGATTGTTGTGGAGTGGATATGGAAGTTGTGTAGATTGGCTTGGGAAGAGGGAAGGGTTCCAGAGGACTGGAAATCAGGTATAATTGTTCCTCTGTACAAAGGAAAAGGGGAGAGAGAAGTATGTGGTAACCATAGGGGTATTTGCCTTCTTAGTGTGACTGGTAAAATATATGGTAGAATACTCATTGATAGGGTTAGGCATATGACAGAGGAGCTAGTTGGAGAAGAACAAGGGGGATTTAGGAAGGGAAAAGGGTGTGTAGATCAGATATTTGTTCTAAGATGTTTAGTGGAGAAGTATCTAGAGAAGGGAAGGAAAGTGTATGCTGCCTTCATGGACTTGGAGAAAGCTTATGACAGAATAGATAGGCAAGGTATGTGGAAGGTATTAAGAATATATGGAGTGGAGGGGAAATTGCTGAGTGCTGTGAAGAGTATGTACGAGGGAGCTAGGGCTACGGTGCGAGTGGATGGTGAGCTGAGTGAGTTCTTTGATCTCAATGTGGGACTGAAACAGGGTTGTGTAATGTCTCCATGGCTGTTTATATATATATGGATGGGGTTGTAAAGGAGGTACAAGGTAGGGCAGTGGATGTGGGGGTGGCCCTAATGAATGAGGGTGAGATTTGGAAGCTTCCGGTGTTGCTGTTTGCTGATGATACAGTATTGTTGAGTGAAGATGAATGGGAGTTGCAAGGTTTGGTGAATGAATTTGGGACAGTGTGTAGGAGGAGGAAGCTGAAAGTTAATGTAAACAAAAGTAAAGTTATGGTGTTTGAAAGGAATGAAGTCACAGAGTGTGCAGTGAGGTTGGATGGTGAGGATATGGAGAATGTGAGTGCATTCAAGTACTTGGGTAGTGTGATGAGTAAGGATGGAACTTTGGGGGATGAAGTACGTGAAAGGGTACAGCAGGGAAGGAAGGTTGTTGGTACACTGAAAGCAGTGATGAGAAATAGGGAGGTGAGTATGGAAGTTAAGAAGTCACTGCATGATGGTATTGTGATCCCTACCCTGACGTATGGAAGCAAGGCGTGGACATTGCAAGAGGGGAACAAGTCAAGAGTGAGAGCAGTGGAAATGAGTTACTTGAGAGGAGCATGTGGAGTGACGTGGAGGGACAGGTTGACGAATGAAGAAGTGAAGGAACGTTGTGGGGTAGATGTGGATGTGGTTGAAAAGATTAGGAGAAATACACTGAGGTGGTTTGGACATGTGGAGAGAATGGAGAATGAAAGACTGACTAAGAGGGTGTATGTAGGTGAGGTGGAGGGAGGGAGAGGGAGGGGTAGACCGAGGATGAGGTGGAGGGATGGAGTTGAGAGGTATATGAGGGAGGGGGGGGTGAGTTGGGGGGAGGGGAGTCAAATGGTGGGTGACAGAGTGACTTGGAGGCGTTTTGTCTGCGGCCACCCTTTGCGGGATTAGGGCGTCGGGCAATAGATAGATAGATAGAATTCAGACTATGAAAATGAATGTTGTTGTGGTGGAGGTAGTGATGGTGGTTATTGTTGTGGTGGTGGTGATGGTGGTTATTGTTGTGGTGGTGGTGATGGTGGTTATTGTTGTGGTGGTGGTGATGATGGTTATTGTTGTGGTGGTGGCGATGGTGGTTATTGTAGTGGTAGTGGTGGTTGTTGCTGTGGTGGTGGTGGTGGTGGTGATGGTGGTTTTTGTTGTTGTGGTGGTGGTGGTGGTTATTAACGGCATTAACTGGTGGTGGTGGTTGTTGTGTTAATTGTGGTTGTTGTTGTGTTAGTGGTGGTTGTTGTGGTGGTGGTTGTTGTGATGGTGGTTATAATGGTGGCTGTTGTGGTGGTGATTGTGGTTGTTGTTGCTGTTGTGGTGGTTGTGGTGGTGGTGGCGGTGGATGTTGTAGTTGTTGTGGTGGTGGTTGTTGTGGTGGTCATTGTTGTGATGGTGGCTATAGTTGTTGCTGCTGTTGTTGTGATGGTGGTGGTGGTTGTGGTGATGGTTGGAGTGGTGGTGGTGGTTGTTGTGGTGATTTTTTTGTGGTTGTTGTCGTTGTTGCTCTTGTGGTGGTGGTGGTGGTTGCTCTTGTGGTGGTGGTGGTTGTTCTTGTGGTTGTTGTTGTTGTTATGGTGGTGGTGATTGTTGTGTTGGTGGTTGTTGCATTGGTGGTGGTGGTGGTGGTGGTGGTTATTTTGTGGTGATTGTTGTTGTTGTGGTGGTGGTGGTGGTTATTGTGGTTGTTGTTTTTGTGATGGTGGTTGTTGCTGTGGTGGTGGTTATTGTTGTCGTGGTTGTTAGTGGTTGTTGCTGTGGTGGTTATTGTTGTAATGGTGGTTGTTGTTGTGATGTGGTTGTTGTGATGGTGGTTCTTGTAGTGAGGTGGTTGTTGTGATGGTGGTGGTTGTTTTTATGATTGTTGTTGTTGTGGTGATTGTTGTGATGGTGGTGGTAGTGATGGTGATTGTTGTTGTGGTGGTAGGTGTTGTGGTGGTGGTGATTTTTGTGGTGGTGGTTGTTGTGGTGATGGTTGTTGTGGTGGTGGTTTTTGTTGTGGTGGTTTTTGTTGTGGTGGTGGTTGATGTTGGTGGTTGTGGTGATGGTTGTTGTTGTTGTTGTGATGGTGGTGTTTTTTTGTGATGGTGGTGGTTGTTGTGGTGGTGATTGTTGTTGTGGTGGTGATTGTTGTTATGGTGGTGGTTGTGGAGGTTGTTGCCGTTGTGGTGGATGTGATGCTGGTGGTAGTGGTTTATTGTTGTTGTTTTTGTTGTTATGGTGGTGGTTGTGGTGGTGGCTGTTATGGTGGTGGCTGGTGTGGTGGTAATGGTTGTGGTTCGTGCCTCATCTGAAACGTGAACTCGGTGGACTGCAGGCTTAAATTTCCCTTCTGCGACCCACCATCCCCCTTTCGGAGGATAAGGAGGCAGCGGAGGGACGTTTGCATAACCAGACAGTTGAGCCGCTCGTGCTATCGGTGTCACCATAGATATATGCCGACGCTTTCTACAGCCAAAAGCAGCACACTGCTGCTGCATTTCTAGGTAAATAGTGGTCAGCTCTGACCATCGTCAGGAACACGGCATCGTCAGCCTCGACCGTTCCAAGATGGCGGCCGCGCAGACGCCTCTCAAGTAGTTTCATGCGGCATCTAGGCTTATTTATATCTATGGGCAACGGGCCCTGTTATCATTAGAGAAAAACATTCAGTTCAAAGTAGCAGTAATAGTAGATTTTTGTCAATTATATAAGTATTATAGCGCATTCTTACTTAGAATATGTCTTGTGAATGCCGGCTGCTGTGGCAATCGTGGATATTTCTCTGCTATCAACTATCAACAGCTCTGTTAAAAGGTCGCCTCAAGAAATATGTCAGTGAAATAATAAACAGACTAATAAAACACAATTTGAAATTCAAATATCATCACAAACTCATTATGGACTAAAAATAACAGCTATAATCAAATTTGTCTATTTACCATGAGTATATTACTTGAGAAAGTAATATAATATGTGAAACAAAAGTGCTGTTGTGATGATTAGAAAATTGCTCATTGAAGCACTAAACCTTTCCGAAACGATGGTGAAGTGTGTCTGACTGTGTAGCCTACGCCTGGCCACGACTTCGGCTAACTCTCTGGTCAGAGATTATACCTACACTGGCAAGAGCTTTTCGGAAGACTCCTGTCCACACAGGAATGTGAGAATAAGAGCATCACTAATCGCCTCTCTCTCTCTCTCTCTCTCTCTCTCTCTCTCTCTCTCTCTCTCTCTCTCCGCAACCCACAGTTAATAAAACAACATACCACTTTAAGTGAACATTGTATTAAAATCCTTGTAATAAGAGGCACAGGCTGTACATTCGACTTTCACGGCTTTTGTTAAGTTGGGTGCTTTTTCTCCCTCCCCTAGTGTTTACGTATACTGACTTAGAGGCGTAGTGTTGGAAATCTTACTGTGAGCTTTAGAATTCTGGTTACCCTTGTGTGTTTAATTTTTTTTTAATGAGTATTAGTATGTAAAATAAAATTGTCTGATGGTAGCAAGAAAAACTGAAAATAAAGACCAGAGCTACAAATGTGTTAGTAATGATTATTCAAAACCTATCATATACGAAGCCATTCTCAGACAGAATAGAATCATCTTTAAGTACTGATACAGAATTTAAAAAAAAAAAAAAAATTACAACGGCTTTTCTATTCCCTTAATATTTGTTCAGAAATGTAGGTTACTGTACGTGAACTTTGTGAATTAAATGCGTGTTTAGCAATTCATAGTTCACTTCTGTGTTTAGTTGTTGTACTATTCAGTGTTTCGTTGAAACAGCTCCGTCGTTTCACTTCTACACCTTTCCTCAACTGAATGCAATAGCTTGGAAGCAGCAAGAGTATATAGAATGCGATCTTACTGTCTGATGAATAAGTAGCCGGTCAGTGTGTACAGTAGCTAACAAAAGCATCTTTAAAATACCGTTCACTTAAATCTGATACAGTGGACAATATAATGTGAAACTTGGTGGAGGAGGGTTGCCGTATACTCACTATTGTGAGGAATTCGATATGTTCGAGTGTTTTAATGCTTATATATATATATATATATATATATATATATATATATATATATATATATATATATATATATATATATATATACTGTATATATATATATATATATATATTCTGCTAACACACTGTAGTGGTCAGGCACCATTCTCCATCCTGCTCATAATGGAAACCTTCGCGCCACACTTTAAAGATACTTTTATGAGTTACTGTACGTAATTTGGTTGTCATTTCATAGTTTTGTTTTAGCCATTATTAAGACATCTATCTGAATCTAAATACATTCTTCTGTTTGTTACAAGAATTCATTGAATATGTAGACCACGGTTTTGGATGTAATAACAGTGAATATTTAACTCCTCCCGTAAAAGACGTTATCCTCAAGCTGAATACAGTAATTTGGAGATAGCAAGAATAAAACTAGAATAAATGTTATAATTATGAACTTTTCTTGCGTAATATTTACTTAATAAAAAATGAGCAATGTTTGATCATACTGTCTGCTCCAATATTTAAGTTACCCTTTTAAATTAATAATAATAATGATAATAATAATTTTTAACAGCTTCATTTAATTAATTTACTTCTTCTGAAAACTATATTTACGATGAACAAAATCGTCTAAACTGTAGCAAGAATAAACTGGGGTACGTGGAGTGTTTAATCTAATTGTAAGCTGTGGTATTCATGTCTGCCTCATTCATCCTTTCATCCTTTCGTTTTATATAACTCCAGCACGACTTCCTTGGGCATTCTTCCTGTCACCAGATGATTTTTTTTTCTTTCATTGTCTTTCATTCTTTCTTTTTATCTAGAAAAGACATTTCTGATTAGAGGAATTCGATGCAACATCATTAACCATTTGAATATAACATAATTACAAAAAAATGCAGAAGATCGTCAGTTTCCTAGACAGAGCTACGGAGAAAAAATGTCTAGTTCTCCTTAACAATAACAGCAAAAAAACGGAGTATATAATCTACCTCATGCCACTTTTGCGTGTATAAATATTCCATTCCTTAGTTTCGTGTTTAAATTGAGTCCAGTATTCCTGGAGAGATTTTCTGCCTGAAAGGTGAGCTGTGGCTTTCACTAACATACTTAACAAGAAACACTTCCTCTAAGTTCGATGAATTTTCCTGTTTGGTAGCAAGAATTGATGAGGAAAAACGTTTTATTTTTGGTGAATATTTTCTTACAGTAATATGTACTGTAGCACAGGGGTCGACAAACTTTGATGGGCTTGGGGCCGGTATTGCTCTGGTACTTAGCTGGGGGGCCAGATGTTTAGAAATTGTTAGACTACATCCTCCTTCTCCAATAATAATAATAATAATAATAATAATAATAATAAGGCTTGGTGGATGAGTTTGGGAGAGTGTGTAAGAAACGGAATCTAAAGGTAAATGTAGGGAAGAGTAAAGTGATGGTCTTTGAGAGAGGTGAAGTAGGTGAATGTACAGCGAGGTTGGATGGTGAGGAATTGGAAAATGTGAGTACGTTTAAGTACTTGAGTAGTGTGATGAGTAAGGATGGAGGTCTGGAGGGTGAAGTGCTTGAAAGGGTACAGCAGGGAAGAAAGGTTGCTGGTTCTTTGAAAGCAGTGATAAGAAACAGGGAAGTGAGCATGGAAGTGAAAAAGTTACTACATGACAGTATTGTGATACCAACTCTAACGTATGGAAGTGAAGCTTGGACATTGTTGGAAGGACACAAGTCAAGAGTGAGAGCACTGGAAATGAGGTATTTAAGAGGAGCCTGTGGAGTCACATGGAGAGACAGGCTGACGAATGAGGATATAAAGGAGCGTTGTGATGTGGATGTGGATGTGATAGAAAGCGTTATGAGGAACACACTGAGGTGGTTTGGCCATGTGGAGAGGATGGAGGGTGAAAGACTGACGAAGAGAGTGTATGTGAGTGAGGTTGAGGGGGGAAGAGGGAGGGGGAGGCGAGGATGAGATGGAGGGATGGGGTGGAGAGGTATATGAGAGAGGGGTTGTGAGTTGGGAGCAGGGCAGTGAAATGGCGGGGGACAGGGCGACTTGGAGGCGATTTGTTTGTGGCCACCCCAAACGAAAAATGATAATAATAATAAAATAATAATAATAATAATAATACCTGTAATAATAATAATAATAATAATAATAATAATAATAAAATAATATGAATATATGAATATGAATATTGGAGAGTATATATTAAGAATAACGTTTATTCAAAGCATACGTCATAAAATTATACTGAAAAACTTTTATTAAAACAATTATCACCATGTGTAATAGAAATATGCACAGTACTCACTAATAACGTTGATATTTCAGTGAAGTCAAACTGCCATCCTACAGGCAATGAGAGTGTGTTATCTGATGCTCTTTCTCACGCGAAAGTTTCTCAGTATTAGGCTTCAGGATGGTGGAGACAAGATAGAGTATTCCATTCAAGTGTGAATCATTGAGCTGGCTGCGCATATTGTTGTTTGTGAATTTCTTTTTCGAAAAGGGCTGCTTATATATGTAAATACTTCCGAAGATACTCGCCATCCTTTTGGCACACTTTACTATGTTGGACAAATACCAGCTTCCAGAATATACTTTGGTAAAACTCCAATAAGGAGACCCTTTCTACATGGTATATTGATTTTGTCATTTCGCTACTTTGAAGCTCAGTGAGTTCCACTTCAACCCTTTCAGGAGCATGGTTTACCTCCACATCAAAAGGAGTAACTAAAAGCCTGAAATCAACTTCGTGTGACCGAGTATCTGCAAAACATAAGGAAAACTGCGTTTTCAGTTCACGGGAGCATCAGTGGATTGATTTTTCAGCAACGGCGGGAAACGAGCAAAATTTGATTTTTCAAGCTGGCTTTCCAAAAGTTGAAGTTTCATTTCAGACGCCGCAATATGTTCATACTGTAGAGTACATCCACTAGCTGACTGCATCCTTGTGGTTTCAAATTCAGTTCATTTAAGCTAGAAGCAAGATCCACTAACAACGCTAGACTTGAGATCCATGCGGAATCACGAAGCTGTGCCATATTAAAGTTTTTCCTTTCCCAAAGTTCAGTGAGCTCTTCCAGATGATCGGAAAACCTCTCAAACGTAGCACCTCAGCTGAGACAGCAAACATCATGGAAGTATAGGAGGCCAGAGTACTGCGCTTTTACTTCCAATACTAATCGTTGATATTGTCGATGATTTAAACCTCGAGATAATATCAAATTAACAGCTTTCACCACCGCTTGCATTACCTCTTGCATTTCTGAAGCCTTAGCACACAGTGCCTCCAAATGAATAATGCAGTGCAGCTTGACAAATTTTTGATATCCAGCTTCTTTCATGTACTTCTCAAGAAACGCGACAAAACCTTTCTTTTCACCTACCATGGCTGGTGCAACATTTGTTTTTACTGCAGCTAGTTTTGAGAGATCTACATTTGTCTTTTTAACTGATTAGCACGGCTTCGAGAATGTCTGCTCCAGTAGTAGTACTCTTGAGAGCTACTAGCTGCTTAAATTCTTCCGAAATTTCAAACTCTAAGTCGATACCTCGAACAAATATTGCAAGTTGTGCAATGTCCTTTGCGTCGGTACTTTCATCGAGCGCAAATGATAAAATGAATACATTCAGCAATAACTTAGAGCTTGTTTTTAATCAGCAGACATTTCTTCAACTCGTCGTGTTACAGTTCTCGTAGGCAGACTGATGTTAAGAAATTCTTTTTGTCTGGGCAAATAATTTTTGCCACGACAATCAGACACTCTTCAACAAACTCTCCCTCAGTGAATAATTTCATATTTTCAGCTATTAGTAAACTTACTGCATAACCGGCACGTGTATTTCTGATTCTGCAATTTGTTTGGTAAATATTGAGGACTGTGCTCCCAAAGTCGCATTCATCTTGACAGTTTTGTCTTTTCTTATCTGTCCAGTTTGCTCACTGTGTTTCTTCTGTTTTGTCTTATACTGCAGCTTCTAATTAAACTCTTTGTTGACAGCTACAGATTCATGACAAATCAAGCACGCTGGTTTGCGACTGTGTTCGACTAAGAAATACTTCTCTGTCCATATTTCTTGGAGCACTCGACGTTTAGAATCAACCGTCCTGTGTTTTGTTGCCATGTTGAAACTGAAAACATAAGAAGCAGAAATTTAGGCATACTGTCAAAGCACATATTAAAGAAGTATGAAGGGCATCAGTACAACACAGCATGGAATAACATAGCAAGCAACACACATAGGAACAACATAGAAAACAAAACAACAGAGTAAAAATTTAAGAGAGTTGCTTACCCAAGCCTGCTGAGGGACGAAACTCGCCTATCTGCACTAGCGACTGATAGACTAATGGATGGGCGCCAATATTGTTTTGTTGGGGGTGGGGCATCATTTTTAAATTATCGATTTTTGAGCAAAATTATTGCACCAGCTTAAATAAACGCATATCTTTTAAATAATAATTAGTTATTAAATACATCGCATGCATGTTATCGTTAATCGCAGAGGCCAAATTATAGCACTGGGCGGTAATTTTTGCACATCTGGCAGTGCTGTTTCACTGAGGGCTCGGTGCAGCACGTCATAGCTTCCAAATTTTAGCTAAAGTCTGTTCGAAAACACACTTTTTCGACCAAACTAACACTAATTAGTGTTTGCCTAAGTGATTAACAGCCAGTAAGACTTGCTGTTTTTTTACTAAGTGAAAACGGAAATATTTCTGTGAATTTGTGGAGCATACTGGCGGGCCGGTCAGATCAGGTTTAAGGTGTGGGTCAGGCCCGCGGACAGTATACTGCCGACTCTTCACGTAGCATGTGCTGTCCAGTGTCATGCTTTAGAATTCTTGTGAACCTTGTTGCTTGATGAGGTTTATTATAACACATTTCACAATGATGACGCCTTTCCACAGGGGAATAAAATCATCAGAATCAACAAGGATAATGAAGGTTATATATCTGAAATTGAGAACAGTATTTATTCTAAAAGCTTTCCAGTATAAGAAGTTATTCATACACTGAATAAAACCATCTAGAGCTACGAAGAATTAGGTAGTTTCTCGTAATATTAACCTGTGAAGTATGAAGTAATATATATTTCTTGATTTCAAGTCTCCCTTGCATCGACAATATTTCATAACATCATAATTTTTTGCAATCAGTCCGATATAATTATTCAAATAGAACTGTCTGAAGGTAGCAATAATATAAACAACTCACAGGATGATGTTATTCTGTGATGTAAACTTCATGATCGACCTTAGTATTGCTTGCACTACTTACTTTATTCTGCTTTGGAGAATCTTTCATGACTGCAATGGTTACATGTAGCCTTGTTTAGCCTGTTTTCTCTAACATACTTCCCACAAACTGCATAGAATCTTTTGTTTGATAGCCAAGTTTCATTGCCACACCTCACTGCCCTATATCACCATCACATCTCATTCTACCACATCCCATATATCATAGAATCATTTCCAACACCTAGTCCCACTTCCCATTACTTTAGTTTATATTTCATGGCACAATTCCCAACAGCTCATACTAGCATACCCCATACCTCATAATGTCATATCTCACACCTGATACTACCATACACACAGCCATACCCATAACTAATGCAACCGTACTCTAAAACTCTACCTACCCTCCTCCTCCTATTATACCCCACACCTCATACTACATACCCCACATTACATGCTGTCACACACACTGCCATGGTCATAACTCATAATATTACACCCCACTTAACATTTGCACCACAATATGGCGTAAAACACTCCAACACCAATAAACCGCACCACATTTCCACATTACACCATCAGACACAAGTTCATTATCAGTTTAAAAACTTTGCAACATTTTAGGCATCAGCGTACCACGGGACAGTTACAGTGTTACAATACTGCCAAATCAGTCGTGTAATTACTTGTCCCATAACGTTATTCTGCTATTATACCGTCAAACTATACCCCTCCAGAGCTGTGTCTCATCACCTTGTTGGTATACTACACCCACTCATTAACTGCTTCGCGGTGACGTTTTATTTCAGGATTGCTATCTCAGACGAATATACAGTATTCACCTTTGGGGACACTTCTCGCTGTGAAAAGTATTGAAACGTCATTACATAAAATCCTTCCGTTATGTAACGTCTCCCAGTTTTGAAATAGAATCGTCAGGCGAGAAGAGAGAGAGAGAGAGAGAGAGACTCTTTGGCTGCTTGGGTTAATCTTCTTAGGTTCATCACATACAGCTCCTCATAACGCGAGTGAAATAAAAAGATTTATGTCTATCAGCCTCCCCCTCTTAATAACTTGTCCAGTCTCACATCGCCACAATGTTGTATCACTCTTTGTTTCACTGTTGCTCTTAAGCTGATGGCTGTTTTATTAAATTCATTACAAAAAGGCATGCACATGGAACATACCTGTCTACACGCTCACCTCATATATGCCCAATTCTCATTTCCTTGTATGCACGACTTGTCAACTGTAACACATTCTTTACAGTATGTCTTTGCCCTACATCAGACTCCAGTCTTTCAAACACAGTACGTTCCAGACTTCAAAAATTAAAACGATCGTAAGGATACCTTTTTTTTTAAAGAGACCTTTTCTTATACATTCAATATTAGATTTCTTGTTTTAGCGTGCGCGCGTGCACACACACACACACACACACACACACACACACACACACACACACACACACACTCTACACACTAAATGGGGACTTCAATACAAATATAAATTGGAATACTCTAGATATAAATAGCCAAGAAAGCTGTTGGGACCAAAAGCTCCTGGATCTCGCACAAGAGTTTTTCTTAACGCAACATGTGAGGGAAACCACCAGAAAAAGAGAACTTGATGTACCTACAGTGCTAGATCTAATATTTACAAGGCAAGAAAATGATATTGACAGTTTAATATATCACCCTCAACTCGGCAAAAGCGATCATGCAGTACTAAATTATAACTTCAGGATAGCATATGACATAGTAAACAGCAATGATAGTTACAAAAAGAGACTAAATTATAAAAAGGGAAATTATCAAGACCTAAAGAAGTACTTCTTAGAAGTTGATTGGGAAAATGACCTTAGAGGACAAAATTTAAATGCTGTACATAAAATTTTTTGTGAATTTTATGAAATAGGAGTCCAGAAGTACATCCCACAGCACAAAGAAGCAGATAAGAAAATACAGAAATGGTTCAATACAGAATGTAAAAAATCAAAAGAAAGAAGAGATTTGTTGTGGAATAGATACAGAAGACACAATAGTGAAAGGGCGTATAATAATTACAAACAGGCAAGAAACGATTATACAAGAATAAGGAGGGAAGCCCAAAAACAGTTTGAGGAGGATATCATAAATAAAAGTAGTGATCAACCAAAGCTGTTTTACAGCTATATCAGAAGCAAAAGTAAAGATATAATACAATCCATTACGGACGAGGGAATCACTTATACACAAGAGAAAGATATTTGTGAAGCACTAAATAAGAATTTCCAATTAGTTTTTACAGAAGAAAAAAATTTTGAGAGGGACTATGTGGAACACGCATGTCCACACATACTACCAGATATACAAATAGCAGAAAAAGTAATGCAGGAAGAGTTAAGTAGATTAGACAGAGGAAAAGCAATTTGTCCTGATGAAATTTCATGTTGAGTATTACGAGAATGTGCAAAGGAGTTAAGTAAACCATTATTTTTAATTTTCAAGAAATCCTTGAGTCAAGGTAAACTGCCTGATATTTGGAAAAAAGCAAATATTGTCCCCTTATTCAAGAAAGGAAATAGACAAAATCCACTCAACTACCGACCAGTATCACTGACCAGTGTTGTAAGCAAGGTATTAGAAAAACTTATAAGAAAAGCTTGGGTAAATCATCTAGAACACAGTATGATAACAGAAAGACAGTTTGGTTTCAGAAAAGGAAAATCATGTGTTACTAATCTGTTGAGCTACTATGACAGAGTAACAAACACAATACAGGAAAGGGAAGGATGGGTGGACAGTGTCTATTTAGATTTCAAGAAAGCTTTTGACACAGTACCACACCAAAGACTTTTATGGAAACTGTACCATCAAGGAGGAATTCGAGGCAAACTGTTTTGTTGGATGCAAGACTTTCTCATAAAAAGAGAAATGAGGACAGTACTAAGAGGAAACTACTCATCATGGAAAGAAGTGACTAGTGGAGTACCACAGGGTTCAGTGCTGGCACCAATCATGTTTTTAGTGCATATAAATGATATAAACAATAACACTGGAAATGAGAGCTATCTGAATATGTTTGCAGATGATGCAAAAATACAAAGGAGAATTACTAGCACAGACTCTTGTAGGGAGCTACTAGAAGAATTAAATAATCTTCATGAATGGAGTAGTACATGGCAAATGGAATTCAATGTGGACAAGTGTCATGTAATCAAGTTTGGTAAAAGTGGAAAAAGACCATTATAAGTTAGGAAATAAAACCCTATACACATCAGAAAGAGAGAAAGACCTAGGTGTGATTATCAATAACAGACTATCTCCGGCTGACCACATCAGCGATAAGGTATGGAACATGTATACACTGCTTGCAAATATGAGAATAGCATTCACATACATGAATGAAGACATGCTAAGAAGGATAATAACATCATTCATTAGACCAACCCTGGAATATGCATCAGTAGTCTGGAGTCCTCATATCAAAATGCACATACTGTAGACAAGATTGAAAAAGTTCAAAGGACCGCTACAAGATGGATACCAAGCTTAAGGGACCTAAGCTACGAAGAAAGACTAAATAAACTGAATCTACCAACACTACAGGAGAGAAGGAAAAGAGGTGACATGATAATGCTATATAAATGCATATCAGGAAAGGAGAAAATAGACATAAATGATTACTTAACATATGGAGACGCATCAGCAAGAGGACACTGCAAAAAATTGCATAAGAAGAGAGGTGATCAAGACGTAAGGAAATTCAGTTTCCCAAACAGAGCAATTGATCAATGGAATGCACTACCAAATGAAATAGTGTGTGCCAAAACAATTCACAAATTTAAGGATATGTACGATAAATATGGTTTAAGACACGGGACAGTACGAGCTTGACTCATTCCTGTAAAGATACAATTAGGTAAGAACAATTAGGTAAGAACACACACACACACACACACACACACACACACACACACACACACACACACACACACACACACACACACACACCGCTCTCTGGCTCAGTGGTAACGTTCTCGCTCGCCATCTAGTGGACGGGAGTTCGCGCCTCGCTTAGTTTGCGAAAAGTTTCACTGACGAAGTGGGTGGTTACCGTTCCCTTTGAGCAAGGGGACAGGTGTGTGCGTGCGTGAAGGTCACAGCCTTGCCACACACACACACACACACACACACACACACACACACACACACACACACACCGCTCTCTGGCTCAGTGGTAACGTTCTCGCTCGCCATCTAGTGGACGGGAGTTGGCGCCTCGCTTAGTTTGCGAAAAGTTTCACTGACGAAGTGGGTGGTTACCGTTCCCTTTGAGCAAGGGGACGGGTGTGTGCGTGCGTGAAGGTCACAGCCTTGCCCTTAGATCGGACTATATGAGCTCTCAGCTCCCTTCCGGGAGGGTAAAAGCTGAAGATCACGGCCATCAAGTGATCCTAAATTACACACACATACACACACACACACACACACACACACACACACACACACACACACAAAGTTAAGTGAAAACTTACATGTTTTATGTCGGCAAACTGACAGACTGTTTTATTCTCTCTCTCTCTCTCTCTCTCTCTCTCTCTCTCTCTCTCTCTCTCTCTCTCTCATCTTCGCTGGGTGGAGGTGGTCATCAAGTGGTTAAAGAAGTAATCTGTAGTCTTAAACGATGCATTTTCGATCCTACACTGGTGCAGGGAACATTATGAGCATTCGAACTTCGCCATAACAGACATTATTGATCTTCCACAAGATACATCGATATGGCAGAAAGACGCACCTTCAGATATAAATAACCAATACTGAATGAGACCGCCTTTGCTTGTATTTAATGTGGACGGTGGCTGTTAGCCCCGAAACGGTGATATATTCAGGGATGTGTTAAGTACGAGGACTGCTGGTTCTTTGGGTGAGGGCTATGAAGACATTGCTAAAGTTATACACATAAACATGGCATTTTTCTCTGGTTATCGTCAGTGATTTAACTTATTAGTTAGCAATAGTTATAATAAGGTTGAACCCGTCATTTCGAGAGCATTTTTTAAGATGAATGAATTTCTGTGAAGGCAGGAAGGGCACACTAAACAAGTAAAGAAGTACTAGATAGATGTAGGAGCTTCAGAGCCCAAGTCTCGGGCTCCGTTAAGTCTTTGAAGCATTGACTCCCAGAACCAGGGACACAACTCAAAGGGTCGTGAAAGCTCACAACATGGTCACGGAATGGACGCTAAGAACATATGAAAAAACTGGGAATACATATAAGACTGATCATTAGGGTTCTAAGGAGGTCTCGCAAAAATATAAGAAAACAGGAAACATTTATCGATTTAGATACAGATATCAAAGTAAGAATTCACAAAGATCTGTACACCTAAATAACAAGGCACAAATAACTATAACAATACTACACAGTTTCTCACCATTTACATATTTGGTAAACTGATGTCCAGTTCTGGTATTGGTATTCGAATTATTGAGATGACAGCACTATTTCATTTCACTGTTTCTTCTATAGGGAAACCTAACCTCACATAGTTTACAGCCTAAACTACTTATTGTTTTTGATGGTATTGTCTAAACAGTGAATTTTTCATGTCCAGAGCTTTGAACTGGCACATTATCCATAAGTGTGTGAAGACGTGGGGTTACATCACAAGGATATTTTGTTTTACCCTGAAGTTCGTTGGGTTTCT